>NC_133526.1:98899973-99208915 GCF_048544455.1 Silene latifolia | reverse complement strand
AGAAGAGAAACAGCGGCTAAGAAACCTCTGGAATAGGCGCAACAAGTGCTGCGACCATTCCAGAAGGCGCAACAGCTGTTGCATTTCTCTTCGACGGTGCCTCACTTCTGTTCCATTAAAAGGTTTTTAAAACGTTATTTTGAAAACGGTTTTGAGCATGCTTATGACATAAACTCGTACATTAATTGATTCAAAATAAAATAAAATAAATTGGGATTTACAGCCTCAGAATTACATGTTTGACGAAGCAAGATTAACTAAGTTGTCGTATTAGTGATTGCTTGACTCGATGTAATATGAAAGTGCTCTCTATAGAGGATTTAGAACAAGTTGATTGAGTTGATTAAAGTGTAGTGGTCAAATTGGTCGGTCATGCAAACGTGACAGGTACTCAGAATGATATGAGCTTATGTGGTCGCAAGGAGCAAGCACGTTGGCATCAAAAAGCAAGAGCGCGGTCTTATAATGCAAAGGGAGAAGAGAAGGGCGGACACTCGCGTGAAGAATATGTGAGGCGAATGCCTCTATTTATACTAATCACACAAAAGGAATTACGGTAAAAGAAGGAATGGGAAAGAAATCAGGAGGAAATCTGGAAACTAGACAAAAAGCAGCCCAGGAAGAGGCGCAACAGGAACTGCGAACTTTCCAAGAGGCGCAGTACCTGCTGCGTTTTCTCTTGGGCAGTTTCCTCCTCAGCAAGAAAGATTTCCGCGTTTGATTTTAGGGATTAGGGAAGATGTAGGCTTCTTTATTCCGCAAAGTAGATATTTTCGTGATAATAGATAAAATTTAGGAATATTATTCCGGAAAATTTCAGAATATCCCGACTCGGGTTTTAGATAGTTTAGAAAATGGAAGCGGTTTTAAACCCGGACTCCAAATGTACTCTAATTACTGTCAAAATGACCGTATCTGCACGCAGATGACGACCATGAGTTTGACTCGACTATTTGAGCTATCAGGTGTCGACGAACTTACGAAATGTCATAAATCACTCGGCATAATCAGACATGCGGCCCAATCATCATTGGGTGGTTTGTGGGAGGTGCAGAAACGAGGTGTCTACAGTGCTCCCACTTTGACTGAGGCTTGGACAAGGCAAAAGTCAAAGTATTGCCTCGAGGTAAATCGAAGATTATGGCGACGTGAGGGGGCTCAAGGTGTCTGAGCCAAGGACCTGTCGTCGGGAACATTTTAGAGTCTGTCGAGTATCGAGGAGCTAGGGTCGTTTAAAGTCCATTAAACTACGTAAGGAGGATCGCCAGCCATAAGAATAAATCATACCTGAAACACCCCTGGGTGAAACGGGATTGAAGCCGCTTCGACAGAACCCTTTTGTCCAAAGATAACTTGATGTCTGAAGGCAATAGGGGGTTACAGAGCTTCTGATGAAACTTATTAACATTTCTAAAGACTAACTCTTGAGGATAACTTTCTCGGAAGGACTGAACATAAGAACTTCTGAAAATTACTAAAGGGGTTATCTGAGGGTTGCTGAAAGGATTATCTCGATGTAAGAAACCGCTGGGACAAAGACAGGACGCTCTAAGAACCATTAGAGACTAAGGCAGAACTTTCTGAGAACCGCTGAAGGATAATTGACTTTGAAGGAGGCAGATCTTTCTGAGAACTGCTGAAGGATATTTGACTTGAATTAAAGACGGGATTTTCCGAGAACCGAATGCTTGAGATTCATTTTATTTGATAGAGGACGAGACTTTTTGAGAACCACTGATAAAAAAACTTGACTTGGTAGAAGGCGAGACTTTCCGAGAACTGTCGATGAAAAAACATGACTTGGTAGAAGGCGAGACTTTCCGAGAACTACTGATAAAAAAAACTTGACTTGGCACAATAAATTTTGGTCGAAGAATACATGGGTTGTATAGCGGTAATGAACTCTCGCTGGGGAACAAAATATTGCAACCGCTGGGGAGAATGTAGACTAGATGGGTGAAAAAAGTACGCTCGTAGAAAATATACGGAGTAAAGATACCCTTTGTTTTAATGGAAACATCCCAAGGCGGGAAAATATAGGGCTTGGGTCCACCCTTAACGAGTTTATAACCACTTTACAGGAAAGCTACTGCAGGACTTGCTGGAGAATAGGCGTAGCAGACGAGAGACCTTGGGAAAGGGCGCAGCATAGACTGTGTTTTCTCCCAGGTTCATCCGTGCCCAAGTAAAACAGATCGCAACGCGAGTTCTTTTTATTTAAACCAAAACCTTTCTTCTTCTTCTTCCTCTCGACAAACACTAAAAACCCAACCAAATTTTACAAAAAATTGATCAAAATTCGCCATTAATCATGGCAAATCCAGGTATGTATCTTGTCCTTTCTTTAATTTGCATTTGTAGCTTGAATAAGATAGAAAAATTAGGGTTTGAACACCCAAACTAGTCAAAAAAATTGGAGATTCCGTCCCATATGAGTTTGTCCCTTGAAATTGACATTAGAAATGCATAATTGAACATGCTAGGAGCATAACCATGTATTCATTTCGACTTTTCGTTCAGTTTTGATGAAATGAGATGAAAATAAGACGATCTTGTTAAACCGTTTCAAAGGGCTCAAAAATAGCTTAAAACCTGTTGATTTTTAGTGAAACTCAATGTTTTGGAATCCTTGGATGATGGGTAAACTTCCTACCATGCCGAATTTTTGATTTGTGACAGGTCTTCCGGGACACTTTTGTATGGGTTTAAGCATATAGTAGCGAAATGCTGCCGAAATTTCGGCTCGTGACCCTAACTAAGCTTAGTTTAGCTACGTAGGAACGTAGTTTTATCACTTTTTGACTTGTTTGATGGTAGGGCTTGAGAAATGTCTTGAAAAACGGCTTAAAACGGCCTTTAAATGCTTCGATTTTGCTTTCTTTTGCAGAGGACGTGCCTTCTAACTCGGAGCGAGACCCCATGGAGGTGGACATTGATCCCTGATGTGACCATAATTGGCGCATATTTAGCCCCCGTATTACCATTGTTTCCATGCTGTTTAGTGCCTATTTGGGTCATTTCTTATCTTTAGTTCTTTGTTTTGCATATTCTTTGAGATTTTGATCCCTTGGTAGGAAAGGAGTAAGAATCTTGCATTTTCATGGCAAAACGAGGCTAAATTGATTGTATTCAATGACCAAGCATCAAGAAGAGACAAGACTAGAAGGCCTTTGTACATATCATAGTAGAAGAACAATGTTGAGAAAGGATCCTTGCGTCCCCAAGGAAATCCCCAAGGAATTTATGAAGAAAAGGGAAGAAAAAGAAGAAGAATTGACGCTGACCAACAATCTGAACGGATTGCAGACAATCCGTCCGTCCAGCTAGCACAATCCGAGCGTCCCTCCTTGGAATCCGCTCAGATTCCCCCTCAACAATCCGAGCGTCCCTCTCCCGAATCCGCTCGGATTGCCCAGCCCAAATCCGGCCGTCCCGACTCTAATCCGCACGGATTTCAAAGATGCAAAGACGGATTTCATTCTTCAAGCTACGAAAAGAGAAGCCCTTCTCTCGGAAAATACCGGGTCCTCCTTGCTCAACTTAAAAAGTGTAATTACTAGTTTAGCCCTTAGTTAACCCTAATGCATCCTCCCTAATTTTCACTATAAATACCCCATTAGGCTAATTAGAGGAGCATGTTCTTCTTATCAATAATTAGTGTAGTTAATATCAATCAAATCTCTCTTCAATATTGTAATCAAGTATTAATCAAGTTTTAATCCAAGTTTTAGTTCTTTAATCTCTCTCTTGTTCTTCCTTTATTTTGGGTAATTGAAGATTATTTGGGTTATTATTGGGAGATTGACAACCTCTCAATCTAGGATTCAAGTACTTCTATTATTCTTGCTTTATTATTGGAATCATTAGTAGGTATAATCTCTTAATCCCTTTTTAATTATTGTTAATTACTTTCGTTTTTTTCATCATGTTTCATTATGTTAGTATGATTGACAACCTTTCTAGCATGATCAACATGATAATGAGTGAGTAGTCTCTTAGCTAGGGTTTAATGGGTGATTAGGGGAAACCATCATGGGGATGATTCATGCTTAAATCAATATGCTTTCATATCTTATTTGCTTGCTTGTTTTGATCTTAATACATGCACATGTTATATTTGATGAAATGCTAAGCCTATGAATCCTTGCATTTACTATCATCTTCTATCCTTTCAACTTGACTTGTAAGACATAACCCAACTCGAGTCTTGTTAGACCATGCATGTGTTGAGTAGGAAAGATTAAGTCGACTTGTAGGTGTTGTACAATCTAATCGATTCGGCTCCGGGACCCAAACTTTCCTAGGATTGTAAGATATAACCCAACTCAATCCATCACAACAATAATTGCTTGCTTATAATTTGAGAACATGTTTGTATGATCATATCCCATGATTCCCCTATGAACCCATGACACCCTAGTGCTTTTAATCAATTGTTTACACCCCTTATTTTATTCATCTTGCTTGTTTATTTTCATTGTTATTCTAGTTTAGTAACCTTCTACATCAACCCAATTTGTGACACCCCTAGACACTACTAGTTACAATAGAATTCTCATTTCAATACCCGTCCCTTGGGATCCGACCTTTACTTGCCTCTTTACTAATTGTAGAGTTGTTTGTGAAGTATAAATTGTGTTTTGTATCGACCATTGACCAACGACCACATATACTTAATTGTGAACACGAAATGGCCTCGATCAAAAATGGCGCCGTTGCCGGGGACGGTGTTTAATTGATTTAAGATTTCTTTTATTGTTATTAGTTGTGTCTTTTTCACCTTGGGGAAGTAAAACTCCTCAAGGTTTGTTCTAATTGTTTTCGAGTTGTTTGATATTTTGCATGTCTAGAAGGTCACAAGGTGATTTGTTACCTTTTGACCGTGAAATCGAAAGAACCTTGACGAATAATAGGAGACTTGTTAGGAGGAATTTGAGAGGTGTTGGTGAAGTTGTTCAACCCACTAGTGAGTTTGTCAATCCTTTCGCAATAGAAGGAGAAGAAAACCCATTAAACAATACCACACAAAATCCACCTACAATGCCTAAATTCTCGTCACACTCTATACCCACCGAGGAGAATCTACCAAATGGTACTCCTACACCGCAACATCTCACCGGTAATTTTATTGCCAAGTCCGCCTTCATCCAACTAGTTGAGAGGAGCCAATTCGGGGGATGCCTAGTGAGGACCCTCATTCTCATATGGAAACCTTTTGCGATTATTGTGATGCTATCTCTCAAACGGGCGTGACTCAAGACCAAATAAGATGGGTCTTATTTCCTTTTTCGTTAATCGGCACCGCAAAGCAATGGTTGAAGGGCCTTGATAAGGCCACCCTTGGAATAGATTCTTGGAAGAAGTTAGCTCTAGCTTTCTACAAAAAATTCTACCCACCGGAAAAGACTAACATGCTAAGAGCTCAAATTACGGGTTTTAAGCAAAGGGATGAAGAATCTTTGTATGAAGCTTGGGAGCGGTTCAAAGGTATATGTCGCTCATGTCCTCACCATGGACTTAGCGAATGGTTTTTAGTGCAACAATTTTGGAATGGTTTATATGAAGATTCAAGGAACATTCTCAATATGGGATCAAATGGAATGTTCACCGAAGTTGATGACAATCAAATATGGAACAAGATTGAGGAAATGGCGGTCCATAATTCACAATATAGTAGACCTCGCAAGGCTACTAGAGGAGGAAAGCATGAAGTGGACTCCGTTACTCAATTGGGTGCTCAACTTAGTGCTCACATTGACACAATCAACTTGAAGTTTGAACAAGCTATGGCTAGACTTGAGGAAAACTCAAAAACATCAAAGCATCATGTCAATGCCATGACGGCATCCTCATCAATCCCAAGTGGGATATGTGAGAATTGTGGAACTTTGGGTCATGACCCAAGTGAGTGTAGGGGAACAACCGAACAAGTTAATGCTTTCCAAGCTTACAAAAGTGGTACCCCTTACTCAAATTTTTACAATGAAAACACCAAGTTCCATCCAAATCTCTCATACAAAACCCAAAATGTTCAAAACCCTCAAACAACATACACTCCACCACCCATGAGAAATCAAAATCAAAGACCCTTTTACAATCAAAACCAAGGTTACCAAAATCAAAATCCATACAATCACCAAAATGACCAAGGTTTTGATGTCCAAAAAGCGGTCCTCCAAATGCAAAATAATCAACAAGAATTTTTCACCCAAATGCAAAAAGATAGCCAAGCAAAGGACACCACCATCAACAACATTCTAGCTCACACCAAGATGTTGGAAACACAATTGACTCAACTAGCATCTTCAAGCTCACAAAGACAAAAGGGGCAATTACCACCTCAAAGTAATCCCCCTAGACATGAAACGGTTAGTGCCATTCACTTGAGAAGTGGTACAAGATATGAGGCACCGAAGAAGCAAGTTAAGGATGAAGTTGTGAAAGCTAGTGAAAAGGAAGAAATTGTGCAAAGCCCCAAAGAAGGGGAATCATCAAAAGAAGAAAGTTCAAAGAAAAATGAAGACAAAGCCAAAAAGAAGGAGCCCATTGTGATTAGACTTCCTTTTCCAAGTCGTCAAGCCAAGCCCAAATTTGATGATCAACTTGGAAAGTTCATGGAGATTGTGAAGAACTTAGAAGTCTCAATTCCTTTTACGGAATTAATCAACCACGTACCGGCCTATGCAAAATACATGAAAGATATCCTCACAAAGAAGAAGTCGATCCGGAAACTTGAGACTATCGCCTTCACTAAGGTGAGTAGTGCACTACTTCAAGGGAGTTCACCTCCAAAGTTAAAGGATCCGGGAAGCTTCTCAATACCGTGTACCATTGGCGACACGACGATCAACAAAGCCTTATGTGATCTAGGGGCTAGTGTGAGTGTCATGCCGTACTCGGTGAGTAAAAGGTTGGGAATGGGAGAGCTTAAATGCACCAATATCACACTCCAAATGGCCGATAGATCGACGAAGACACCATTAGGGATATGGGAAGATGTCCCCGTGCGAATTGGGAAGTTTTTCATCCCGGTGGACTTTGTCATTGTTGATATGGAGGAAGATTCCAACATTCCAATCATCTTAGGAAGACCTTTCCTACACACCGCGGGTGCGGTGATTGATGTGAAACATGGAGAGCTCACTCTAGAAGTGGGAGATGAAAGCATAACTTTTAATCTTGACAAGACCATGAGAGCTCCTCGTTTGCATGAGCCATGTTTCATGATTGATCATTATAGCCGGAAAGATGAAAGGAAGACATCGGAACTCCAATGGAAGAAGAAAGTTGAAGATGCTCCATTCAAAGAGCAAGTGAATTGTGACAAGGAGAGCTTGCAAAGCTCATCAAAATCAACCAAGGAAGAAGAGGATGGCCTCATTGGCCAAGAGAAGAAATTGGGAGAGTTGTCTCCATCTAAGCAAGAGATTTTCAATGATCAACTCAATGAAGTTTGTGGTCTTTGGGACGACGAATTTGAAGGGATCTTTAATCCCTACATTGGGCATGCCATCGATCATGATCAACAACAAGGGGCACGGTCTATTGAGGACCTCTACCATAACAATGAACAAGCTTTTGACTACTTCTTCAAGGTGTTGAGCAACATCAACAACACCTTGAACATGCCCCCTTGACATCTCATCAAGAATGAGAGTTTGGTGGAGTCCTCCCTAAACCACCACTTGTAAATATTTCTAACTCCCTAACTTACATTTCAATTCTTGTATTGCATTTTTGTCATTTTTGGATTTTTATTTACTTTGATCAAAATAATTGTCATGTAAGAGAGAAGTGAGGGAGGGACTAACGATTTCAATTGATGTGTAGTGCTTTACCTTAGTGTGGGGATGGCAATTGCCTAGCCTATTCATGCCTTAGTAGTGCCCCCACAATGAAGAACACAAGAAATGAAGAAGAATGGAAGAATGGTAAAAGGAAATGCATTGTGCACGAATGGAATGAATCCGGGTACAAAGGACCAGAATCCGAGCGTATTCCTGAGAATCCGCCCGTCTTCAAGAATCCGAGCGTCCTGCTGAGAAGACGCCCGTCCTGAGCTGAGCTGAAACTGAAAATTTCTTGACTGTTGAAGAATCCGAGCGTATTTCTGGAAAGACGCCCGTCTCATAGAATCCGTCCGTCTTGTGAACAAGACGCCCGTCTTTACAGCTGAAGAAAACAAAGAAATTTTCTCTGGACTAGAATCCGTCCGTCCTGAAGCAAATCCGCCCGTCTCTACACAGAAGAATCCGAGCGGATTCCCAAGAATCCGCCCGTCTTTAGGCGAGCTTCTGAAAATTTTGAAGCTGCAGAATCCGCACGGATTGCGCCTAATCCGCACGGATTGCGCCTAATCCGCACGGATTGCCCCTGCGTTTTCGAAAATTTCGACTTCTTCAAATACCCTCCCACCTTCATTCATTCATTCATTCATTTATAAACACTACCCTAAACATCAAAACCCTCATCCTCTCCATCACAAAAACAAAAACCCTCAACAAAATCCACCAAAATCAAATCAAACCATCCTTCAAACAACAAATCAATCACTCCATCTTCAATAACAATCAAAACCAAGAACAAATTCTTCAACTTTTGAGTCGATTTTTGATTTCATAAAGGCAAAGCCTTTCACCTTCAAATCGATTTGGGCATTCTACAAATTGAAGATTTTTGATTCTTTTCTTGGTTAGTTCATCAAATGGCAAGGACAAAAGGTGCATCAAAGGCAACAAAGGCACCAAGGGCAAAGGCTCTCTCTCAAAGGCAAAAAGCTCTCCAAACAAAGAAAGCTTTGGCAATGGTGGTAGCAACACCAAACTTGGAATTGCAACAACAACAACAAACTTCTATGGGAGCATCACCTTCTACTCCGGTAATCGATCAACTCTTGCATTATCCGGAGGTAACTTTTATTTCTGATACCCATAGAAAGACATTTGCCAAGTTTGCTATGAAATCAATTCAATCCACCAAATTCATATGTAAAGATGCTTTGGAGAAATTGGGTGTTCTTGAACAAACAAAAGCCTTTTTCAATGCCATGGGTTTGAAGAAATTGTTTGAAACAAAGGAATTGACATACCCTTCCCTTGTCTTGGAATTCTTAAGTTCTTTAAAAGTTACCAAAGTTGAGAATAGGGAAAATCTTGAGTTTCGTCTAGCTAACATTAGTAGACGCATTACCTTTAAGGAATTGGGTGAAATTTTGGGTCTTAGCGATGAATCGAGATACTTTAAGCATTATGGAAAGTATGACCCCGAGCCTCTTTGGGAGGCAATCTTCGGGAAGAAATTTGATGATTTTCATGCTTGTCGTGCTCTTTTGGTCCATCATCCGGGCATAAGAGTATGGCACAAAGTTGTGGGAAATACCATAATTGCTAGGAAAGACACCAATCATTTCACAAGACTTGATTTTATTCTCCTTGAATCGGCTTTGAATATCGGAAGAATCCATACCAAGCCTTTCAATTCTTTGAGGCTATTGGTTGATAGATGGCTCCATGTTGATAGTGGGAAGAAGGGTACAACCGTTATTGTTAATGGCGGCCTAGTCACGGTCCTAGCCAAGCACTTTGATCCTAATTTCAATAAGGATAGCAAGTACAAGGCAAAGGAAGGTGGCCATCTTATTGATATGCCTATCATGATTAACAAGTTCAAGTGGGTTGCTCAAAACCCCCTTGACACCAAGTGTGGATGGCTTACTAGTGAGGCTCGATCATTCACTTTACCCGCGAAGATTTGTCGTCTAATTGTCCACCGGACCAACTATCTACCTCCCCTATCCGAAGAAGCCGAGTACATCATTCAACAACAAAAGGGTGATCATGAAACCCCCTCCTCTTCCATTGTTATACCGCCTTACCCCTTTGTGTATGAAGAGTTCAAACCGCAAGGAGTTGAAATTGGGAAAGACTATGTCACTCTTCTTATGCAAGCCATGCACAAGCAAGCCTATGAAGATCGGAAGAATGCATATTTGGCTCAATATCCTCCCCTCTTACATTTAGCTAGGCAAGGACTCCTTGATCCATCTTGTCCTTTGCCTAGTTGGGCGGATAAAGAAGCCTTGTTTCCCGGTGCATCTAGGGACGTGGTGGAAGACAATGAGGTTGTTGGAAATGGTGAAGAAATTGATGATAATATTGAGGAAGAAGCAAGTGGAGATGGAGAAAGAGATGGTGAAGATGATGATGAGCAAGATAATGAAGAAAAAGAAGAAGAAAGTGCCAAGGAAAGTGGCAATGTGACCACTTCTCATGAGGGAAGTGATGATGATGATAGCATGATGGAAGACTAGCCTTGGAGACTCCTACACTCCCATGGTTTGTCTATATCTCTTTGTATTTTATTTCATTTTGATCATTGTTGGTTTAGTCCTAGCAACATCAAAGGACTCACACCTCGGTACCATTGAGGTGTTCTTTATTGTTCCCATTTGTAAAATCCAAAATGACAATCTAGTTTCATGCATAGCATAGTGTGTGCATGAACTATACCCATCCTTGACATTAGCAATAGTGTCTTATTTGGTTTGGGGAAGTTAATGCATACACAACGGGAGGTAATCTAAATTATCCTCTCCGTCATAACAAAAACCATGCATCATGTAGTATAGCTTAGTGTAGAATTGCATTTAGTATAGAAATCATGCATCATCTTTGCATAATTTCCATCATTTTGGCCATTGAGGACAATGCCCATATTAGTGTGGGGATGGGAATTCTAACACTTAACTTTTATTCAAAAACCATAAAAATTGAAAAATTTCAAAAATCATAAAAATTGAAAAAATTGAAAAACCAAAAACAAGTTCATTTCCTTTGTATATATTGTCTTGTATATATTGTGTTTCTTTATCCTTGTTCACTTTGATTAACTACGCCACATCCGAGACATGAGGATATTGAAGACCGCATGGTATGATCTTTCCAATCTCCTTTTTCCTCTTTATGTTAATGACTATGTGGCTTTATTTTGATTGATGCGGTATAACAATGTGAACTTAGGATTGCATTTAGTTTATATGCCATATTAGTTGGTAGAATCACTTGCATTAGGATGTGTATATGTTAGTTGCATCATGGCATGTAGTTTGCATGGTTAGAAAAATTTTGTGAAACCGTCTATTTGGGAAGCTTGACAAGTGTATATAGGCCCTAGTAGATGCTTTTTCTTCTTAAGACTTTGCTTGTTAGAATACTTGTAAAACACCCTAGGATGTGTCATGCTAGTATCCTTTGACCCATGGTTTAAGGCCTAGTCAAGAGTACCTTGTGGTGTGATAACTCCTTGGCTACCGTTTATTCCAAGGTGACCCTTGAAACCATGCATACATCTATCATTCATCCATGTTCTACCATACTTTTGTCATCAAAGGGAATGGGCACAAAAAGAAATCAATTTGAGTTCAATGAAATGAAAAGTGAAAGAAAGTTTGCAAAAATGCATCAAATGAAAAGAGGAGCAAAAATAGAACTCCTAAGCTTCAAATACAAGGCACCCTCGTTACTAATTGGGGTGACTTTGAAAATGTTCAAAAAAAAGAAATGCAAAAAAAAGTTGTCAAGTATTGAAATGCCAAAAATCAGAAAGAAATGGCAAGTGTTCTCAAATGTCAAATGCCACAAGAAATTGGGGGGAAAAACAAAAACAAAAGCAAACTCCCAAAATGAAACTCAAATATGTATTGATCCCTTTATCCATCGTATCCATTTTTGTGCATGGTAGAGAGGGGACGACCCTTCTTCTTGTCTAGGCAAGAGGGGGAATTCCGCGATCCTCCAGTGTTTTTAACACCATAGGGAGTCTATTCTTGATGAAAGCATTTAACGATTGAGGACAAAGGTACCCTAGCTTGACACAACTTGGAGGTGATTTATTGGTATCCTTCTAGGCTTAGTAGTTTGAACAAATTGCATCTATGAAGGATTGTGTACCCTTGAATTGCTTCCCTTGTAGATAATTTCCGCCACTTAGATGAGGAAAGTGGCTATTCTTTTTGTAGATGCATCCATTACTTGATTTTATGTGCTTTAATGTTTGGATGTGTCGCCATTTTGGCAAGACCCACCTTGCCTTGCAAGAAGGCATCCTACCTCATGGTTGTCTTGTTGTGAGTTGAAGGGGCGGAGTGAGACCCGCTAATTGTCTCATATCGGCTATTATTATTAGGATAGGTTAGTATTGGTCCTAGTCTTTGTCACCTCTTTACTCGGGACGAGCAAAGGTTCGGTTTGGGGATATTTGATGTGACCATAATTGGCGCATATTTAGCCCCCGAATTACCATTGTTTCCATGCTTTTTAGTGCCTATTTGGGTCATTTCTTATCTTTAGTTCTTTGTTTTGCATATTCTTTGAGATTTTGATCCCTTGGTAGGAAAGGAGTAAGAATCTTGCATTTTCATGGCAAACGAGGCGAGGCTAAATTGATTGTATTCAATGACCAAGCATCAAGAAGAGACAAGACTAGAAGGCCTTTGTACATATCATAGTAGAAGAACAATGTTGAGAAAGGATCCTTGCGTCCCCAAGGAAATCCCCAAGGAATTTATTAAGAAAAGGGAAGAAAAAGAAGAAGAATTGACGCTGACCAACAATCCGAACGGATTGCAGATAATCCGTCCGTCCAGCCAGTACAATCCGAGCGTCCCTCCTTGGAATCCGCTCGGATTCCCCCTCAATAATCCGAGCGTCCCTCTCCTGAATCCGCTCGGATTGCCCAGCCCAAATCCGGCCGTCCCGACTCTAATCCGCACGGATTTCAAAGACAAAGCACGGATTTCATTCTTCAAGCTACGAAAAGAGAAGCCCTTCTCTCAGAAAATACCGGGTCTTCCTTGCTCAACTTAAAAAGTGTAATTACTAGTTTAGCCCTTAGTTAACCCTAATGCATCCTCCCTAATTTTCACTATAAATACCCCATTAGGCTAATTAGAGGAGCATGTTCTTCTTATCAATAATTAGTGTAGTTAATAGCAATCAAATCTCTCTTCAATATTGTAATCAAGTATTAATCAATTTTTAATCCAAGTTTTAGTTCTTTAATCTCTCTCTTGTTCTTCCTTTATTTTGGGTAATTGAAGATTATTTGGGTTATTATTGGGAGATTGACAACCTCTCAATCTAGGATTCAAGTACTTCTATTATTCTTGCTTTATTATTGGAATCATTAGTAGGTATAATCTCTTAATCCCTTTTTAATTATTGTTAATTACTTTCATTTATTCATCATGTTTCATTATGTTAGTATGATTGACAACCTTTCTAGCATGATCAACATGATAATGAGTGAGTAGTCTCTTAGCTAGGGTTTAATGGGTGATTAGGGAAACCAACATGGGGAATGATTCATGCTTAAATCAATATGCTTTCATATCTTATTTGCTTGGTTGTTTTGATCTTAATACATGCACATGTTATATTTGATGAAATGCTAAGCCTATGAATCCTTGCATTTACTATCATCTTCTATCCTTTCAACTTGACTTGTAAGACATAACCCAACTCGAGTCTTGTTAGACCATGCATGTGTTGAGTAGGAAAGATTAAGTCGACTTGTAGGTGTTGTACAATCTAATCGATTCGGCTCCGGGACCCAAACTTTCCTAGGATTGTAAGATATAACCCAACTCAATCCATCACAACAATAATTGCTTGCTTATAATTTGAGAACATGTTTGTATGATCATATCCCATGATTCCCCTATGAACCCATGACACCCTAGTGCTTTTAATCAATTGTTTACACCCCTTATTTTATTCATCTTGCTTGTTTATTTTCATTGTTATTCTAGTTTAGTAACCTTCTACATCAACCCAATTTGTGACACCCCTAGACACTACTAGTTACAATAGAATTCTCATTTCAATACCCGTCCCTTGGGATCCGACCTTTACTTGCATCTTTACTAATTGTAGAGTTGTTTGTGAAGTATAAATTGCGTTTTGTATCGACCATTGACCAACGACCATATATACTTAATTGTGAACACGAAATGGCCTCGATCAATCCCCTTTCGACCCTAGTAGTTCACAAGGAGGAAATGAAGGTGGAGGAAGAGGCGGCTCGGAGAGTCAATGTGAGGAGGTGAGGGTGCCACCTTGTGCATGTGCCTCAGTGGGCAGATAAATGGGATGGTTGACATCTCATATGGGCAGCGGAGAGTCACATGTTGTATCGCGCGAGAAGGAGCATGGTAAACTTTGATCTTGCCTTTATATTAAGCCATTTCATTTATATTATCAACTTTATTTTAGCTAAGAAGCTAATAAAACTTGTTAAAAAAATGTAGGAGGCTGGAAACATGTGGTCCTTTTCTAGGTACACGACCATGATGGAGGCCTACGAGAAGCTATCGAAGGAGGAGAAGGCAATCATCGAGCATGGAGCCTTCGGATCCTTGGTGGGAGGCTGGCGAGAGATCAAAGGGAAGAAGATTCGGGCCAACGTGTGCCTAATTCGAGCTTTTCTAGATCGCTTCTAGGACACGACCTCAACTTTCCATATGCCTTTTGGAGAGATCGGGGTCACTTTAGAGGACTACGGCATGATCTCCGGCTTGCTTCTGGAGATGAGCTGATAGTTTGGCCTGCAACGGCCATGAGAGTGGATATAGCCGAGGCTAGAGGTTTGATCGGCTGGAACCTGGCCAAGGATGCGGCTAGGGTACCCGGCTTAGTCCCGAGTTCTTACGTCGAGGAATACTTTGTCGGGAAGACTCCAGCGAGAGTGCAGATGACTGCAGGTGGTGAGATGGTGCCTCCTCCACCGTGTACAACTGAGCAGCGAGCCCGACTGTGGCTCTGGTGGTTTATATCTTCGATTTACTTCGGAAACAAGGGGGAGAGGTTGTGGACGAAGCTTCTTCCCTTCCTTACTGACCTGAGTAGCCTAGGTCATTCGGACTGGGTTACTCCTAGTTTTGCGGTCCTCATACAGTACATAAGGGCCATGGTTCGTCCCGAGCTGATGGAGAAGGAGACTTCTCCTGCTACTGTGGGCCATGTTTCACCCTTAGAAATGACGGAACCGCTTATAAATGAAAGATCATTTAGAAGCATGAAACAAAAGGCTGCTTTGAATTGAAGTCGGATTGAATTAGGAATGAGAACTTTGATTTGATTTGAAGTGGAGATTTGACTTGAAGTTGATTGAGTTGGAATGAATTTGAGATTTTTGACTTAAATTTGAATTGATTCGGAATTGTTAACTGCATTTGAATTTTTGAAGTTGAATTGAATTTGAATTTGAAAATGATTTGGGAATTTTTTATTTGAATTTTGAAAATTGAATTCGGAATTGTGACTTGAACTTTGAATTTGATTTGAAATTTTTAAATCGAATTTGAATTGAATTTGGAAATTTTAATTGAACTTGAATTGAACTATTAATTGTGATTTAAATTGGAAATTGATTTTGGAATTTTGGATCGAATTTAGAATTTTTGAAGTTAATTTTGGATTGATTTGAAGGAAGAACTTTGACTTGAATTGATTTGAAATTTTTGAATTTGAATTTCGAATTGATTTTAAGTAGAAATTTTGACTTGAATTTGAATTGATTTGAAATTTTTTGAATTGAATTTTGAACTGAATTTAACTCGAAACTTTAAAATGAATTTAATTTAATTTGACTCAAAATTTTGAATTGAACGTTTAATTTTTGATTTGAATTAGAAATTGAGATTTGGAATTTGGAATTGAATTTGAATTGATAGACCGAGTCGAGATAGAAACAATGGATTGCTTTGATATATTTGGTTAGAAATAGTATTAGTTGAAATGAGATTGTCAACATTTTCGCTTTTCAGGCATGGGTATACTCATACTTCCCTGGCTTTGCTTCCAAGAGGGCAGCGGACGTGGCGAGAGAGTATCCTGTTGTTAGAAACTGGATCATGTGCAGGTATAAGAGACATCGGTCTTCTTACGACAGTGTAAGCATTTCTTGTTTTTGATTTTGTCTTATTGCTCTTCTTTGAAACAATAGCAATCATAGGAATGACCCTTGGTATCCCTTTCAGTGGGTGCCGAGACCCTGGGAGGACTACACTGGCGCTCCAGCTTTCATAGCCGACGTTCTTCGACCTAGGAGTTCGAGTAGGTTGCTTCTGGTGACGCCTATGTGACCTGTGTGGTGCGTGGGTGAGCGATTGGCCCGACAGTGCCCCCGTGAAACTTTTGTGGTTCCATCGATCTTCCACGGACGATGTTTAGGGAGCCAACCTTCAGAGGCTGAGAGGACGACTGACCTCGCAGGAGCGAGCGGCGATGCTCTTTTCCTTCCCGAGCTTGAGTACTCGGAGTTTGTATGGAGGAGCCTGGCGTACAGGCCGATCGTGGTAAGTATACCTTCTTTTGACTATTTGAAATGACATATTCGAATATAGCTTGGAAATGATAATTTTATCTTGGCAGGAGATCGAGGTGGCGGGCGTCGAGACCCGGCTTTTACCGAGACACTTGAGCACCCTGGGTCGGCAAGTACGACGGTGCTGATGGAGATTTCGTCTTTTACTGAGGCTGTGACAGAGGCTGGACTCGACGAGTGCCAACATGTTGTGAGGAGGGTAAGCCCCCAGTTTAGGCTTGTTCTCCCTTTTTGGAAATATTTGTGTAAGAACACGGTTTTAATCCTTATCTTATTATTGAAATGCAGGTGACACCGTCGAGGCACGCGAAGCTGAAGCAGATGGCCAACCGGCTGCGAGCGACGGCTGTGGAGGCCCTCTCGGGTGGCCCGAGTCAGGAGGTATGAACCTCCCTTTTCTCTTTCTTGCTATGTATGAACATTTGAAGCACTTTCGGACTGCTTGCATTTATCGGCTTTCTTTTCCTTTCAGAGGGAGCGTGAATTGACGAGTCATGCGAGGAGACGGCCCGCCTGTCGAGGGAGCTAGAGGTTCGAGATGCCGACATTGCCATTCATGAGGCTATGGTGGCAGAGTTAAGGGGTCGTCTAGCTGATCGTCGTGGCTGGTTTTGTATTTTAGTACACTTTACTTTGCTTTCGGGCATGAGCTCGATTTCTTATTGTATATTTGAATGTTTTGTTGTATATATGTCATGGCATGTGAGCCATTCGTTGCTGCTGGGTGTAAAATGTTGGTACCTGCAGGTTAGCTTGGAAACAGGTTTGCCATTTTGACGGTTTACGCCGTCATGCTGCCGAAATTCACATAGAAAAATCAAACATAGCATATATAGCATAAGAATTTGGCTTCAAATAACACAAAATATAACTTGATCAAGTCGAAAAAAGAAAAAGAAGAAAAGAAAAAAAAGTGCCCCATTTTAATGAGCAAAATAACTCGACACGCAACGAATAATGAGAGTGCTTCCCCCTAAAAGAAAAAAAAAAGAAATAAAAAAAAATGAGTTTAGAAAAACATCGAGACGAGTGAGGGATTGAAATGATTCCCCAAAATTAAAAAAAGAATAAAAATGGGTAAGTGTGCATTTGATGAAATGTGAAATGACGATATCGTCTCGAAAAGCTAACCCGGGTTGGAATAGGATTCCGTAACGAATTCGGAATAAAAAGTAAGGGAATAAAAATTTTCATATATACAAAAACATATCCCTATAGGAATAGGAAAGTTTAAGCCAAATCCGGATTTAGGAAAGATCCTTGTGGAAATTGCAGGAAATCGGGCTGGAGAAGAGGCACAAAATGAGCTGCGATGCTTCCAAAGGGCACATCATTTGCTGCATTTTCTCCCCAGGTGTTCTCTCCCTAAGCGATTTTTAGAAAGGCCGAATAGTATAAATAGAGGCATCAGGTTAGCTTTTATTCTCACAATTCCGCCTTCTATTACTCCATAATTCATCAAATATAATATTTCTCTCAAAAAAGATTTTCAAGAAAAAGTGGATGCTTTCGAATCCCGACTCAAAGAATGGACCAATAAGTTTTCAAGCACGGATAATTATGACATGGGTGTTTTTGGATCCATTATCAGTTTTAAACAGCTGGAAGTGGTAAGACCGTTTCTTGATGCTTGTCTTGAATATTGGAATCCGGAGTATCATGTTTTCGCCTTTCCTAGAGGTGAAATTTGTCCTTTTCTTAAAGAATTTGGAGCAATTGGAGGATGGGATACAGAAAGTCTTCCGGCTTTACCATCTAGGTCCCAAGGGTATAAGAATTAATTTAGGGATCTTCTTGGATTGACCAAAGCAGAAGTTGATCGTCTTGTAACTTCCAAGAGTGTACGGATTTTCGATTTTATGGACCGCTTCATAGATAGGGAAGACCCTTGTATTTCTTATGCTGCGAGGCGCAGAGCTTTCGGGTTTTGCCTTCTTCATTGTTTTGTCTTAAAGGGCCATGTTGACGCGGAAATGAGAGGTGACATGCGGTTTTTGGGTATTATCGAGCAAATGGAGCTGCGCAAGAGCCCAAATTGCCTGGTATTAGGAGAGACCATATTAGGGTTGGATAATCGGAAGGCTAATCGTGAGCTCCCGTATCTTGGAAGTCCTATCATTTTACAGGTAAAATGCTCCCGTCTATTTCCTTTTTTCGTTTTTTTTAGATGGGGACATTGATACTTGTCTCCTTTTTGCAGATTTGGCTGATGAAAAGGCTGCGATTGATCGAGCCCCTAGTTGACGTGCCTGGATATCGATCACGATCGATCGTGATGAGGACGAGGTTGTATATGGTTGATTTCACTCGGGTTTGCAACTACTAGGAGAACAAACTAAAGAATGAAGGAGGTCCGTTGATTATATGGGTTGTCCCTTAGTGGCATCTCAGGGCGTTGGCAGGAATGTCATCCCTGGATCCTACTCGATCCCTTCGTATCCCAGGCTTGGAGTTCATGGTTCATATTTTCCCGGAGAGGCTAATGAGGCAGGTTAGCATGAGGTAGAAAATCCCAAAGCTTGACACTATTGCACAGGTGGCTTTGGCGCATACGTCTAAGACTTGCCGTGAGTGGGCTTTGTGCTGGACTTAAAGGAACATGTGGTTTATGCCTGTCATGGTTGATTCGTTGTGGGTGTCAGACTCTTATTTGTAGTGGGTCAAGGCCAGCACCTTGGAAGAGCGCGAGAAGTTGAGAAAATATGAGCCAATTGACTACAAGATCCCCGAGGTAGCGAAAGAGAACCAGAAGTACTTCACCAAAGAAGAAGAATAAGCTGGATTCCGAGTCGTCCGCCCGAAGAAGAAACCAAAGAATGCTCTTGTGGAAAACATGATTGTGGATCAAAAATGGAAGACTAGGCCTCGAGAATGACCAATGGTGATTAGATCAGAGATAACGCAAAAGCGTCCCCTTTGAGGTCGAGACAAGAAGTATGACCAAAATGACAATGGCAAAGGGAAGATGGAAGAATAGAAATAGCTTAAGTCTTTATATTATTTATTATTATTAATTATTGTTTGTAATAAACGGCGGGATTTTTAGAATCCTACCCTAGCATTTTATTTCAGCATTTATATATTATTTGGCGTATTACTAATAAATGAATAAATCGATTGTCTTCAGTTAGGAACTTAAAAATCAGCTCCCTTTATTTATTCTTTCGAATTCCAAGTGCCAAAGCAAATGTCCTTCTATTTACATTTTGATAAGAAATTTATTGGGTTGCGTCCTGTGAAGGATTGCCTACGTATTCATTGAAAATGAAATCAAATCCAGAACATAGTTCGAAAAATAAAAAATGCAAAAGAATAAATATTTGAAGCAAGAGCTTGTAATGAACATAGGGAATACGCATAGTGCTTTACTTACTCAAAAATGCAATTAAGTTATGTTGATGATACTGAGGATAAATAAAAATGCCAAAATGCAAGAGCGAGGTGGCACGAATCTCAAGGTTTGGCTAGTGCCGTGTATTTGGTGTCGCAAGAGCGGCAGGTGGGTCTCGCGTGGCGCGTTTTTTTTGTCCTATTCTAAGGGTAATACTGTTTGAGTTGGTCTAGATTAGTCGGGTTTGAAAACTCGTTTCCGTCTAAATCTGTAATTCTAACCGCACCCCCTGAGAGTATGGATTTAACTAAATAAGGACCGCCCCAATTAGGTTTGAATTTTTCCCTTGGGTCGACTGGTAGAAGAGCTCGAACAGATTTAAGCATTAGATCTCCCTCTTTGATGTTTCGAGTTTGAACTTTCTTGTTGAAAGCTCTTCGAATTCGTGCTTGATATGTTTGAAAATTATGCATGGCACTTAGTCTCTGTTCGTCTAAGAGGACGAGTTCTTCGTATCTGTCTCTGTTCCATTCTACTTCCGGGATTGGCTTTCGAGTAGAATATATAGAGATGGGGGTCTCTAGTTCTACTGGCTGTACAACTTCTATGCCATAAGTTAGATAGAAAGGAGTAGCCCCAGTGGGCGTCCTGACTGAAGTTCGATATCTTCATAACGCGAAGGGTATCTTGCTAGGCCAGTCTCGATAATTGTCGATCATTTTCTTGAGGATCATGACAACGTTTTTCTTGGCTGCCTCTACTGTACCATTAGTTTGAGGTCGGTAGGGCGAGAAATGACGATGCTTGATTTTGTATTTGGCCAACAATTGTTCGGTTTTGCCTTGAAAATGGGATCCGTTGTCACTACTTATTTCCTGTGGACTCCCGTATCGACAAATGATACTGGTTTGTATGAACTCGGCCACATGCTTGGATGTCAGAGTAGTATATGACGCTGCTTCGACCCATTTTGTGAAGTAGTCGATGGCTACCAAAATGAAACAATGGACACCCGTCCCGGCTTGAGTGATCTTGCCGATGATGTCGATTCCCTATGTAGAAAAGGGCCAAGGAGATGTCATTATATATTGTAGAGATGGTGGGACATGCTGTACGTTCCCGAAGATCTGGGAATTGTGGTAATGCCTTACGTATTTGATGCAATCTGTCTCCATCGTTGTCCAATAGTATCCTAAACGCATGATTTTATTTGCCATCATTGGTCCACTCATATGAGGACCACATTCTCCATCATGGACTTCTTCCATAACTTTCTTTGCTTTTGAATGATCAAGGCAATTTAAAATGACGCCTTGTGGCGTTCGTTTGTATAATTCCCCTTGATTTAGGACATATTGAGATGCTAATAGACGAATTGCTCGTTGTCCCCTCTTATCTATATCAGATGGGTATATGTCGTTGAGCTTGTAGTTTAGAATAGCTTGATACCAAAGCTCCTCTTCATTTACGTTCTCATCAGTGAGAAGATGCACATAGGCTGGCTCAGATTGTCGTTCAATACGTAACAACATTTGTATCATGTTGTCGGGTATGTTGATCAAGGATGCAAGTTTCCCCAGAGCATCTTCAAACTGGTTTTCTTCTCGAGGTAGATGTAAGTAATTGACTTGGTCGAAGAATTGAGCCACTTGATCTATCCTGGCTTGATATGGCGCAAGACTTTCACTTCGGATTTTCCAAGACCCAGCGATTTGGTTGATGATTAAAGATGCGTAACCGTGGACTCGAAGTCTCTTGATGCCTAAACCCACCACTGCTTGTAGACCGATGAGGCAGGCCTCATATTCTGCTGCATTATTGGTCACCTCGAAGTCGAGTTTGAGAGAAATTGGTATATGCTCGCCTTCGGGAGAAATGAGCAACACTTATATACCATTTGCGCTGAGATTGAAAGCCCCATCGAAGTATAGATCCCATGATTCTACATCGGTGTGCAAAATGTCTTCATCTGGAAATGACCATGTATCTATTACTTAGGCATTATGAATGGGATTATATGCGAAACATTCGGCTACTGCCCGTCCTTTGATGACCTTCAGGGGTACGTATTTGAGATCGAACTCTGAGAGCATCAAAGTCCACCTTCCTAGGCGTCCATTTAAGACAGGTTTCTTGAAAATGTATTTAACAGAATCCATCTTCGAGTAAACCTTGACGGAACAGCTAAGCATATAATGGCGTAGCTTCTTGGTTGCCCACACAAGAGCGAGGCATGTCTTCTCAAGTGGTGTATACTTAGTCTCATATTCTAAGAACTTTTTACTAAGGTAGTAGATAGCTCTTTCTTCCTTCCTAACGACTTGTGCCAGCATAGCCCCCATGGATGTCTCTGTGAGATATAGAGATAAGGGTTAATCTTTTTGTGGTGGTATTAGAACTGGTGGTGTAGCAAATATCTCCTTGATTATGTCAAATGCCTTTTGAAAATCGTCATCCCACATGGTGTGGTCTGTTTTTTTTAGCGTCTTAAATATAGGTTCGCAAATCATGGTGAGCATTGAGATAAAACGACTGATGTATTGTATTTTGCGCAAGAAACCCCGAATTTCCTTTTCTGTCTGTGGTTGTGGCATTACGATTAGAGCCTTGATATTGGATGGATCAATCTCTATACCTCTTTGACTGACTACATATCCCAATAACTTGCCGGAAGTGACTCCAAATGCGCATTTCTGAGGGTTAAGTCGCATATTATACTTGCACAATCGGAGAAAGAAGTTGCGAAGATTGGCGATGTGAGCTTGCTTATCTTTGGACTTGACAATCATGTGATCGACATATACTTCTACTTCTTTGTGCGTCAAGTCATGTAATAGGGTAGTCGCGGTGCGTTGATACGTTGCTTCAGTGTTCATTAATCCGAATGGCATAACGGTGTAGCAGTAAGTATCCCATTGAGTGACGAAAGTTGTTTTGTGCATATCTTTTTCAGCCATTTTGATTTGTTTATGCCCCGCATATCCGTCCATAAAAGAGAGGGGTGTGTGATCCGCTGTATTATCTACCAAAATATCGATGTGGGGAAGTGGAAAATCGTCTGGACTAGCCTTGTTTAGGGCCCTGAAATCAACACAAACCCGGATTCGCCCATCCGTTTTGGGTACGGGGACTATATTAGCCACCCAGTCTGAATACTCAGAAACTTCGATGAACCCGGCTTTAAATTGTTTGTCCACTTCCTCCTTGATCTTTAGAGCCCAGTCTATTTTCATTTGACGAAGCTTCTGTTTTACGGTTTTGAAACCTAGTTTGATTGGGATTCGATGTTCTGCAATATCCCTGTCTATCCCATGCATATCCTTGGAGGACCAAGCGAATACGTCTTTGAATTCGTGAAGAATGTCCATGAAGCGAGCTCTTTCATTTGGGTCCAGGGTCGTCCCTATCCTAAGTTCTTGGGGTTCTAAATCTGTTCCTATGTTCCTATGTTGATAGGTTAAGTGTTCGTTATAACTGGTGCCCCTTTACCCTCTTCCTGTATTTCTTTAATTATATAGGGAGGTAGTTTGATTGAGTCTGGGTCAGGATCATCCTCAGTATCATCATAAACAGAATTGCAATTAAAATAACACGAAGAGTAAGCGGAATCGGATTTATTCATAATAATATTTGAAAATAGCTGAAACAAATAAGTTATCTGTGCTGTAGTCAGTGGCGGTAAATGGACAGTTGTTGGGGCATTCCCCGAGCTACTATTATTAGAGGATACAAAGCTAGGAGAAACAAAGGGATGGGGGGTGACAACAGGAGGAGACTCTCTAATGACTTCTCTAGACTTAGAATTAGTTTCAGACTCCGACTCTGACTCATATTTGAACTCGTTGTCTTCTAGTTCTCCTTTGAATATCTCTTCTTCTCCAGTTGTGAGCTTTAAGAGCCTTCTTTGATTGTTGGTCTATTCAATTAACTTTCTCCATCCTTTCTATTGATTGGGTGGGTTCGCATCTGTGATAAGTGTTGTGGGATTGAAACTGGCATCCCGAATTATCATGGTAATAATCTCGTCCTGGGCTGCCTTATTGAATCGATCTTCTCCGAATAAAAGGTTGACGGCTTGTCCGTCAAGACAATGTGTCTGACGATCTTTGGTGGTAGGAACCGTTTCCTGGAGAATGAAATAGTAATCGTGGAACACTTTGATTCTAGCTAGCTTATTGCCTTTGAACATCCAAGGTTCGGGAAATCCGTTCATGGTCTCCTTCCTTGACGAAGTATCCATTCAGCGTAGGGTGATATCATCGCATTTGTATTCCTTGATTTTTGCAATCGTGGACTTGAGTCAGCATTTCGACGGCTTCGGATATGGTAGGCTTGTATCCTAACCTGAGTGGTATCTTCTGGGAATGGCCTTCTTTAAATGGTGGGAAGGCTTGCTCCGGATAGGGTTTAGTGGCATTCCTAGGAAGTATCCCTGGGATTTGAGTATGTGGTTGACCACTAAGTTAGAGTAGGGGTTGAAGTATAGAGGTGCCAATTCACTTTCCACAAGGTTGATGATTTGAAATCCTCCCAACGCGTGTACTGGATCCGACATGACCTGATTGTTAGACATCTTTTCGATGACTGCTTTGATAGGTGACGAAGTGATCGTCACTATTCGTCCATCTAGAGGGATTTTGAGTTTTTGATGAAGCGTGGATGTCACAACTTTGGAAGCGTGAATCCATGGCCTTCCTAGGAGTATGCTAAAGGATGCCTCAATGTCTACTATTTGGAAGTTGACACTTCTTTCGATTGGCCCAGTGGCTATAGTAAGATTTATGAGACCTCTCACTTTGCGTCCCGTCCCATCGTATACGCGATCACCTTGATTAGCTGGGGTCCAGTCTGATTTTTTCATGCCTAGCTTGTAAGCTGTCTTTAGTGGTTTGACGTTTACTGCGGAACCATCATCCACTAGATTCATGGGTATATTTTTCTTGAGACATGTGACCGTAATGTACAAAGCTAGATTAAGAGTAACACCAAAAGGTGGCAAATCTTCATCTGAGAAAGTAACTGGGTTACTTAGCTTGATTGAGTCCTGGAGGACTAGGTTGACCACATCATCTGGAGTAAAATCGCGTGCTACGTTGAGTTTTGCCAATGCTTGTAGCAAAGCTTGGCGATGTGAAAATGAGCTAGCAACTAGTTGCCAGACTGAAAGATTGGCCTTCGTCTTCTTTAGTTGCTTCATCAAGTGGTCAGTAACTGAGTTTTCATTGTTCTCTGTTGGAGATACGACATTCCCATTTGTGGCTGAATTATTTGTTTGCACTGCAGTGACATTTTCATATGGGCGACCAGATCGAGTTAAGTGATCTATGACGAGATCTTCCAAAGTTTTCACCAAGGGATGTTCTTTGGGTAAACATCTTCGTCATCGTCCGCCCAAACGCCATTGATAGTGTTCAGTTCTTTGAGGTATAGGATTTCGGATTCTAGATGGATAATCTGTTGAACGAAATCTTCAACTATGTACCGCGATGACTTCTTGCATTGTAGATTCACAGGATAGGGTAATGGGCATTTGTGTTGCTCTTGGTGTTGAGAGTTTTGACTTTTGAAAAGATGATACGACAACTCACACAACTTGCCCATGCGACGAAATCTGCAATAGTTGGTGCAATGGTAGAGTAGGCTTCTCCATGGTTGATCATATTGATCTCGTCTTCGACTGGAAAGATAAGGTGTGAGCAATCCAAGGTGGATTCCTCATTCGAGATCATTATAATTCCAAGAGGATTCTTTGTATTGTTAGGTTTGCTTGCAGGAGGGATATGCAAACGTCCATCTTCAATCATGTCTTGGAGAGCATGCTTCAGCCTATAACAATTTTCTGTGTCATGTCTTTTGCCCCTGTGATACTCGCAATAAGCATTATCGCCCCAGAATTTAGACTTCTTTCCCGAGTCAGGTGTAGGTCCTATTGGTTAGATTCTTCCTTGCTTCATCAACCTCTTTAGTGCATTTGTGTATGTGTCACCGATGTCGGTGAACTTCCTTGGCGTATTTTGTTTCTTGGATGGCTCGACGAGGTTGACGTCGTCGGTCTTGCTAGTGGAACCGTAGGAACGAATTCCAATTTTTGTTGACCCTTAATATCCGCGTCCTACTGTTTTGGATAAGAGCCCTTTGCGAATATCGTCCTCGATTCTCATACCTAATACTGTTAAGTCTTTGAAATACTTGATGTTTTGGTATCTCAAATGATTTGCATAAATAGGCCTTAGATTGTCCACGAACATTTCCACAACAGTGGCCTCATCTGAATGCTCAACTAGTTGGCTGTTAGTCTTCCTCCACCTACTTAGGAAGTCGGTGAACCCTTCCCTTTCATTTTGGGTAAGAACCTCTATGGTGCGCATGTTGACTTGAAATTCGGTGTTATCCGCGTATTGCTTGGTGAATTCGATGGCTGCATCGTCCTAGGTAGAGTTCTTCTTGTGGTCTAGAGAGTAAAACCACTTTTTGGGAATCGTGTCGAGAGATGAAGGAAAGATCCTTAAGAACATCTCCGGCTTGATGTCCTTTATAGACATGTAATCTTTAAAAGCACAAATGTGGTTTAAAGGATTTTCGTGCCCCTTAAATTTCGGGATGTCAGTCATGTTGAAATTAGTTGATAGTTGGGCATTTACTGCTTCATACTTTCGGCTATTTTCCCAGTAAATATCATCCCCTTTGAGGTACATCAATTGCTCTTCTAAGTATTGAAGACGCTTTTCAGCTTCAGTGAGGATTGGGGAAGAATCGTTTATGAATGGTGGAGAGTCGTCATTGTTTGGAATAGGCTCTTCCGTAGGAGGGAGCCTTGCTTCTACAGCAAGTATGCGATTTTCGATCGTTTGGAGGCGAGCGTAGGCGAGATCTTGACTAGTCTGAAGATGGAGTAGCGCGGCCAGGATTTGACTATTACCATTTCCTAGAGGACCATGGACGCTTGCTGCGCTTTCATTTGTTCTGACCATATTGGGCTGAGGATAAGAACCGACAACGAATTAGGACACATTCGACTATTTCGCACATTTATTCTGACAAGACTCGTGGATTGACTAAAAAAAGAAAAGACACGTGTGTGTCACGTGAGTTGGAAGAAAGTTGATTTTAAAATGTTGTCCTAGAGAATCATTGCGTGTGATCATTTGAGTGTGGACTTTGAAGTTTAATTTTTTTTTTTTGAAATGGTTGACACATTTTTGAAATTTTGACAGAGTTGCGACTTGACTTTATTGATTCTTAGCTTTTTAGGCCATTTTGAAAGATTTTTTGAAAATTTTGTCAGAGTTTTGTTTATAAAAGGTGATAACATACAACCTATAAACACAAACATGGGCATTATAACGGTATGCTGAGTGCTTTTAGAAGGTTTTGGTTTAAAGGGTGGGTTTCCATACTAAGCCATCATATCATGGGCTGTGGAGAGGTCCGTGCCAAACATAAGTTGGGTCGGTTCCTAGTCCATTCGCACGAGTAGTGAAAGCTCTTGATAAAGACCATGAGTAAGCATCGTGGTATAGTTGACGTCAATCGCTATCCATCTTTGGATACAAATAGGAACTTGCATCGTCTAGACGGGATGATTGGTTGAATGGGTTGGATTAAGCCTAGGAAGGCTGGCTAAAACGACCTAAGAAGGTCGAGTAATGAAAACCGATAACTGTCTCATATAAACTATTCCCTAAACTTGTTCAAGTTTCCCCCTAGGTAACACTAGACTTAGTCTAAATGTATCATCCCCAGCGGATTCGCCAAACTGTGGACACAGCCACCCGCGCCACGCGCACCCGCGCGTTGGTTTCGAGGTGACGACACTTCTCCCACGGAACTCCGGCGCGAGCCAAAGCACGTCATGGGCCGTTACTAATGTGACTCATATTTGAGCACATCTAGTCCCGGAATTAACCTCATTCCTATGCTTTATAGTGCATAATTGGGTCATTTACTATCTTTAGTTCCCCGTTTTGCATATTCTTTGAGGTTTTGTCTCCTTGGTAGGAAAGGATTGCTAACCTTGAATTTACATGGCGAAATGGAGCTAAATTGATCGCATCTAATGACCAAGAATCAAAGAGAAGACCAATACTAGAGGCCTAAGTAGATAATAAAGTTAATTGGGCAATGATGAAAGGATCCTTGCATCCCCGAAATGATCCTTGCGGATTGTGGAGGAAGAAAAGAAGAGTAGCTGACTACCCAGGGATCCGAGCGGATCATACACGATTAGGGCATCTCCTTCCAACATCATCCGGGCGTCTTTAGGCCAAGACGAGCGGATCTCAGCACAGGAAGCCGAGCGTCTCCGAGCCAATCCGCACGGATCGAAGGTCAGAGATCCCGTGCCACAGCTCAAGACGCACGGATTGTGGCAGGACTAGCAACACGGATATGCTCATTTCCTTCCAGAGGAGCATTTCCTCAACTTTTCTTAATGGTCTTAATAGTCATTTAAGCCCTTAGTGACCCTAATCTTTGTACCTAATCTTTATTATAAATACCCCTTTGTACTACCTAGATTATCATGAAGCTTGAATTAAATTTTAATCAAGTTGTAATCTCATCTTAATACTCTCAAATTAGTTGTAATACAATTTATCAATATTAATTATATCTTAATCTTTCCTTAATTTCTCTATTGTTCTTCATTTATTTTGGATAATTAGAAGATTATTTGGGTTTATTTTGGAATTGACAAACTTCCATCAATCATCAAGTACTTCTATTATTCGTTGCTTTATTATTTTGGAATCTGCATAGGTATAATTCTCTTAACCCTTGTTTTAATTATTGTTAATTACTTTCATTTGTTCATCATGTTTAGCCTTGTTAGTTTGATTGATAATCTTGTTAGCATGTCGAACTTGATAATGAGTGAGTAGTCTCCTAGCTAGGGTTAATGGGGAATTAGGGAAAACAAACATAGGGAATGATTCATGCTTAATCTAATATGTTTTCATAATTAAATTGTTTGCTTGTTGTGATTTCAACTTATGCACATGTTATGTTTGATGAAATGCGAGCCTATGAATCCTTGCATTTTTTACCCATCACCTATCTCTTCAATGAGGCTTGTAAGCTTATACACCAACTCGAGCCTTATTAGACCATGCATATAGTTGAATAGGAAGGATTAAGTCGACTTGTAAGTGTTGTACAATCTAATCGATTCGGCTCCGGGACCCAAACCTTCTTAGGGATTGTAAGCTTATACACCAACTCGATTCTATCACAACAATAATTGCTTGCTATATAATTGAGAACATGTTTGTATGATCAACTCCCATGAATTCCCTATGAACCCATGACACGCTAGTGCTTTTAATCAATTGTTTACATCTCCATTTATTTACCTTGCTTTGTTTTTATCGTTGATTAGTTTTAGTTGATCTTCTATCTCAACCCCAAATTGTGACACCCTAAGACACGACCATTTACAATTGAAAATCCTACATCAATACCCGTCCCTTGAGATCCGACCTTTACTTGCCTCTTTGCTAAGAGTAGTTTGTAAAGTTATAAATATCGTTTTGGTTGGTAGTTTTGACGACGAGTTGTAACCGAACCAAAAATGGCGCCGTTGTCGGGGACGGTGTTAACTTGATTTGATTTTCATTAATTGTTTTTAGTTGTGTCTTTCTTCACCTTGGAGAAGTCAATCTCCTCAAGGTTGTTCTAATTTTTTTCGAGTTGTTTGATATTTTACATGACTAGGAGATCACAAGGTAATCCATTACCTATTGACTTTGAAATTGAAAGAACCTTAACCAACAATAGAAGAGTTGCTAGAGGTACTTTGAGAGATATTGGAGAGATTGTGGACATTCAACTAAATAATATTGAGTTTACCAACCCTTTTGCAAGAGAAGGTGAGGACAACCCAATACAAAACTCACCACAAAATCAACCCACAATGCCTAAATTTTCATCACATTCCGTACCAACCGAGGAGAACCTACCACATGGTACTCCTACACCACAACACTTAACCGGTAATTTCATTGCCAAATCTGAATTCATACAACTAGTTGAGAGAAGTCAATTTGGAGGGATGCCTAATGAAGACCCTCACTCATATATGAAGACTTTTTGTGACTATTCTGATGCGATTTCTCAAACCGGGGTTACTCAAGACCAAATCCGATGGGTATTATTTCCTTTTTCTTTTATTGGTGCCGCAAAGCAATGGTTGAAGAGCCTAGACAAGGCTACCCTTGGTATTGACTCATGGAAGAAGTTAGCACTTGCTTTCTACAAGAAATTCTATACTCCGGAGAATACCAATATGTTAAGAGCCCAAATCACCGGGTTCAAGCAAAGGGATGAGGAATCATTGTATGAAGCATGGGAGAGATTTAAGGACACTTGTCGTTCTTGTCCACACCATGGACATAGCGAGTGGTTCCTTGTGCAATAATTTTGGAATGGTCTATTTGAAGATTCCCGCAATATCCTCAACATGGGATCCAATGGTATGTTTACCGAAGTTGATGACAATCAAACATGGGCCAAACTTGAAGAGATGGCGGTTCATAATTCACAATATAATAGACCTCGAAAGGCTACTAGAGGAGGAAAACATAAGGTAGATTCCATCACTCAATTTGGTGCTCAACTAAGTGCTCATATTGACACCATCAATTTGAAGTTTGAGAAGGCTATGGCTAAGCTTGATGAAGCTTCCAAATCACCTACACAACATGTTAATGCTATGGTGGCATCGTCTTCAATTCCAAGTGGAGTATGTGAGAGTTGTGGAACTTTGGGACATGACCGAAGTGAATGTAGGGGAACAATTTAACAAGTGAATGCTTTCCAAGCATACAAGAGTAGTACCCCTTATTCCAACTATTACAATGAGAATACCAAATTCCATCCCAATCTTTCATACAAAAGCCAAAATGTTCAAAACCCTCAACCAACATACACCCCACCTGCAATGAGAAGTCAAGCTCAAAGACCCTTTTATAACCAAAGCCAAAACTATCAAAATCAACCTACATACAATCAACCAAATGACCATGGCTTTGTTGTTCAAAAAGTGGTCCTCCAAATGTAAAAGAACCAACAAGAATTTTTCGGCCAAATGCAAAAAGATAGACAAGCCAAAGACATCACCATCAACAACATACTAGCCCACACCAAGATGCTAAAAACTCAAATGACTCAATTAGAATCTTCTAACTCTCAAAGACAAAAGGGACAATTACCACCTCAAAATAATCCCCCAAGACATAAAACGGTGAATGCCATCCATTTGAGAAGTGGTACAAGGTATGAAGGGCCGAAGAGGCCCATTGATTAAGATATTGTGAATTCTAATGACAAGCAAAGAGTTGGGGAGAACTCTAAAGAAGAAGAACCCACCACCAATGAAGTTTCAAAGAAGAAGAATGAAGAGAAGGCTAAGGAGAAAGAGACTATTGTGATTAGACTTCCATTCCCAAGTCATCAAGCTAAACCTAAGCTTAATGAATAACTTGGAAAGTTCATGGAGATTGTGAAGAACTTTGAAGTCTCAATTCCATTCACGGAATTGATCAATCATGTTCCGGCCTATGCGAAATACATGAAAGATATTCTTACAAAGAAGAAATCCATCCGGAAGCTAGAGACGATTGCATTCACTAAGGTGAGTAGTGATATTATACAAGGAAGTTCACCTCCAAAGCTCAAAGATCCGGGAAGCTTCTCTATTCCATGCACCATTGGCGACACCACAATCAACAAAGCGTTATGTGACCTTGGAGCAAGTGTGAGTGTCATGCCATACTTGGTGTGCAAAAGGCTAGGAATCGGAGAACTCAAGTGCACCAATATTACACTTCAAATGGTGGATCGATCAACGAAGACACCTTTAGGGATATGGGAGGATATGCTCGTAAGAATTGGCAAGTTCTTCATCCCGGTGGACTTTGTTATTGTTGACATGAAGGAAGATTCCAACATTTCTATCATTTTAGGAAGACCATTCTTACATACCGCAGGAGTGGTAATTGATGTGAAGCATAGGGAACTCACACTTGAAGTGGTATGTGAGACGATCACTTTTAATCTTGATAAGACTATGAGAGCTCCCCGACTCCATGAGCCATGTTTCAAGATTAATCACTATAGCCGAGAAAGTGATAGGAAGAAGTTGGCATCTCAATGCAAAGATCAAGCTATGGGTAAAGAACCACCACCCATATGGGAGAATAAAGTGGATAATCCTCAAGATGCTCCATCCAAAGAGCAAGGAAATTTTCAAAACAATGAGAGCTTGAATAGCACACAACCAATCATGACAAGTAAGGAAGAAGGCCTCATTGGCCATGACAACAAGAAAGAGAAGTTGTTTTCATCAACTCATGATACCATAGGGAAGAAAGCTAGTGAAGTATATGATCTATGGGATGACGAATTTGATGGGTTATTCAATCCCTACATTGGCAATGCTATAGACCAAGGCTTTGGTGACTATCTTGACTCAAGTCACCACCATGAAGAACACAATGTGCAAAGGACTATTGAAGATCTTTATAATGACAATGAACAAGCCTTCGACTACTTCTACAAGGTTTTGAGCAACAACAACAACACCTTGGTTATGCCCCTTGACATCTCATTCAAGAGTGAGAGTTTGGTGGAATCCTCCCTAAACCACCATTTGTAAATATTCTAACTCTTAACTTGCATTTTACTTCTTATATTGCATTTTTGTCAATTTTGGATTTGCAATTTTATGCTTTGATCAAGATTCTTATCATGAGAGAAAGTGAGGTAGGTACTTTAATGTTTCTTGATGTGTAGTGTTTGCTTTAATGTGGGGATAGCAATTGCCTAGGCTATCCGAGCCTTCATAGTGCACCCACAATGTTGAACAAAGGAATGAAGAAGAATGACATGGGAAATGAATCCCCACGGGTGGAACTGAACCCGTGGGTGCTGTAAAGGAGAAGATCCGAGCGTCCCTGGAGGAATCCGCTCATCTTGGGCATGATCCGAGCATCCTGGATCCAAGACGTTCGTCTTGGGAGAGCTAAAGTTGAAATTCTGGGACTGTTCTAAAAACCGAGCAGATTGAACAGAAGACGCCCGTCTCAGCAGAAATCCGCTCGTCTCATAGGGAATCTGCGCATCTTGACCTGTGCAAAAATTTAACATTCACTTTGTCTTACAATCCGAGCATCCCAAGGGAAAGACGCTCGTCTCCTGCAGAATCCGCGCGTCTCAGCACGGGTTTCAAATTTCTCAGCTGACTGTCTTATGATCCGAGCGTCTCCTGAAGAATCCGCTCGTCTGCTGCTGTTGAATCTTATAAACACAGGATTAATATCACTCCTTCCCAATTCATTTCATTCTTTAAAACACAAACACACATTCAAAACCCTCAAAACCCTCAATCCCCTCATGAACAAAACATAAATTCCTCAACCAAATTCACCCAAATCAAATCTAAACTTCCTCTAAACACATTCAAATTACTCCTTTATCAATAAGAGGCCATCAAAACACCAAAATCCTCAAAAATTGAATCGATTTTATAGGGTTTCAAGGCAAATTCGAAAAAACCCAAAATCGATTAGGGATTCATTGAAGCTTGAGGATACTAGGAGCATTCCAGCAAAACTTTGGTTTGTTGATACATTCTTAACAAGGAGAAGTATTATGGCAAGGACTAAAGGTGGAAACAAGGCACCCACAAAATCAAATCTTTCAAAGAGGGAACAAGCCCTTCAAGCCTCAAAGACTATGGTGGTACAACAAGCAAGAGTGGAAATTCAAGAGGTTCCTACTCCTATGGTGGAGGCTACTCCTATTCCAGTTATTGAGCAATTACAAGAATATTCGGAGGTAACTTTCACAACCTATTATCATAGGAAAGCTTTTATATCTCTTGCTAAGAAAATAATTATGTCCACCAAGTTTATATGTCAAGATGCTTTAGCCAAATTGGGTGTTCTTGAGAGGACCAAGAACTTCTTTGAGTCTATTGGGTTACTTACACTATTTGACATGCAAGAATTGACTTACCCCTCCCTTACCGTGAAATTTATAAGCTCTTTGAAAATCACTAAGGTAGAGGCTCGAAAGAATGTTGAATTCCGCCTAGAAAATAAGGATAGAAATATGTCTTTAAATGAGTTTGGTGAGGTGTTTGGTCTTAAGGACCATTCTCCTTATATGAAGAAGCCCTCGAAATATGACCCCGCCCCTCTATCGAAAGCAATCACCGGAAGAAAATTTGAATCCTTCCATGAGTGTCGTACCCTTTATGTCCACCATCTGAGTATAAGGGTATGGCATAAGGTTGTGGGAAATACTCTAATTGCAAGGAAGGGCACTAATCATTTCACCGAACTCGACTTCATCTACCTTGAATCAACCATGAATGTCGACAAGAAGTTTACCAATAAATAAAATGCACTTCAACTCTTACTTGAAAGGTGGCTTACAATTGACCATGGGAAAGATGGGGCGGCCTTTATAGTGAATGGAGGCTTAGTAACATGGCTAGCAAAACACTTCAACCCGGATTTTAACAAAGACAAGACTTACAAGCCGGTTAGAGGTGGCAACCTTATTGATTTAGCCACTATGATTAACAAGTTTCATTGGGTTAAGAATGATAATCTTGACAACAAATTTGAGTGGCTCACCAAAGATGCTAAGTCCTTCATTCTACCAAACAAGATTTGCCGACTTAATGTCCGAAGCCCAAATTATCTTCTCCCACACTCTGAAGAAGCCGAGTTGATTATGCAACAACATAGCAAAACTATTGCCGAGCCCTCCTCCTCCTCCATTGTGACTCCACCATATCCGTTTACCTACCAAGAATTCCGACCCAAAGATGCTGAGGTAGGTAACCATTACTTGACCCAATTGATGCAACATATGCATAGGGAAGCTTATGAGGACCGGGTCAATGCTTACCAGGCCCAATATCCGCCCCTTCTACACTTAGTTATGCAAGGACTCCTTCATCCATCAAGTCCTTTGCCTAGTTGGGCGGATAAAGAAGTGTTCTTTCCTAAGGCTCCTAGAGATGCTAGCATGGGTGGTGAGGTTACCAAAGGTAAGGATATTGTTGTTGAGAGTGAGGAAGAAGAAGAAGAAGTAGAGGAAGATGAGGAAGAAGAAATGGAAAGCTCAAGTGATGAAGATGATGGTGAAACCTCCGGGTCCATGGAGGTAGATGACGATAATGATAGTGAGGATGTTGATGATGACGATGGAAGTGATGAGATGTCGCCATGAGCAACAATTGAGGATTAGCAAGCGTTTTGGAGGATGCCACATATCCATTGTGAGTCTCCTACACCTCCTTTAGCTTTGTTCATTTCTCTTGTTTTCAATTATTTTAATCTTGATCATTAGTTTTGAGTCCTAGAAACACCTAGAGAACTCCCACCTCGGTCTTATTGAGGTGTCTTATATTATTCCCACCTTGTATGATCCAAAATGACAATTTAGTTTCATGCATAGCATACTTGTTTGGTTTGGGGAAGTTCAAGCACAAGAAATGGTTTGGGGAAGTTCAAGCACAAGAAATGGGAGTTAATTCAACAGTGAAATGGTTTGGGGAAGTTCAAGCACAAGAAAATTCTACACTAGCAACAGTGTCATATTTGGTTTGGGGAAGTTCAAGCACAAGAAATGGGAGTTAATTCAAATTATGCTCTTCAACCAAAAAAATTCATGCATCATATAGTATAGTTTAGAATGCATTCACTTGTTTATATATGTCATGTAGTTTGCATTTAGTGTAGAATTCATGCATTCTCATATAGCTTGCATAATTTCCCATCGTATTGGCCACTGAGGATAATGCCCATACTAGTGTGGGGATGGGGAATTCTAACTTGACCTTTAAATAAAAAAAATGATAAAAATTGAAAAAATTAGAAAAATACAAAAATATGTTCTTTTGTTCCATAAAATCAAAAAAAACCCTAAAAATTTGAAAAATTGAAAAAATCAAAAACATGTTCATTCCTTTATAGTGTAGTTTTGTATATATTGTATGTACTTGTTTGTTTGTTTGTCTATCCTTTTTCACATTGATCGACTACGCCACATCCAAGACATGAGGATCATAAAGACCACATGGTATGATCTTTCCAATCTCCTTTTTCCTCTTTATGTTAATGACTATGTGGCTTTATTTTGATTGATGTGGTATAAAACAATGTGATTATAGGAGTTGCATTTAGATTATATGGCATATTAGTTGGTAGAAGCATGTGCATTAGGTTGTATATATGATAGTTGCATCATGGCATGTAGTTGCATTTAGGAAAATTTTGTGAAAGCATCTATTTTGGAAGCTTGACAAGAGTATATAAGGCCTTTGTAGATACTTTTTCTTCTTGAGACTTTGCTCATTAGAATGCTTATAAAACACGCTAGGATGTGTCATACTAGTATCCTTTGACCCATGGATTAAGGCCTAGTCAAGAGTACCTTGTGGTGTGATAACTCCATGGCTACCGTTTATTCCAAGGTGACCCTTGAAACCATGAAACCATATTCCACATTCTACCACATTTTGTCATCAAAAAGGGAATGGGCACAAAAATAGTTCAAAATTTGAGTTCAAGCAATGAAAGAAATGAAAAAGTTTGCAATTTGCATAAAAAAAAGAGGAGCACAAAAATAAGAACTTCTAAGCTTCAAATATAAGACACCCTCGTTACTAATTGGGGTGACTTTGAAAATATTCAAAAGAAAATGCAAAAAGTTGAAATTGTCAAGCATCAAATGCCAAACATCAAGAAATGGCAAAAAGAATTTGTTATAAAAAATGTCAAATGCCACAAGAAATTGGGGGGAAAAACAACAACAAAAGCAAACTCCCACATGAAACTCAAAATACATTGATCCCTTTTATCCATCAAATCCATTTTTGTGCATGGTAGAGAGGGGACGACCCTTCTTCTTGTCTAGGCAAGAAGGGAAATTCCGTGATCCTCCAGTGTTTCTAACGTCATAAGGCGTCTACTCTTGACGAAAGCATTTAACGATTGAGGACAAAGGTACCCTAGCTTGACAAAACTTGGAGGTGATTTATTGGTATCCTCTAAGGCTTAGTAGCTTGAAGAAATAGTATCTATAATGGAGTGTGTGTACCCTTAGATTGCTTCCCTTGTAGATAATTTCCGCCACTTAGATGACGAAAGTGGCTATTCATTTTTGTAGATGCATCCATTACTCGTTTTTGTGTGCTTAATGCTTGGATGTATCCCCATTTTGGCAAGCCCCACCTTGCCTTGCAAAAAGGCATCCTACCTCATGGTTGTCTTGTTGTGAGTTCAATGGGTGGAGTGAGACCCGCTAATTGTCTCACATCGGCTATATTAGTACATTAGTTTAAATAAAGGTCCTAGTTGTAGTCACCTCTTTACTCGGGACGAGCAAATGTTCGGTTTGGGGATGTTTAATGTGACTCATATTTGAGCACATTTAGTCCCCGAATTAACCTCGTTCCTATGCTTTATAGTGCATAATTGGGTCATTTAATATCTTTAGTTTCCCGTTTAACATATTCTTTGAGGTTTTGTCTCCTTGGTAGGAAAGGATTACTAACCTTGCATTTACATGGCGAAATGGAGCTAAATTGATCGCATCTAATGACCAAGCATCAAAGAGAAGTCCAATACTAGAGGCCTAAGTAGATAACAAAGTGAATTGGGCAATGATGAAAGGACCCTTGCATCCCCGAAATGATCCTTGCAGATTGTGGAGGAAGAAAAGAAGAGTAGCTGACTGCCCAGTGATCCGAGCGGATCATACACGATCCGGGCGTCTCCTTCCAACATCATCCGAGCGTCTTTAGGCCAACATGAGCGGATCTCAGCACAGGGAGCCGAGCGTCTCCCAGCCAATCCGCACAGATCGAAGGTCAGAGAGTCCATGCCACAGCTCAAGATGCACTGATTGTGGCAGGACTAGCAACACGGATATGCTCATTTCCTTTGAGAGGAGCATTTCCTCAACTTTTCTTAAGGGTCTTAATAGTCATTTAAGACCTTAGTAACCCTAATCTTTGTACCTAATCTTTATTATAAATACCCCTTTGTACTACCTAGATTATCATGAAGCTTGAATTAAGTTTTAATCAAGTTGTAATCTCATCTTAATACTCTCAAATTAGTTGTAATATAATTTATTAATATTAATTATATCTTAATCTTTCCTTAATTTCTCTATTGCTCTTCATTTATTTTGGGTAATTAGAAGATTATTTGGTTTTATTTGGGAGATTGACAACCTTCCATCAATAATCAAGTACTTCTATTAATCTTCGCATTATTATTTTGGAATCTCCATAGGTATAATTCTCTTAACCCTTGTTTTAATTATTGTTAATTACTTTCATTTGTTCATCATGTTTAGCCTTGTTAGTTTGATTGACAATCTTGTTAGCATGTCGAACTTGATAATGAGTGAGTAGTCTCCTAGCTAGGGTTAATGGGGAATTAGGGAAAACAAACATGGGGAATGATTCATGCTTAATCTAATATGTTTTCATAATTAAATTGCTTGCTTGTTGTGATTTCAACTTATGCACATGTTATGTTTGATGAAATGCGAGCCTATGAATCCTTGCATTTTTTACCCATCACCTATCTCTTCAATGAGGCTTGTAAGCTTATACACCAACTCGAGTCTTATTAGACCATGCATATAGCCGAATAGGAAGGATTAAGTCGACTTGTAGGTGGTGTACAATCTAATCGATTCGGCTCTGGGACCCAAACTTTCTTAGGGATTGTAAGCTTATACACCAACTCCATCCCATCACAACAATAATTGCTTGCTATATAATTGAGAACATGTTTGTATGATCAACTCCCATGAATCCCATATGAACTCATGACACCCTAGTTCTTTTAATCAATTGTTTATATCTCCACTTATTTACCTTGCTTTGTTTTTATCGTTGATTAGTTTTAGTTGATCTCCTATCTCAACCCAAAATTGTGACACCCTAAGACACGACCATTTACAATTGAAAATCCTACATTAATACCCGTCCCTTGGGATCCGACCTTTACTTGTCTCTTTGCTAAGAGTAGTTTGTAAAGTTATAAATATCGTTTTGGTTGGTAACTTTTGACGACGAGTTGTAACCGAACCTTTTACGGATTTGAAAGTCATAAGAAATAAAACGGAAGAAGACCTTCGAATGAAACAATGAAGAAACACGAGGAAGAAGAAGAGCAACAACGGCTAAGCAGCCTCTGGAATAGGCGCAACAAGTGCTGCGACTATTCCAGAAGGCGCAACAGCTGTTGCGTTTCTCCTCGACGGTGCCTCTTTGCCGTTCCATTAAAAGGTTTTTAAAACGTTATTTTGAAAATGGTTTTCAGCATGCTTATGACGTAAACTCGTACATTAATTGATACGAAATAAAATACAATAAATAAATTGAGATTTACACCCTCTAACTTACATGTTTGACGAAGCGAGATTAACTAAGTTGTCGTATTAGTGATTGCTCGACTCGATGTAATATGAAAGTGCCCTCTAAAGAGGATTTAGAATAAATTAATTGAGTTGATTAAAGTGTAGTGGTCAAATTGGTCGGTCATGCAAACGTGACTGCTTCTCAGAATGATCTGAGCTTACGTGGTCGCAAGGAGCAAGCACGTAGGCATCGAAAAGTAAGACCGCGGTCTTAAAATGCAAAGGGAGAAGAGAAGGTTGGACACTCGCGTGAAGAATATGTGAGGCGAAGGCCTCTATTTATATTAATCACATAGAGGAATTATGGTAAAAATAGGAATAGGAAAGAAATTCGGAGGAAATCTGCAAACTGGAGAAAAAGCAGCCCAGGAAGAGGCGCAGTAGGGTTTGCGACCTTTCCAAGAGGCGCGGTACCTGCTGCATTTTCTCTTGGGCAGTTTCCTCCTTAGCAAGAAAGATTTCCGCGGTTGATTTTAGGAATTAGGGAAGATATAGGTTTCCTTATTCCTCAAGGTAGTTATTTTCGTGATAATAGATAAAATTTAGGAATATTATTCCGGAAATTCAAGAATATTCCGACTCGGGTTTTAGACGCTTTAGAAAATGGAAGCGGTTTTTGACCCGGACTCCAAATATACTCTAATTACTTTCAAAACGACCGTATCGGCGTGTAGATGATGACCATGAGGTTGACTCGACTGTTTGAGCTATCACGTGTCGACGAACTTACGAAATGTCATAAATCGCTCTGCCTAATCAGACATGCGGCCTAATCATCACTGGGTGGTTGGCGGGAGATGCAGAAACGAGGTGTCTACAAGCCATTTCATCTATAACTTTACTAAACCAAATCTAAGGTTATAGCTCTTTTCACTATAACTTTCGATGACTTGTGAAGAATTTGGTTTTTAAAGCTTAAAATATTTCGAAATGTTTTTATAAACTAAAGTATTTATTTCGATTATATCTTATACTTATCTTGGATGAATAATTTATTACTATCCTATTGATTAGCAATACAACCTATGAGTTGTCATGCTATATAGGGTTTATGCAAATTATTCATGTTAAACCCCAAGACGAACCTCCTCGGGTTTCGTGTAGCTGCCTAGGATTTCGTGAGAGGCACGCCTATCAAGGTTTGTTCCTCTACTCGTTTTCCCTTGTCCAAGCTAGGGTTTAGGATATTCTATTAGATAATATTTGTTAGAGATACCCATCCCTTTCTATATTATTTAATAAGATTTTATTTCTATAAAAATAAAGAATATATCTTGATATAAATATTAAAAAAAAAGATTTTATATCTTATTTATTATTTACCAAGATATTATTTCCTTAAAGATAAGATAAAATCTTAGAGAAGAATAATTTTCTTCTTATACGCGAAAATACACGGCCCTAGGGTTTTGATTTTTCAAACCCTATGTTTCCGTCTTCTATAAATACTACCTTCACCCTTATATTTAGGGTTAAGAATTTTCACGTATAAAACATTCCCAAGCATATCACGCAAATAGAGTAAAATTATTTTTAATTGCAAACGCTTTTAAAACGTGTTCTTACTTTATTTTAAATTTGGAAAAGTCAAGTTCTTCATTTCTTAATTACATTTATTGATTATTGGATAGTAGTTCTTAGATTTGTTTCTTATACGTTCAATTGTGTGAACATTAAAAGAACAATCAGACACTTTCTTATTAACGTAAGATAGATAGATCTAGTATTTACCGGTACTCAATTGAGTTACAACTAGAGTTAGTTGTACGAGTGGTTTGATAATTTTGTAATCCGTAGAAAGGTACTAAAATTATTACTCGAGAATAGTGGACGTAGATTTCGACTTGTGAAACTGAACCACTTTAAAAATCCGTGTGTCCTTTCTATTTCTTTCATTTCTTTCATTTGTTTCGTTTTGTTTTATCTATTTCACATACAATTGAGTTAGTTGAATTTAATCAAAAAATTTATACTAATTACCACACACACGTTTTATACGGACATATTCGAAAAAGTTGGCATCAGTCCTGACATTTGTATGCACAGAATTGAGTTAGAGGAAGGCCATAAGCCTTGCAAACAGGGTCAGCGTAAGTTGAATCCGAAGACGCAGGATGTAGTTATGGCGGAAGTGATGAAGTTACTTGATGCAGGTATTATCTACACCGTTGGCAACTCCAAATGGGTAAGTTTGGTTCAGGTAGTCCCAAAGAAAGGAGGGACTACAGCGGTGAAAAATGAAAAAAATGAATTAATACCAACGAGAGTAGTAACGGGTTGGCGGATGTGCATTGATTATAGACAGTTAAATGCCGCCACAAAGAAAGATCACTTTCCCCTTCCTTTTATTGATCATATGGCAAAGAGATTGGCCTCACATAAAGTTTTCTGTTATTTAGATGGATATTCAGGTTTTTTTAGATCCCCATCCATCCTAACGATCAGGAAAAGACTACTTTTACTTGCCCGCATGGTATTTTTGCTTATCGCAGAATGCCATTCGGATTGTGTAATGCCCCAGCTACCTTTCAGAGGTGTATGATGGGGATATATTCTGAGTATATAGAGTCAATTCTGTAGGTATTTATGGATGATTTCAGCATCTATGGTAATGATTTTGATGATTGTTTCACTAACCTTGAGAAAGTTTTGCAGCGATGTATTGAGGTTAATTTAGTGCTGAATTGGGAGAGGTGTCATTTCATGGTTAACAAGGGCATTGTCCTTGGGCACTTAGTATATGATAAGGCCATCCGGGTTGATAAAGCGAAGGTGCAAGTGATTGAGCAATTTCCTCCTGCTGTTAATGTTAAGGGGGTTAGGAGTTTTCTTGGTCATGTTGGCTTTTATCGCCGGTTTATTAAAGATTTTTCTAAAATTGCTAAACCACTTACACAATTATAGCTTAAGGATGCCCCATTTAATTTTAGTGAAGAATTTCTTACTGCTTTTAACAGGTTGAAGCAGGCCTTGATTGCATCACCTATCATTCAGCCTCCAGACTGGGAGCTGCCTTTTGAAATCATGTGCGACGCTAGTGATTATGCAGTTGGCGCGGTGCTAGGCCAGTTGAAAGACAAAGCTTTGAGTGCTATTTACTACGCGAGCCGAAATCCTGATGAAGCTCGGGTGAAATATGCAACTACAGAGAAGGAGCTGTTAGCTGTGGTATATGCGCTGGAGAAATTTAGGTCTTATTTATTAGGCTCGAAAGTTACTGTATTTTATGACCATGCAGCGCTGAGGTACCTTTTTGCTAAGAAAGAGGCCAACCACGATTATTGCGATGAATACTCCTTCTTCAGGAGTTTGACCTGGAGATTAAAGATAAGAAAGGCGCTGAAAATTTGGTAGCTGATTATTTATCGCGCCTACCATTGCAAGAAGGGGGAGATTCTTTACCTATTGATGACTCTTTCCCTGATGATATTTTGTTGGCTATTTCTAGTGCTGAAACTCCTTGGTATGCTTATTATGCTAATTTTATTATACATGATTTATTGCCTCCTGACTTGTCATATCAGTAGAGGAAGCGATTCCTTCATGACGTGAAGCAGTGCTTCTGGGATGATCCTTATCTTTTCAAGGAGTGTGCTGATGGTCTTTATAGACGGTGTATACCGCAGTGGGAGACTAAAGCTATCCTAGAAGCATGCCCTTCTTCCTCCAATGGTGGTCACCACGGTCCCTCTAGGACCGTGGCTAAGGTACGTCAATCTAGCTTTTATTGGCCATCCATGTTTAAAGATGCTAAAGACTTTGTTGTAGCTAATGATGCGTGTCAGCGGACGGGAAACATTTCAAGGAGGCAGGAGATGCCTCAAGTTGGCATTTTAGAGGTCAGGGTTTTCAATGTACGGGGCATCGACTATAAAGGGCCATTCCCGTCTATTAAAGGCAACAGGTATATTCTAGTAGCTGTTGATTACGTGTCCAAGTGGGTAGAAGCCGTAGCTTCGGTCCATTGTGATGCAAAGACCGTTATCCAACTTTTCAAAAGGTAATCTTCCCTCGCTTTGGTGTCCCTCGAGTTGTCATCAGTGATGGAGGTATGCACTTTAAAGAGAAACAACTTATTGCTCTTCTGTTCAAATATGGTGTAGAACATCGTAGAGGTTTGGGGTATCATCCTCAAACTAGTGGTCAGGTAGAAGTCTCCAATTGGGAACTTAAAGAAATTTTAGCTAAAGTTGTGTCTAAATCACGAAAAGATTGGAGCATGAAATTAGATGATTCTTATGGGTATATATGACTGCATTTAAGACACCGATTGGTGCATCGCCATATCGTTTGGTTTATGCTAAGTCTTGTCACTTGCCTGTGGAGTTAGGGCATAATGCATGGTGGGCAATTTGTGAATTTAATTTTGATTCTAAACTGTGTGAGGAGGAACGTTTGTTGCAGCTAGAGGAGTTTAGGCTGAATGCCTATGACAGTGCCCGTATCTATAAGAAGAAGATAAAGAGGTGGCATGGCAAGCGAATTATATTGCGCGAGTTTCAAGTTGGGGAGAAGGTGCTGCTGTTCAATGCCCGACTCCGCCTATTCCCTGGTAAGCTGAAGTCCAGGTGGAGTGGCCATTACACGATAACTTTTATTTCCAAATTTGGGTCAGTTGAGCTAGAGAACTCCGCGGGAGTAAGGTTTAATGTAAATGGTCACCAAGTAAAGCAATACTATGGGACCAATGACTTTATTGGAGTGGTCAAGTTGTTATACTTCGACCCTATTTCTGAGCATGAGGATTGAGGTAAAAAGGGTCGAGCGGGACCTTAAAAACCAACGCTGACCGGAAGGCAACCCGGATTGTATACGTTTTGTAATTTAGAATTTGGGCTCTTTAATTAGTGTTTAACTAGTTTAGACCCCGTGTAATAAATACACGGTATATAAAGTTTTTTTTTTTGAATAAATTACTTACATAATAATGTCATGTCATTAATTGTTCATATTTCTCGTCATTATATTTTACTTTGATAAAAAAGGGTTGAAGCTGAAAATTAATCAATGTGCGAAAATGTATTTTACAGAAAATATTTTTATACCACAAAGTTAACGATTTCAATTTATAAACTCTCTATTTTTTTGCCATGAAAGTAATAATAACGATTTACAGTTTTGTTTTATACATAGTATAGTTCAAGTCATTCTCAAATAACAGCATCAATAAAAGATTTAACAATTAATAGTTTTATATAAATTTTATTTATATTTTAATTAAAAATATTATAATTTAAATTTTAGTGAAAATAGTATAATTTAATTAAGAAATTAATTTTAATGAAAATATAATAATTTAATGAAAAAAAATTATAATTATTAACTTCCTTATTTAGTAAATGCACTTAATTGTAATTACCTTCCTTATTTAAGAAGATGCTTTTTGGAGGAAAAATTTGTAAGAATGCCTATTCATTTAGTAAATAGGGGATTGCTTTAATTGCGTTTTAATTTAGACTTGTGATATGACCATAATTGGCGCATATTTAGCCCCCGAATTAGCCTTGTTTCCATGCTTTTTAGTGCTTATTTGGGTCATTTCTTATCTTTAGTTCTTTGTTTTGCATATTCTTTGAGATTTTGATCCCTTGGTAGGAAAGGAGTAAGAATCTTGCATTTTCATGGCAAAACGAGACTAAATTGATCGAATTCAATGACCAAGCATCAAGGAGAGACAAGATTAGAAGGCCTTTGTACATATTATAGTAGAAGAGCAATGTTGAGAAAAGATCCTTGAGTCCCCAAGGAAATCCCCAAGGAATTTATGAAGAAAAGGGAAGAAAAGAAGAAGATTTGTTCTTTGATCGACAATCCGAGCGGATTGTCACCAATCCGTCCGTCCAAAGAAGACAATCCGAGCGGCTTTGCCACAATCCGCTTGATTCCCCCTCCACAATCCGCCCGGATTCCCCGAATCCGCTCGGATTCCAACGAGAATCCGCCCGTCCCGACCCTATTCCGCCCGGATTCTAGCACAAAGACGGATTGTTTTCTCCAAGCCACGAAGAAAGAAGCCCTTCTCTCAGAAAATACCGGCTCCTCCTTGCTCAACTTAAAAAGTGTAATTACTAGTTTAGCCCTTAGTTAACCCTAATGCATCCTCCCTAATTTCCACTATAAATACCCCATTAGTCTAATTAGAGGAGCATGTTCTTCTTATCCATAATTAGTGTAGTTAATATCAATCAAATCTCTCTTTAATATTGTAATCAAGTATTAATCAAGTTTTAATCCAAGTTTTAGTTCTTTAATCTCTCTTTTGTTCATCCTTTATTTTGGGTAATTGAAGATTATTTTGGGTTATTGTTGGGAGATTGACAACCTCTCAATCAAGCATTCAAGTACTTCTTTTATCTTTGCTTTATTATTGGAATCATTAGTAGGTATAATCTCTTAATCCCTTTTTAATTATTGTTAATTCTTTCATTTATTCATCATGTTTCATATTGTTGGTATGATTGACAACCTTGCTAGCATGATCAACATGATAATGAGTGAGTAGTCTCTTAGCTAGGGTTAATGGGTGATTAGGGGAAACCAACATGGGGAATGATCCATGCTTAAATTAATATGCTTTCATGTTTTATGTGCTTGCTTGTTTTGATCTCAACTCATGCACATGTTATATTTGATGAAATGCTAAGCCTATGAATCCTTGCATTTACTATCATCTTCTATCTTTTCAATGAGACTTGTAAGACATAACCCAACTCGAGTCTCATTAGACCATGCATGTTGTTGAGTAGGGAAGATTAAGTCGACTTGTAGGTGTTGTACAATCTAATTGATTCGGCTCCGGGACCCAAACTTTCCTAGGATTGTAAGATATAACCCAGCTCAATCCATCACAACAATAATTGCTTGCTTATAATTTGAGAACATGTTTGTATGATCATATCCCATGATTCCCCTATGATCCCATGACACCCTAGTGCCTTTAATCAATTGTTTACACCCCTTTAATTCATCTTGCTTGTTTATTTTCATTGCTATTTTAGTTTAGTAACCTTCTACATCAACCCAATTTGTGACACCCCTTAGACACCGCTAGTTACAATAGAAATCTCATTTCAACTCCCGTCCCTTGGGATCCGACCTTTACTTGCCTCTTTACTAATTGTAGAGTTCTTTGTGGAGCTATAAATTGTGTTTTGATTCGACCGTGACCAACGACCACATCTTAAATTTTGAACACTTAGCGGGATCGCATCAAAAATGGCGCCGTTGCCGGGGACGGTGTTTGTTTGATTTAGATTTCTTTTTATTGTCATTAGTTGTGTCTTTCTTCGCCTTGAGGAAGTAAAACTCCTCAAGGTTTGTTCTAATTGTTTTCGAGTTGTTTGATATTTTGCATGTCTAGAAGGTTACAAGGTGATTTGTTACCTTTTGACCGTGAAATCGAAAGAACCTTGACGAACAATAGGAGAGTTGTTAGGAGGAATTTACGAGGTATTAGTGAAGTTGTTCAACCCACTAGTGAGTTTGTCAATCCTTTCGCAATAGATGGAGAAGAGAACCCATTACACAATACCCCACAAAATCCACCTACAATGCCAAAATTCTCGTCACACTCCGTACCCACCGAGGAGAATCTACCAAATGGTACTCCTACACCGCAACATCTCACCGGAAATTTTATTGCCAAGTCCGCCTTCATCCAATTAGTTGAGAGGAGCCAATTCGGGGGGATGCCTAGTGAGGACCCTCATTCTCATATGGAAACCTTTTGCGACTATTGTGATGCTATCTCTCAAACGGGCGTGACTCAAGACCAAATTAGATGGGTCTTATTTCCTTTTTCCTTAATCGGCACCGCGAAGCAATGGTTGAAGGGCCTTGATAAGGCCATCCTTGGAATAGATTCTTGGAAGAAGTTAGCTCTAGCTTTCTACAAAAAATTCTACCCACCGGAAAAGACTAACATGCTAAGAGCTCAAATTACGGGTTTTAAGCAAAGGGATGAAGAGTCTTTGTATGAAGCTTGGGAGCGGTTCAAGGGAATTTGTCGCTCATGTCCTCACCATGGACTTAGCGGATGGTTTTTGGTGCAACAATTTTGGAATGGTTTATATGAAGATTCTAGGAACATTCTCAATATGGGATCAAATGGAATGTTCACCGAAGTTGATGACAATCAAACATGGAACAAGATTGAGGAAATGGCGGTCCATAACTCACAATATAGTAGACCTCGCAAGGCTACTAGAGGAGGAAAGCATGAAGTGGACTCCGTGACTCAATTGGGTGCTCAACTTAGTGCTCACATTGACACAATCAACTTGAAGTTTGAACAAGCTATGGCTAGACTTGAGGAAAACTCAAAATCATTGAAGCATCATGTTAATGCCATGACGGCATCCTCATCAATCCCAAGTGGGATATGTGAGAATTGTGGAACTTTGGGACATGACCAAGGTGAATGTAGGGGAACAAATGAATAAGTGAATGCTTTCCAAGCATACAAGAGTGGTACCCCTTATTCCAACTTTTACAATGAAAACACCAAATTCCATCCAAATCTCTCATACAAAAGCCAAAATGTTCAAAACCCTCAAACAACATACACTCCACCACCCATGAGAAACCAAAATCAAAGACCCTTTTACAATCAAAACCAAGGTTACCAAAATCAAAATCCATACAATCACAAAAATGACCAAGGCTTTGATGTCCAAAAAGCGGTCCTCCAAATGCAAAAGAATCAACAAGAATTTTTCACTCAAATACAAAAAGATAGCCAAGCAAAGGAAACCACCATCAACAACATTCTAGCTCACACCAAGATGTTGGAAACACAATTGACTCAACTAGCATCTTCAAACTCACAAAGACAAAAGGGGCAATTACCACCTCAAAGTAATCCCCCTAGACATGAAACGGTTAGTGTCATTCACTTGAGAAGTGGTACAAGGTATGAAGCACCGAAGAAGTAAGTTGAGGATGAAGTTGTGGAAGCTAGTGAAAAGGAAGAAATTGTGCAAAACTCCAAAGATGGAGAATCATCAAAAGAAGAAAATTCAAAGAAAAATGAAGACAAGGCCAAGGAGAAGGAGCCCATTGTGATTAGACTCCCTTTTCCAAGTCGTCAAGCCAAGCCCAAATTTGATGATCAACTTGGAAAATTCATGGAAATTGTGAAGAATTTGGAAGTCTTAATTCCTTTCACGGAATTAATCAATCACGTGCCGGCCTATGCGAAATACATGAAAGATATCCTCACAAAGAAGAAGTCGATCCGGAAGCTTGAGACTATCGCCTTCACTAAGGTGAGTAGTGCAATACTTCAAGGGAGTTCACCTCCAAAGTTAAAGGATCCGGGAAGCTTCTCAATACCGTGTACCATTGGCGACACAACGATCAACAAAGCCTTATGTGATCTAGGGGCTAGTGTGAGTGTCATGCCGTACTCGGTAAGTAAAAGGTTGGGGATGGGAGAGCTTAAATGCACCAACATCACACTCCAAATGGCCGATAGATCGACGAAGACACCGTTAGGGATATGGGAAGATGTCCCCGTGCGAATTGGGAAGTATTTTATCCCGGTGGACTTTGTCATTGTTGATATGGAGGAAGATTCCAACATTCCAATCATCCTAGGAAGACCTTTCCTACACACCGCCGGTGCGGTGATTGATGTGAAGCATGGTGAGCTCACTCTAGAAGTGGGAGATGAAAGCATTGTTGGGAAATGTGTCCTCAACAATAGTGTGATCACATGATTTAAATATCATTATTAAATCTCATTTTAAGAATACATGTGGGATGTAATATTTTACAAGTCAACTGGTCCACACATATCGGTAATGATTGGCTGACTAGAGTTTGACATTACTGTCGTGCGACGGTGGTGATCAGTTGATCCCCTTAGGTCATACCTATAGGGAAATACTCTTAATTGATTATTTAATTAATCGTATACCGATACGAGTTAATTAAATTGCTTAAAATTGACGGATAATTTTGTGAGTATAATTTACGTATCTCATTGTAAATATGATTAAATGAGACACGGTCTAAGTAATCGAATTGTTTTATTACTTAGATGAAATTATTGTTTACAGAAACAATTGAAACGGAATGAATAAATTATTATAAATACAGAATGTTGTAGTTTATAATTTGGAAACATTTTTGGTACAAGTAATTACGAATTACTAGTCGATTTTGTAAATGACATATTTTATGAGTATGTTGATTTTTAATATGTTAAAAATACATTACAAATTCACATGTCAAGTAACATGTCACATATGTCACACTTGACAAATGACAAAATAAAATGGACCTTCCATTTTATCTTGTATAAACCGAAAATTAGGAGTATTAGTGGAATAATTATGTTGATTATTTTAATAAGAGAAAACATAATTATTAAAGTCTAATCTCTAGCCATGCCCACCTATGCTTTTGAGAAGAGCAAAAACAAAAAGTATTGGGCATCCTACCCAAGCCAATTTTCGGCCAACCATACAAGAAAAGAAAAAGAGCTCTTTCTTTTCAATTCATTCATTCATCATTTTTACATATAACATTTTCTAGTGTAAGAAAGTGGTGAATCTCTACAATATATGAATTTTATAGAGAAATAAAATCTCACATATACTCCCTCTTGACCGAGTGATTCAAGAGCCAAAAATACAATTTATTTTGTATCAATTTTATAGCAAAAACTAATATTATTACTAGATCTAAATAATATTGGTTATTAAGATGTATTCCTTGGGTATATGCTTTTGGGAGGGATTATACATTTGAATTCTTGTTCTTCCATTTGGAGAGCTCAAGAACAAAAGAGAAGGAGATCTCTTTTGTGCCCATATAAACCGAAATACCCATTGTAAGAATATGATTTCTTCTCTATTTTGTTTATTTGTTTGCATGCATAAAATCCATATTTAATTTTATGACAAATTAATTAAGACATATATGAGTATGTTAGTGTATATATAGATCTACATTTTCCTTCAATCGGTATCAAGAGCCACGGTTGTTTGCATGCAAATCGGTTAAAAGTTTTTCCGAGTTATAAGAATAACAAATAAAACTTGTAAAATTTGTGTTATTATGATATATCACGAAATTAATCCATGCATGTTAATATTTCTGGTCCTAAAATGTTTTAGGATATTTTGGTTAATTTTTCGGATTTTTATTGTTCATAGTTTACAATAATGACATTTAAATATGATTTTGTGAGTAAAAATGTCATTTTTGGTCTAAAATTAGCTATACTTCGAATTTTAAGTTGATTTTTGGATATGTTGTCACATATATTATTTTGAGATAACCTGTAAAGTTTCATAATTTTTGGACTTGTTATGCTCGAAAAATGAATTTTTCATTATTAAATTTGGATTTAAGTGAAAAATAGGTTAATATGAGTTAAATTTCGAATCTGGTCATAGAAAATTTATATGTTGTCACATGCAATTTTACAAGATGTGTGTAAAATAATTGGCTATAAAGAAGTCTTTTAGCATGATTTATGAATTTTTGAAGAAAAATGACATAAATAGTGACATTATTAGTGAAAATTAATAAAATATATTCTTTGACTTAGGAAAAACGTCTAATGTTGCATTTTATTATATTTTTCAGATCTAAAATTGAAAAGTTAATGAAAATAATTTTTCCATGTTTTTATGATTATTTTATTAAATATCGATAAACCGCAAGATTGTTTTTCCGGAAAATTTTCGAAATTTTTAACCTAAGATTTTGAACATTATGAGTGTCATGGAATTTTTCCAGAATGTTCATGAATTTAAATTTCAAATTTTGAATTTATTTGAAATTTTTGGATTTATTTGAAGTTTAATAGCTTATTTTTGTAATTTTGGTCCATTTATGAACAATTTTGTAAATAAAAGTTAATTATGGTCAAAATAATTAGTGAAGACTATATTTTGAGTCCTAAGAGGTTAGGGTAATTAACTCATGCATAAATATGAGTTTATGTATTTTTGTGATTATAAAATGTTGAAATCACGCAAATCCGTAAAAACCGAGTAATATATGATATTGGCTAATTAAAGGCGATTTAGCATAAAAATTGAGCATGTTCATACATATTATAATGCTGCATTTTTCTTTATGATTGTCATAATTTTAATTTATGTAATTTTGAATTATGTAATTTTACTTAGTATGGCCTTAGATTTTTAATTGGTATTTCCCGAAATGTATGGGAATATCGATTCGGTTGTAATTTTTATTGTGATCTCGTATCACCGTTTTGTAATTTAATAGATTTATTTTATTTTAGTTACAAATGTATAATAGGAAATTATGTAATTTATTATGTAATTTTATTCATTCCGGAGTTCCCAAAGACGGATTTCTTCAAGAATGGCGATACATAAAGACGGTGTTACCTCGAGATGCGTGCCACAACCGAATTTCAAGGGACCAATGGAGTTGGTTTCCGAATATGTAATAGTTAAATAGTTTTTCTATTTTAGGAAAGGCCATACTAGGATTTATTTATTTTTATGCTTGCATTTTATTTTATGTCACATGCATCGCTAAATCGCCATAACTAAAACATGCATTCTTATCTTATCGAGTTTATCGACCGTGTCAATTCGAATTATCGTAGTTCACCGCTTTAGTTCACTTAAAATGTGATAGATAATAAATTGACATGACCTCTCGCTAAAACAATTAATTGAGACATAGCCTTACCAAATAGTAGAAACCATGAAAACCTATTTCGCGAGGGAGTGCGCTCGGCTACCCCGGGGTACAAACCTTGTTACGTAGGGGAAGTGGGTGATAAATGTCTATCCACCGAATTCATGTTGATAAGGGATGTATCGGCTACCCCGTGCCCAAGTTGATGTGGGTTTGGATAATGGACACATTTATTCGAAATTTGGATTGAACTCAACAAAAGTTATTGATAAGGGTTGCATCGGCTACCCCGTGCCCTTGTTGATGTGTTTTGGGCTATAGATAAACATTAGAGTAATTTTATCGACCAAGAGTTCTAAAAGTAGAATCGATTAAAAGGTTAATCCACCGAGTTATATTGATAAAGGTTGCATCGGCTACCCCGTGCCTAAGTCAATATGAATTTGGGTCTTGGAATCATTTATCATAGTTGGGTAGAGGTCACTATGTAAATGCTATACTTGTTATTTCAAGTATTTATAAAACGATAAATGTTAAGTTTTTCCACTATTCCGTTTTTATATTGTTCTATTTCTTTACCACAATTCATATACGATATCATTTCGATTTTGACTCAAATCTCCATTAAAACATCGTAACTAAAGACAAATATGAATTTGCTTCTAAAACCTCATATGAACCATTGCTAAGGATCTCTTGTAAAGAGTATAGATTGAAGTTATTCATTATCAAACAGGTTTTTGATTCTTGACTAACACATCTACTTACAATGGATTATTTTTCATGTACTTAAATGAATTAAGTACCTTGAAGCGATAAATTGTTTTGGTAATTAGTTTTGTCAAGAATTCGTAATTGACCAAAATAACGCAACCACTTCAATGAAAGTTTTAAGATTAAAACGAACAAATGAAGAGTGATCTTCATGAATTCAATTTTGCTTCTCAAAGCAAAGACTCATTGAAATAAGTGGGAGCATTCTCTTAAACCGTTAAGATGAGGACGAGGTTCAAGAAGTAAAGATAATAATGGAATTGATACAAGGTAATGTTGAAAGTAAAGTCATTGAGGAATGACGATACTAAACCTATCAATCCCGACCAATAAAGTTTCCATTGTCTTAAATGTTGGACACAAGAAAGGAAACTGCCCCAAATTATTGAAGAATCAACAAGTTAGTTGTGGGACTTCTAATGGGACCTTCTTCTTTAAATGTTTATTTGATTAAACATAAATTTTGCTAGTACCACTTTGTCAATATTAGAAACCAGTGGAGGTTTTCATCATTGTACTTGATACATAGGATGATTAGAAGATGACGACTAGCAACAATAATGTCGAGAGATAGAGTAATTGTGTACTCAATCTAGTTTTTGGATTTAAAGTTGTACTTAATTGTGACTATTAAGTGCATAAACTCTAAATAAGAATATAAACTTGTTAAGATACAAAAAGGGTTTTCACTTTTGTGACCCTATACACCACGATTTGATGTATGGCTAGCCCATTATCAAGGTGATTATATTCTAAAACAAACTAGAATGATATATCATGTAGATGATGTAAGATTCAAATTGGTAACCCAAGATTAAACCTTAAATTTTGGAATGATGAACGTAAAGAGTTATCGAGTACTCTTGAAACCATTAGATTGTTAATGGTATATGCGTATCTTGTATTCAAAGCAAGATGTCTCGTGCCTTTTGGTTGAAAAGGAGATCGAGGTTGTAAATCATTGATCCAAAAAGGGTTGATCATTCTCTTTTATCAACGATTTAAGTTGACGCTAAAGTGTTAACTTAATAAGGTAAATAGAAAAATCTTTAAAGAAGTTTAAAGAGTTAAAGAAATCACGATTTAGTCGTGATGGGATTATCAAAGTGAAGACCTTGATATAAGCCAATGGAAATGTGATCTAATATCACAAGTTAATCTCTCTTAGCACGCATTATGAAATAATGTCTGATTGGATAAGAAATCAAACGCTATTCGATATGGTTTGAACTTCAATCAAGTTACTTTGAGTTACTTGATCCTTTTGGGGATTTTATCATTTTGTCTAAAATTATTTTTCCACTAAATCGAATCATATGAGATTTGAAATGGTAAGGGTACCATGGTTGTAAGTTTTTCACAAGAAACAAATGCTCATTTTTCCCTTGCAATTATCACGAGCACGACGGGTTTGCGGTTCATGAAGCTGTCTTTCTAAAATACAAGTTTATTTTAGAAGACAGAGTGGGAGAAATTATTCAAGAGCCACAAAGAATGCCATAGAGAATGTTATGTCGCAAGAAACTGGTCTTTCTTGGCTACATGAGACGTTTTGTGTAAAATATTGTTTCTTTAAAACCTAGGAGGTTAAATTCGTCACTTGTTAAAGATGATGAATTCATGCTACTCTTAAGAAAGTAAAGAGCTTATAACTTACAAAAGAAATTGTTTGATTCAAGTTGATTACTTCTAGAAAGTAATGAACATATGACTTACATAAGAGTGTTTAAGTCACAACTCAATACAAGGCTTAGAGTCATAAAAATCCGAATCAAAAGGGCTTGATTAGTGACAAAGGGTTTTGCACTAATAAAGAGATATTTCAAAGCAAAATTGGTTGCAAAGGGTTTTGCACTAATTGAAATGATTAAGTCTATTTGGATCTTCTTAGGGATTGTGTTTCATTATGAGGTTATGAAATACATAGCGAGTGAATCTAAAACCCACTTCTTCAATAGAAGGAATGTATTCAATACATGTCTTGAGTTTAGTAGATTCTTGCAACCCTAAGATAATGTGAAACCTGAGAGAGGGTCTTAAGTAGGACATCAATGAGTTAGAATCAACATTTTGATCATGTGATAAAACATTTCTCGATAAGTCGAGAAATTGTGTTTATACATGGAGATTAGTGGGAGTTACGGAAATTTTAATTAGTCCGATATGTGGATGACATATTGATCATTGCGAATGATTTAAGACTTTTGGAGTATTATAATACATCTTGAATATCCGGATTTATGAAGATAAATCCACATGATATTAGCGTTAGTAAGAAGTCTTATGTTGATAAGATTCATGACTAGTTCAATTAAATTAAACATATTTGATTGATTTCATTTGCTTCCGCTGCCGAATCAATTAAAAAGAAACGATGTATAACACTTCATATGCTTTGAGTATGATGAATTGTTTTCAAAAATCGAATTTAAGTAATCTTTACCAAGTAAGCTATAAAGATTACCCTTAAGTGCTTGCAGAAGCATTAAGGAAGTAAAGCAAAGTGTTTATGATGCAATGTTGTGTAAGGGTGTTACACAAGTGACAATTGACAATTGAGATTGCGCATGGTTTCCGACAAAACCATAATCAAAACACATTAGGATGGTTAAGATACCATTGTGGCAATGTTAATTAAGAAGTAGATTTTCTAGAATCGTTCTAGGCAATAAAGAACAATGAGTGATATTTATAACGGAAATTAAGTACACTTGTGATCATGAGATGTGCAAGAAGGATGAGTCCCGCACATTGTGAAAACAGTGGGAGCTATTCTTAGGCTAGAGGGCCTATGTCTTGATTGGATCTCGACACGTACTCAGAAAGTTTTGTAATGCAAATGTATACATTACAAAAGGAAAACGAGTATGTAGTGAGGTTGAGTAAGGTACAAGAAATTGATAAAACCTACTAACCAAAGCCTTCTCAAAGGCTAAACATGATGAGTCATGTCATTTCAATTGAATTGAAATGAACAACTACGTACAAGATCAAATTAGTAGAACATGAAATAGTAATCAGGCATTGACTATTCATGTGTGATAATCGCATTTGTCGTTCGAGTTTTATTTTAAAACTCTTTTATTATACTTTGTTACATCCAAACGGGTTGTGGAGACAATTGAACCCCGTTAAAGTGAACACGGATTAACATTGTATTTGCCCATAGTTACTTGTATGAGGTGACGTCTCGAAGTAACTAGAGTGTGGTGCGATTGATGGCAAGTTCAAGTGCCATAGAGTCATGTGAGATGACTAGTCGATCACATAGGCAGACTGTTAGGAACATTTTGTCGGGCCTTATGACCGCTTATAGAGTTCTGGCAATTTATATAGCCTGGTCGTGGCGAGAGCTACTATAGTATTCAAATGAGTCGATTCTTTTGACTAAAGACTATTCACCTAAGATGGCACAGTTTCAGATTAACTTTGATTTGTGTTACTACGACCTTCGTAAATGGGGTCAAATGGGCATATTTTGGGTTATGATGGCTGTGGCTAGTCGAAGGGAATGAGTGCGATAGGAATTGTCCATCCCTTTGTCAGGGTTAAAACAATATCACAGGGCCACTCGAGGAGTAATGAACTGGAAATGCGTGGCCACGCTCGGAAGGTATCTATGATAGATAAATCCGGTCAATCAGTTATTCTCCAGATCGAGGAAACCACTCTCGATATGATCACTTGCAAGTACGACCTGAAAGACACCTTGCATTGAGTGGGAGATAGTAATAGGACAAGAGAATTGGTGACGCACACTTGTCGAGGACAAGTGGGAGATTGTTGGGAAATGTGTCCTCAACAATAGTGCGATCACATGATTTAAATATCATTATTAAATCTCATTTTAAGAATACATGTGGGATGTAATATTTTACAAGTCAACTGGTCCACACATATCGGTAATGATTTGCTGACTAGAGTTTGACATTACTGTCGTGCGACGGTGGTGATCAGTTGATCCCCTTAGGTCATACCTATAGGGAAATACTCTTAATTGATTATTTAATTAATCGTATACCGATACGAGTTAATTAAATTGCTTAAAATTGAGATAATTTTGTGAGTATAATTTACGTATCTCATTGTAAATATGATTAAATGAGACACGGTCTAAGTAATCGAATTGTTTTATTACTTAGATGAAATTATTGTTTACGAAACAATTGAAACGGAATGAATAAATTATTATAAATACAGAATGTTGTAGTTTATAATTTGGAAACATTTTTGGTACAAGTAATTACGAATTACTAGTCGATTTTGTAAATGACATATTTTATGAGTATGTTGATTTTTAATATGTTAAAAATACATTACAAATTCACATGTCAAGTAACATGTCACATATGTCACACTTGACAAATGACAAAATAAAATGGACCTTCCATTTTATCTTGTATAAACCGAAAATTAGGAGTATTAGTGGAATAATTATGTTGATTATTTTAATAAGAGAAAACATAATTATTAAAGTCTAATCTCTAGCCATGCCCACCTATGCTTTTGAGAAGAGCAAAAACAAAAAGTATTGGGCATCCTACCCAAGCCAATTTTCGGCCAACCATACAAGAAAAGAAAAAGAGCTTTTTCTTTTCAATTCATTCATTCATCATTTTTACATATAACATTTTCTAGTGTAAGAAAGTGGTGAATCTCTACAATATATGAATTTTCTAGAGAAATAAAATCTCACATATACTCCCTCTTGACCGAGTGATTCAAGAGCCAAAAATACAATTTATTTTGTATCAATTTTATAGCAAAAACTAATATTATTACTAGATCTAAATAATATTGGTTATTAAGATGTATTCCTTGGGTATATGCTTTTGGGAGGGATTCTACATTTGAATCCTTGTTCTTCCATTTGGAGAGCTCAAGAACAAAAGAGAAGGAGATCTCTTTTGTGCCCATATAAACCGAAATACCCATTGTAAGAATATGATTTCTTCTCTATTTTGTTTATTTGTTTGCATGCATAAAATCCATATTTAATTTTATGACAAATTAATTAAGACATATATGAGTATGTTAGTGTATATATAGATCTACATTTTCCTTCAAGCATAACTTTTAATCTTGACAAGACTATGAGAGCTCCTCGTTTGCATGAACCATGTTTCATGATTGATCATTATAGCCGAAAGAATGAAAGGAAGAAATCGGAACTCCAATGGAAGAAGAAAATTGAAGATGCTCCATTCAAAGAGCAAGTGAATTGTGACAAGGAGAGCTTGCAAAGCTCATTAAAATCAACCAAGGAAGAAGAGGATGGCCTCATTGGCCAAGAAAAGAAATTGGGAGAGTTGTCTCCATCTAAGCAAGAAATTTTCAATGATCAACTCAATGAAGTTTGTGGTCTTTGGGACGACGAGTTTGAAGGGATTTTTAATCCCTACATTGGACATGCCATCGATCATGATCAACAACAAGGGCCACGGTCTATTGAGAACCTCTACCATGATAATGAACAAGCTTTTGATTACTTCTTCAAGGTGTTGAGTAACATCAACAACACCTTGGACATGCCCCCTTGACATCTCATCAAGAATGAGAGTTTGGTGGAGTCCTCCCTAAACCACCACTTGTAAATATTTCTAACTCCCTAACTTACATTTAAATTCTTGTATTGCATTTTTGTCATCTTTGGATTTTTATTTACTTTGATCAAAATATTTGTCATGTTTGAGAGAAAGTGAGGGAGGGACTAACGATTTCAATTGATGTGTAGTGCTTCTAGCTTAGTGTGGGGATGGCAATTGCCTAGGCTATCCATGCCTTAGTAGTGCCCCCACAATGACGAACACAAGACTTGAAGAAAGAATGAAAGAACGGTATGGGAAATGCAGTGTGCACGGATGGAACTGAATCCGTGTACACAGGGGAAGAATCCGAGCGGATTCCAGAGAATCCGCCCGTCTCACTGAATCCGGGCGTCCTGTGAAGAATCCACCCGTCTTGAAGAATCCGTCCGTCTTGTAAGAAAGACGTCCGTCTTTGCAGCTGAGGAAAACAAGCAAAATTTTCTGGACTGAAATCCGTCCGTCTTTAAGCAAATCCGCCCGTCCCGTGTTCAGCAAATCCGAGCGGATTGTCACAAATCCGCCCGTCTTTAGGCGAGTTTTGCAAAGTCCAGAAGAAGCAGAATCCGCACGGATTGGGCAGAATCCGCACGGATTGCCCCTACAGATTCGAAAATTTCGGTCTCTTTAAAACCCCTCCCACCTTCATTCATTCATTCATTCATTCATAAACACTACCCACAACATCAAAACCCTCATCCTCTCCATCACAAAAACAAAAACCCTCAACAACATTCACCAAAATCAAATCAAACCATCCTTCCAACAACAAATCAATTACTCCTTCCTCAACAAAAATCAAAACCAAGCAAAAATCTTCAACCTTTGAGTCGATTTTTGTTTTCATAAAGGCAAAGCCTTTCACCTTCAAATCGATTTGGGCATACTACAAATTGAAGATTTTTCATTCTTTCCTTGGTTAGTTCATCAATGGCAAGGACTAAGGGAGCAACAAAGGCAACAAAGGCACCAAAGGCTAAGGCACTCTCACAAAGGCAAAAGGCTCTTCAAACAAAGAAAGCATTGGCTATGGTGGTAGCAACACCAAACTTGGAAGTGCAACAACAACAACAACAACCTTCTATGGGAGCAACAACACCTTCTACTCCGGTAATTGATCAACTTTTGCATTATCCGGAGGTAACTTTTATTTCCGATACCCATAGAAATACCTTTGTCAAGTTTGCTATGAAGTCATTACAATCCACCAAATTCATATGTGAAGATACCTTACAAAAATTGGGTGTTCTTGAACAAACAAAAGCCTTTTTCAATGCCATGGGGTTGAAGAAATTGTTTGAAACAAGGGAATTGACATACCCCTCCCTTACCTTGGAATTTTTAAGTTCTTTGAAAGTCACCAAAGTTGAGAATAGGGAGAATATCGAGTTTCGTCTGCTAATGTTAGTAGACGCATTACCTTTAGGGAATTGGGTGAAATTTTGGGTCTTATTGATGAACCGAGTTATTTTAAGAGTTATGGAAAGTATGACCCCGAACCTCTTTGGGAGGCAATCTCCGGGAAGAAATTTAAGGATTTTCATGCGAGTCGTGCTCTTTCGGTCCACCATCCGGGCATAAGAGTATGGCACAAGGTCGTGGGTAACACCATAATTGCTAGGAAAGATACCAACCATTTCACAAGACTTGATTTTATTCTCCTTGAATCGGCTTTGAATATCGGAAGAGTGCACACCAAGCCTTACAATTCTTTGAGGCTCTTGGTAGATAGATGGCTCAATATTGATTGTGGGAAGAAGGGCACGACCGTTATTGTCAATGGCGGCCTAGTCACACTCCTAGCTAAGCACTTTGATCCTAACTTCAATAAGGATAACAAGTACAAAGCAAAGGAGGGTGGCCATCTTATTGATATGCATATTATGATTCACAAATTCAAGTGGGTTGCCCATAACCCCCTTGACACTAAGTATGGATGGCTAACTAGTAAAGCTAGATCGTTCACCTTGCCTTCAAAGATTTGTCGTCTAAGCGTCCACCGGACCAATTATCTACTTCCCCTTTCCAAAGAAGCCGAGTATATTATTCAACAACAAAAGGGTGATCTTGAAATGCCCTCCTCTTCCATTGTCATACCACCTTACCCCTTTAAGTATGAAGAGTTCAAGCCGGAAGGAGTTGAAGTTGGGAAAGACTATGTGACTCTTCTCATGCAAGCAATGCACAAGCAAGCTTATGAAGATCGGAAAAATTCCTACTTGGCTCAATATCCACCCCTTCTACATTTAGCTAGGCAAGGACTACTTGATCCATCTTGTCCTTTGCCTAGTTGGGCGGATAGAGAAGTCTTATTTCCGGGTGCATCTAGGATCGTTTTGGGTGACAATGAGGTTGTTGGAAATGATGAAGAAGTTGATGATAATATTGAGGAAGAAGCAAGTGAAGAAGAAAAGGATGGTGAAGATGATGATGAGGAAGATGAGGAATAAAGTGAAGAAGCAAATGACAAGGAAAGTGGCAATGTGACCACTTCTCATGAAGGAAGTGATGATGATAGCATGATAGAAGATTAGCAAGCCTTGGAGACTCCTACACTCTCATGGTTTGTCTATTTCTCTCTTTGTATTTTATTTCGATTCATTTTGATCATTGTTGGAGTAGTCCTAGCCCCATTAGAGGACTCACACCTCGGTACCATTGAGGTGTTCTCATTCTATTGTTCCCGTTTTCAAAATCCAAAATGACAAATTAGTTTCATGCATAGCATAGTGTGTGCATGAACTATACCCATCCTTGGACATTAGCAATAGTGTCTCACTCGGTTTGGGGAAGTTAATGCATACACAACGGGAGGTAATCTAAATTATCCTCTCCGTCATAACAAAAACCATGCATCATGTAGTGTAGCTTAGTATAGATTGCATTTAGTATAGAAATCATGCATCATCTTTGCATAATTTCCATCATTTTGGCCATTGAGGACAATGCCCATATTAGTGTGGGGATGGGAATTCTAACATTTAACTCTTATTCAAAAATCCAAAAAAATTGAAAAATTTCAAAAATCATAAAAATTTGAAAATTGAAAATCCAAAAACAAGTTCATTTCCTTTGTAGTATAGACTTGTATATATTGTTTTGTATATATTGTGTTTGTTCTATCCTTGTTCACATTGATTGACTACGCCACATCCGAGACATGAGGATATTGAAGACCGCATGGTATGATCTTTCCAATCTCCTTTTTCCTCTTTATGTTAATGACTATGTGGCTTTATTTTGATTGATGCGGTATAACAATGTGAACTTAGGACTTGCATTTAGTTTATATGGCATATTAGTTGGTAGAATCATTTGCATTAGGATGTATATATGTTAGTTGCATCATGGCATGTAGTTTGCATGGTTAGAAAAATTTTGAGAAACCGTCTACTTGAGAAGCTTGACAAGTGTATATAGGCCCTAGTAGATGCTTTTTCTTCTTAAGACTTTGCTTGTTAGAATACTTGTAAAACACCCTAGAATGTGTCATGCTAGTATCCTTTGACCCATGGTTTAAGGCCTAGTCAAGAGTACCTTGTGGTGTGATAACTCCTTGGCTACCGTTTATTCCAAGGTGACCCTTGAAACCATGCATCCATCATTCATCCATGTTCTACCATACATTTTGTCATCAAAAAAGGAATGGGCACAAAAAAAAAAAAAAAAAAAAAAAAAAAAAAAAAAAAAAAAAACAAAATCAATTTGAGTTCAATGAAATGAAAAAAATGAAAGAAAGTTTGCAAAATTGCATCAAATGAAAAGAGGAGCAAAAATAGACTCCTAAAAGCTTCAAATACAAGGCACCCTCGTTACTAATTGGGGTGACTTTGAAAACGTTCAAAAAGAAATGCAAAAAGTTGTCAAGTGTTGAAAATGCCAAAAATCAAAAAGAAATGGCAAAGAAAGTGTTCTCAAATGTTATATGCCACAAGAAATTGGGGGGAAAAACAAAAACAAAAGCAAACTCCCAAAATGAAACTCAAAATTCTATTGATCCCTTTATCCATCATATCCATTTTTGTGCATGGTAGAGAGGGGACGACCCTTCTTCTTGTCTAGGCAAGAGGGGGAATTCCGCGATCCTCCAGTGTTTCTAACACCATAGGGAGTCTACTCTTGACAAAAGCATTTAACGATTGAGGACAAAGGTACCCTAGCTTGACACATTTTGGAGGTGATTTATTGGTATCCTTCTAGGCTTAGTAGTTTGAACAAATTGCATCTATGAAGGATTGTATACCCTTGAATTGCTTCCCTTGTAGATAATTTCCGCCACTTAGATGAGGAAAGTGGCTATTCTTTTTTGTAGATGCATCCATTATGTGTTTTTGTGTGCTTAAAGTTTGGATGTGTCGCCATTTTGGCAAGACCCACCTTGCCTTGCAAGAAGGCATCCTACCTCATGGTTGTCTTGTTGTGAGTTGAAGGGGCGGAGTGAGACCCGCTAATTGTCTCATATCGGCTATATTATTAGGATAGGTTAGTATTGGTCCTAGTCTTTGTCACCTCTTTACTCGGGACGAGCAAAGTTTCAGTTTGGCGATATTTGATGTGACCATAATTGGCGCATATTTAGCCCCCGAATTAGCCTTGTTTCCATGCTTTTTAGTGCTTATTTGGGTCATTTCTTATCTTTAGTTCTTTGTTTTGCATATTCTTTGAGATTTTGATCCCTTGGTAGGAAAGGAGTAAGAATCTTGCATTTTCATGGCAAAACGAGACTAAATTGATCGAATTCAATGACCAAGCATCAAGGAGAGACAAGATTAGAAGGCCTTTGTACATATTATAGTAGAAGAGCAATGTTGAGAAAAGATCCTTGAGTCCCCAAGGAAATCCCCAAGGAATTTATGAAGAAAAGGGAAGAAAAGAAGAAGATTTGTTCTTTGATCGACAATCCGAGCGGATTGTCACAATCAATCCGTCCGTCCCAGCAAAGAAGACAATCCGAGCGGCTTTGCCACAATCCGCTCGGATTCCCCTCCACAATCCGCCCGGATTCCCCGAATCCGCTCGGATTCCAACGCAGAATCCGCCCGTCCCGACCCTATTCCGCCCGGATTCTAGCACACAAGACGGATTGTCTTCTCCAAGCCACGAAGAAAGAAGCCCTTCTCTCGAAAAATACCGGCTCCTCCTTGCTCAACTTAAAAAGTGTAATTACTAGTTTAGCCCTTAGTTAACCCTAATGCATCCTCCCTAATTTCCACTATAAATACCCCATTAGTCTAATTAGAGGAGCATGTTCTTCTTATCAATAATTAGTGTAGTTAATATCAATCAAATCTCTCTTTAATATTGTAATCAAGTATTAATCAAGTTTTAATCCAAGTTTTAGTTCTTTAATCTCTCTTTTGTTCATCCTTTATTTTGAGTAATTGAAGATTATTTTGGGTTATTGTTGGGAGATTGACAACCTCTCAATCAAGCATTCAAGTACTTCTTTTATCTTTGCTTTATTATTGGAATCATTAGTAGGTATAATCTCTTAATCCCTTTTTAATTATTGTTAATTACTTTCATTTATTCATCATGTTTCATATTGTTGGTATGATTGACAACCTTGCTAGCATGATCAACATGATAATGAGTGAGTAGTCTCTTAGCTAGGGTTAATGGGTGATTAGGGGAAACCAACATGGGGAATGATCCATGCTTAAATTAATATGCTTTCATGTTTTATTTGCTTGCTTGTTTTGATCTCAACTCATGCACATGTTATATTTGATGAAATGCTAAGCCTATGAATCCTTGCATTTACTATCATCTTCTATCTTTTCAATGAGACTTGTAAGACATAACCCAACTCGAGTCTCATTAGACCATGCATGTTGTTGAGTAGGGAAGATTAAGTCGACTTGTAGGTGTTGTACAATCTAAACGATTCGGCTCCGGGACCCAAACTTTCCTAGGATTGTAAGATATAACCCAACTCAATCCATCACAACAATAATTGCTTGCTTATAATTTGAGAACATGTTTGTATGATCATATCCCATGATTCCCCTATGATCCCATGACACCCTAGTGCCTTTAATCAATTGTTTACACCCCTTTAATTCATCTTGCTTGTTTATTTTCATTGCTATTTTAGTTTAGTAACCTTCTACATCAACCCAATTTGTGACACCCCTTAGACACCGCTAGTTACAATAGAAATCTCATTTCAACTCCCGTCCCTTGGGATCCGACCTTTACTTGCCTCTTTACTAATTGTAGAGTTGTTTGTGGAGCTATAAATTGTGTTTTGATTCGACCGTGACCAACGACCCCATCTTAAATTGTGAACACTTAGCGGGATCGCATCAACTTGTTACCGCGTGCTTTTGAAATATTTGAGTGCGTATTCTGCCTTTTGTTGGAAATATTTGAGTGCGCTTCTCATTTATGAAATTTACGCATGAAAAGGAGGAATTAAAGCTGCATGTACAAGGGGAAAAAGTCGATCGACTGGAAATATAGGTCGATCGACAAAAAATTAAAAGTGCAAATTCAAGGAAAGAGTCGATCGACTGAAATTTTAGTCGATCGACCAAATTGCAAGAGGAGATTTTTTAAAAAAAGTCAATCGACTACAGCTGACAGTCGATCGACTATTTTGAAGTTGGCTGCGTGTTCAAAACAAAAGGGAAGTCTTCTTTTTTCCTTCATTCAAACAAAAAAAAAAATAGGAAGAAGAGCAGCGACACCCACACGGCGAGCTCCATCTCCTCTCTTTTTCAATTTTCTCCTATGTTTACTCTTACAATTTCATCTTTATTTCCATCTCTCTACTTCACACAAGTAAGCATCTCTTATCTAATCCCTTTTACCCATTTGTTTCAAGGTATTAACCCTTTTTCCTAATTGTTTAATTTCGAAATTAGGGTTCCTAAATTAGGGGTTTTCTGATTTTAGTAATCAAATCATGATTTCCATGCTTTACCTTCCCTTTTTTATGTCTCAATAGACTGGATTACGAAAATTAGGGTTAGGTTATTTTGATTTGGGGGATTCTTTGTTTGTAATTGGAAGTGCTAATTTCTTATTTATTTGTGTGATAGTTTAACAATGGAAGGAAGCAAGAGAAGGAGGACTGCAAAAAAACTGTAACGACACGCGACGGCTATACACGAGACGAGCAGCATCTGCGGCGGCGAGCCGTTACCGTCTCAACCAAGCACCGATCTGATACGGTACATGCCTATTCCACCTATTGAAGGTCTTCACGACTACCTCGAGGTAATTTTCTCATTTCAGGCGCAAAAAGACTGATTTAGTGCACTTACGAAACATGTTATAGTTCCGACCCGTTTTTTAGACCGCGACGGTCTAATTAGATTGGGTATTTATGAACCCGTTGTCGAAATCTTGAATGGTACGGGTATGTCCAGTTTAATCAGTATGAGGGAATACACTTATTAGACACCCACCCTTGAGTTTTTTAGTAGTTTCAAAATTTATGGTGGTGATAATGACCAGGACACAAATTCTGCTTGCGTTCATTTTCGTCTGTTTAATCGGGATTTTGCTATGACTTTAGCTGAGTTCGGCGCTCACCTTGGCATCCACAGTGAGGGACCTTACACTGCCCCTCGGAAATTAGTTGAACCCATGTAGGCCGCCATTTCTGACCATTTTGAGGGTAGGCGGTGGGTTAAGTTTGTCCACCATCCACCTATTCGTGTCTGGCTCCGCGTATGTTCTTAATATTGCTTACCTATTTGCTCAGCGATTCACTAATGTCGCGATAAGAGCCTTGTCATCTATTCACTGTGGGGAGTTACTCACACATATTGCCCGCCGTCTTTTTGCTGATTTTCCCCGGGGCATGCTGCCCATCGGTCACGCAAACCCAGACCTTGATAATTTGTGTCTACTTACAGTGTCATATATGAAACATCTGAACTGGATGACTGATGATTGTACGTGGAAGATCTCCACGTACTTGTCAGTCCCTTTGCCCTGTGACACTCTTCTGCTTCTTATCCTTGTGCTCCATGTTAGGAATGGAGCAGCCCGACCTCCTTTTCGCTCTTACCTCCTTCCTTACGCGCTGCCCGAGAAGTCCACTTCTCGCTCTAGGCGGCCTTCTCGCCTTCTCGGTCCACTAGGGAGGTGGGTCAGTCCTCTATGGCCCTACATTCTTCTCCATGTGTTGATACTACCCCTACTAAGACCAAGACTGGACCTCAGCCGGTATACCCGGCTCACTTTATTCGACCCCTCCTTTTCTGCCCCCCTCTGGTCATGGACCAGGGGGCACGTGATTACCTTTTACTTGACATGTGAAGGCGTACAACGAGGATGGAGCTGAACCAGGCTTTAGCCGAGTTCCTGTGTACAACCACTACGCCCATTCCGGACGGTTGCCACCACCTGAGTGGCCACACCCATCTTACTACCAGTACTAGGAGGGAAGCTACCCAGGCACTGCTACAAAAGAGGAGGACACAGCTGATGTGGAGGAGCGGTACCGAGTTGGGCTTGCTTCACGCGCCTGTGAGAGGGAGGAGGACGACGCTTACTTCCTCGCATGCGACGACTAGTAGCTGCTTGCTACGACCTCCTCTTGTTGTTGGCTGGTTTGGGGAGGTCTCTTGCGTCCTATCTTGTGAGTTTCCATTTCCCTTTCTGCTTTACTTTACATATTCCCAAATCGTTTCTTCATACCCTTTTTCAATATATTTTGATGCTGCTGATTGTTCGCTGAACACAATGAGGGCATTGTGTGATTTGGTTTGGGGAGAGTATGCATCAATCTGTTTGCATCCATTTACATATTAATTGCATTTATGTTTGCATGTTTCTTGGATTTCCATATGCATTGTTTCTTGCTTTAATAATAATAATAATAAATTGAAAAATTTGAGAAAAAAATACAAAAAACATGTTTTCTTTTGCATATTAGGTTGAGTCGGAACGGTTGACTAACAATGATGAAACCGCGTTTGTGCTTTTATTATAACCCAAGCCTTGCATAGCCAATGCCTTTCTTGTGCAATCGTTGCATAATCTACAAGTTTTCGATTAATTTCTACTGAACGAATAGACTTGACTTAATAACGGCAACCTACTCAAAATTTCTAAGGTATAGAGCTTGATAAACTTATAACATTCATGATCAGTTTTATTCTAGGATGAGAGTAGTACTCCTTATTAGGCATGTAACATCAAATTTCATAAGCAAGAAATTTGTCTCTTAATACCTGTATGCATTAGGTTTGTGGTGTTGACACATGTGGAGAGGCAAATCCTTTTTCTCGTGTTTCACCCTTGAACTTCACTAGCCAAAATGGCCTATTTTGACCCATTTATTAGGTACAATCCAAAATCAAGCCTATCTTTGTCAAACTAGTTTGGTTGTTAGTATGGGTATGTTTTTTTATTGTCGTTTTGGTATTATATTTTTGCCATAAGAAAGGGTTTTAAATGATTAAGAGAAGAATGAAAAAAAGGGAGATCAGAATGAAAAAGAAAAAAAAAAGAAAAAGAAAACGACTGATCAGAAGAGAAAAAAAAAGATGTGTTGATTATACTCCCAAGTTTGACTTTGTATTATATGGGGAGTCATATTTATTGTTGAGAGTGAGTTTTTGCCGCATTTGGCATTGTTTCTAATTTTATATGTTGGGTTTGTAAAGTGGATTAAGTTATTATTTGGTTACGGTCTTACTAGCTTGGCTTTACCTCCACTTATCCAAATCGGTTTTGCCCCTTTCTGCCCAATTACCTCACCTCACACTATATGTAAGTCCTCGACATGTGTCTTGGTCCAGTTTTGGTTGGAATTAGTATGTACGGTTGAAAAGATATTTATCATGTTAGATTGCCTGAATGTTCTTGTAGGTTGCACTTAGTTGAGTGGCTATATTTCTTTCTATCTTACATTATATACTCATCATGTTCTTTAAAAGAGTGATGAGCGACCAGTGAGAGTCCGATATACACAAGTCTTACAAGGTCGACGGTTTGGTAATTTTAATCATTGATTTAACTCGTTTGCATTCGATTTGGTACTTTGTTGTTGGCTTGATTGCATTAAACGGTTTGGGCATGTCAAAACCATAGTTAGCTCTGGGTCTTTTCATCGTTCCATTAGTTCCTTTGTTGTATGTAGTCTTTAATTGCTTGGGGACAAGTAAGGGTTTGGTTTGGGGAGGTTTGATGCGTGCTTTATTTATGCACTTTTCTTTACCTTTTAGCACGCATTTCTATGCTTAATACATAGCAAATAGCTATTGTCCTCTCAAGAATTGTTTACTTTGGGCTATATTGTATTCTATGAAGGTTTGGACCCAGACGAGTGTAAACAAACCAAAACCTGTCTCCGGTGTTGCATTTTGGATATTGGAAGAGTTAAAGCTCAGAAACTACCGCATCGGGGTGCGTGAGGACGCAAGGAAGCAGATAAAAAAGAAGTTAATGAAGCTATGTTGTGCAAAAGTCGATCGACCATGCTATTGAGTCGATCGACTTATGCTGAGTTTGGATCCAGTCGATCGACTGATATTTTGGTCGATCGACTGTTTTGTGATATATGCGAGATTTGTTAAGTTATTATTTCGCCCCATTAGTTGTTTGTTTAATAATTTCCCCTTCATATTATTTAAGGGGAACTCAGATAACAATATTAGGTCATCTTTTATCTTGCAAAACAGATATCACGTTGCTTTTACTCTTGAATTTCAGATCTGAGACTTGTAATCTTTCTTCCTTATTTCGGTAATTAATTAATCCCCGTTCTTCAGTTAATTCTTGTTTTTTACTTTCATTCTTCTTCTTTATTAATTACAAGTTTTATGTTCAATTGTTATTTACATCTTGTCATCATGTTTAATTCAATTTTCATTATTATTGCTGAGTTTATGAATTCAATTAAGCGTAGCTAATTTTCCCTTGCTAGGATTTAAGGCAGTCATGGTTATACGACGATCATAATTAGATTATAGGGTGTGGCATTTATATAAATCCGTATTGTTAATTATAGCGTTTAATTAATTGAGTGCACGCAATTGATTATTTGACCTGGGACACTTCGACCTAGATCGAGAGATTGAAAGAAGTTAGACCAGCTACAAACAATAGACTATCTTGAATAAAAGCTAAATTACTACTCTAGGGCGAATAGCGGACCGAAAGGACCTTTTCATCACCCCTCTGACCGTATTTATGCCAACCGTTGACCTTACCTCTGATCGTTGTTGACCGAGGTAACCCGATATCCTAGCCTCTTTCTCTTATTATTTAAAATCCTTTTTCTACATTTAATTTCTCTTTGCTTACTATAATAGTTAGTAGACAAACCAATCAAACCTCCAAATTTTATGACTCGGACGGACTTGGAATTGCAAATAGAACATGTAATATCCAAATATTTTAATGTTTCAATTACTAAATTGTTTATTTTATATTCTAATATTACTATTACCTTTTGGATTTTTTTAACAAAAAAAAGTATGAAAGTTAATAATAAGATAGCTTTGAAGTCGGTTTATCTATTTAATACTCCCTTCATTCAACTCCACTTTGCAACTTTCTAATTTGCGCACTATTCACAAGCGGACATTCAACTTCAATTTTCTCTCGATACATAAGTTAAAATATATTCATGTGGGATCTTATTTCACTCGTCTTTAAGAGTACATTAAAAATATCTCACTTTTATAATTTTTGCAAATACGCAACTAATGATATTTATCGTGTAAAACCTGCGTTGGCAAACGTGATAAAAGAAACTTGTAAAGTGGAGTTGAATGGAGGGAGTAGGGTTTAACCCTTTATTTGTCCATTTGTTATTTTAGTCTCTCGCTTTTGGCCGCCTAACCCATTGTGCTTCTATTCTTTCTAATCTCTCCAAAGTAACAGATTCATCATCCCACAACTTTTATCATACACCCATAATTTAGTTTGTATAGTGCTTCATCATCTTGTAATAATATATGGCCAACTTGTGTTTAACAAGTTTAATTTTTGTTGATATACCAAGGCATCATCATCATAGTTTTCTTGAAATCAATCTTTAATTAGTTATGGGGTTTTGCCTTGGGAGTACTTTATGCATTATTCATATTCGAGGTAGTTTTCGCTATATTTCAGGTAACACGATTCTACCGATCTTAATATTTTTATTATTTTTCGGGGTTATATGTTTATGTGTGATTTAATTGTGTTATACTTTCTTAATTAATTATTTAATATGGGCAGCGATAATTGTTACTCGATTATTTGTAATACTAGTTTTTATATTTTATACTAATGATTATTAGTTTATACGGATAGCTAATCAATATCTATCTATATTATTAAAGGAAGCTTTTTTCGAGCAATATTAGAGTTTCCAGCTTTCGTAAAACACCTCAATAAAATATAAAAAATAAATTAATTGATAAAGTTTGCAATTGTATTAAAAAAAAATTAACTAATTGATAAAGTTTGCAATTGTATTAAAAAAAATTAATGATAAAGTTTTAAGAAAGCTGACTTAAAAAAGTAATAAGATGAAAATAAATAATACGAGTAAGTTTCTGTGTTTCTATAAGACTATAACTATAGAGTTTTACTTTACCCATTCTATCAAATAACAATATAAAAGAGATCATCCAACTTACAAAAAATCGAATCCCTCCTACTCTGAATCTTTCATCTATGCTTTCCTTTTGCTATATGCTACCCTATATGAACCCTTTCTTTGTAATATAATTGTTTGCTAATAATATGTTTTTTTCTTACTCAATACTAACATTGCAATTTGGTTGAAATTTTCAGGTACAATATTAAGTCGAGTGTTTAATGATTGTGCTGGAAAAGGTAACCCGCATGTGTTTAACAATTAGTTAGACCGTGAAACAAATACTCCGTATCAAGTAACCTTCAAATGCTTATCGTATGTTTTTTTGTTGTTGTTGTTGGGACTTGGAAGCATTTACTTCATAGGTTTCTCTTGATATGCAGATTTAAAATCTTTTGTGGTTTATTTTTAATTTTTAGTGTTTGTTTATTGGAGTTTCAGTATTAGGTTTTTTCGGTATTTTTCTATGTTTGTTCTTCGTTGTTTGTTATTTTATACCAATTTATTCCAAAATCAAGATTTTATAATTTGAAAGATGTAATGACTTCCATCTGCAGATTTGGTGGCCTCGGCTTCAGGTGGACGGGAATGAAGTTAAATCCTATATCTTATTTCTAAATTAATATTTCTATTTATCGAACGAGTAAAAGTACACATGCACAACATAACAACTACTTCAAATTATTAATGAAAATGGAGTTTATGATAAATATCAACCGACATGCAAGTATCAATGTCGAGATTCATGTTCTATGTGCCCTCCATTTCGAGCCAGGGAGCTGAGTTTTAAACGAGTTTGGGTATAAATATATACTCCCTCCTATTCAGCCTATACTCCCCTTTTATTATAATACTCCTCACATATATTATAGAAAGGGAAACTATAGGCTGAATATGATTGAGTACTATTTAATTTTGAGTCTAGGGATCATATGACAATTTTACATTATAAATATGAAATATTAGTAGCGGCGGTCGAGCCCCCTCCCGACATATAACTAAATCCTCCACTATCTCCATCACGCCCATGTAGTTTCATATGATTGTATTGGTATATGTCAATATGTCAATGTTCTTTGAGTACTTCAATGGAAAACTCATGCACATAAAATATGCTTGAATGGAAAAAAAAAAATAAAGTTCTTTTACTATCATATACCGATGAAGATATCTTCTCACGAGGATCAAGTAGGATCGAGGCGACACAATTGTTTAATAATACTTTATCTATCAAAACAAACTTATTTTTCCATAGTAAATTACTACCATCCGATTAAACTTCCTATATACACACAACTCTTCTTGACTTATTATTTGTATAATTGTATATATCGTTTTAAGTTTTAAGTTGTCACTTACACATTTAATATAATACAAATACTTTGAAGGCACTATGCACGGACAATAGATCTCGATTAGGATTAGTTTATCAATTTTCAGAAAAAGGTAAATAAAGCTCACTACCTTAGGGTAAAGAGTATACATTCATGATTCATGCAAGGTTGAGCCTGAGAATAATAGAGCTAAATAGTATACATTCACAAGAAGTCCATGAGAGTGATATTCTATAATTTCTATTCATGCAACCTCACAATCAATTATCTAAGTTTTGAAATGCATAGAACTCTCGAAAGTTAGTCAGATGCATTGGAGTTTACGTATAGCTTGATTAGTTATTGACTTACTTTTAAATAATCACAAATCATAAATATGGTACAAAGAAGAGCACATCAGACCCTTTTCTCATTTCAAGCGTTAAAACACTCCTAATATAAAGGTAGATAATTTATCAGCTATCTTGCTCCGTTAATAACAATACTGGCTTTGATTAGTGATTGGCATAGTGCGTACCTTTATGTAATCACAAATATTTATTTGTGAGGTATCTAAAAAAGAAATCAGTCATCTAAAGATTAAAAATAATAAAATACTTTAGTTTGGATATTAATTATACACTTCCTTGTCTCAATGGAATGTTTACATATATATATATGCTTCATACACAAATGCCAAGGTAGAAAAAGAAGTGAATTACTTTTTAATATTATTAAAAGATAGAATAGAGAGTAAAACATATCCCAAAAAAGGGGTAAATTATTCACTGAAACACCAAAAAAAACAAAAGTGTAAACTATTAATCGAAACGGAGAGAAATTTGATATAACCTTAACTCCATTTCATAAAAATTACTCATAAGAGTAATAATTAACCATTTGCTATTATTGAGATAATTTGTTAGTTGCTAAATACGTATACAATTACTATTGCAAATATCGAGATAATACAAGTACATATGACACGTTGAAGCTCTTATCGAGGTGAGCCTCTTTGTAAACGGGAGTTGATATTTGCAGGAATTATTTAATGTTAGTTCAACTGAATATTATAAGTGGCCCGTGCATCGCACGGGCATTAAATCAAGTATATATATAAAAGAGGTTTTTTTCAGGCAATTCTAAAGTCTCCAACTTTTGTAAAACACTTATATACTTTGAATATTAATATGTACGAAAATGTTTATCTATTAAATTCCATTTTGTTACTAAGATAGAGTTTCATTTTTAGGATAGAGTTTTATTAATAAATTGTTTGTTGATAAAAATTGTGATAGCTTTTAATCATATGACTACTACGTCCCTATCAATTTTACTGTTACTATGCTTTAACTGTTTTTTAAAAGCTCAGGTTAGAGATAATCTTTAATGATTAATTTTAGTTAAAAGAGGATTCAAACTCTTTGTGTACATATACATGATCATAGCAATCAAAACCACAAACACGAAATTCTTTTGCAGTTTTTCCTTTCCCTTATGCTTCCTAATCCTTCGGTTTTTTTTTTCGTTTTGCTTTGTGTTATTCTTCTTATGTTAGTATTAATTATAACTAATGTTTGTTGATATTCTCTCTTTAATGTTTGCTTATTAATCTCATTGTTCATATAGTAAAAGTTAATCCTTCTACAAAGTCTTACATAGTTTATCGTTTTGCAGGTACAATATATTTTTCAATCTTCGATTTCACAATCTTCAATCATCAAAAATACTTTAATGAGATATTATGCTTATATGTTGATGTTGTTATTATTAACGGTTTTATTGTATAAATTTTTTGTTTCACCAACAATTTCATTTGCTAACAAGATTAATGAACTACTTATATTTATGTGCAGGGAAGTTGAGATGATGATAGAAAGCTTATTACAAGTTTCTTTAAGCTATTTTCAAGGTAACATGATATGACAAATTGGCAATGGCATGTATATAGGCATATTAACATTGATTTAATTTGTTCAATTGAGTTTATTTTATCTAATGCGACAATTATATCATGTATACCTTCAAGGATGTATGGCAATGACTATACTAATTTTATGGTGTTGGTTTGTTATATTTTGAGGTGACTTCCTAATCTCATTACGTTCAATGCCTACTATTTTTCAATTCAACTTTGACAAATTTTAGAAGCCATAAGAAAGAGGGACCTATGTAATAGGATTTAGACGATGCATTGTCATGTTGATTTGCGTTACATATGAATATAAATATAATTTGAAGGTTTACATTTCTTTAGAACGCTACAAATAGGCTTATGTCCTTTAGATTACGATTGTGCATATAAAGTTTTTTTTTCCAAGTCTGACTTTTTCATTCGTAAGAGTTCAGAATCGAACCCCTAACCATTTATTTAAGAGATGCGAGCCTTTACCACACACACCACACTACTACAAAAAACGTCAAGGAAACCGGTTGAAAAAGCCATAAGAAACCAGTTTATAATTGGTCTCTAGCTCATAGGTATAACGTAGCAGATGAGAAAGGGTATAGTGTAGCAGGACGTTATACGTGGATAAGGCAGAAACGTGCTCATTCCAACTGGCACAAAGCAATCTCGAACAGTTGGAATATCCCAAAACAGAGTCTAATTGCATGGCTCATCAAGCATGAGGCATTGATTGTCAAGGAAAAGCTACACATAATAGGTGTATGTGCTATAACAGATGTTATCCTTGTGAACAACAGCCTCAGACTCATAAACATTTAACTCAGGATTGCATTTATAGCAGAAATGTGCTCAAACAGGTTGAAAAATGGTGTCGTTGCAGCTTCTAGAATACCATATGCATCATGATTGGAACTCATGGCTCTAAAATGAGGAGGAAGATTGCTGCTCTCATCTTAACCACCTACTGATACTATCTCTGGAATCAAAGGAACAGTTAGTGGCTCAAGTGGACAGTCCAGGCAAATAGGCAAAGGATATCATATTAGCATTGTTATTGTTAGAAACAGAATTAAAAGCAACACTGTTTTGATTTTGTAAGTTGACACGAGGGATACAACATCATTAACCCAATAAATGTAGAGAAAAGGACAAGAAACCAGAATGAAATAGGGTAAAATTGATAAAGAAATAAGAATAGAAGAAAAAGAGAGGGACCAAAGGAGAAAGGACGAAGTCAAAATCGGCATCAATGTTAAACAAATGTTCGCAGTTGAAATTATTAGAAGGAATGGAAAAATATAACGGTGAGATTATATGAAAAACAAAGTGTAAGATATTGACGGAATTTTACACTTTTGTAAAAAGTATAATACTAAACTGTAAAAGGGGAAAAAAAAGGAGCATCAAATGTAACTTTATAAAGTTGAAAATAAGGAGCATCAAATGTAACTTTAGCATTGTAATGGCGATTAGTAACAAAATACAAAATAAACCAGAAATGGTGGTCAGTTTTAATACTTGATGCAGGAGCATGCTCGGAACAAGCAAATGAGATCCTTATTAGTCAAAATGTGACTCAACTAGTAAAAGGGTTTGAGCTTGGATCGAGTAATGTATTAATGCTGAAATGGGAAGGCATTGGAGCTGCATATCACGGCTCTGGGGCTGCATATCACGGCTCCTAGGATGGTTAGGATACACGGTTTCCTAAATCGTGTAGGAAGAATAAATTAGTTGAATTACTATTTCCAATAAAGTTAGGAAAAGCTAGATTTTCCTAATCCTAGTTTGATTAGAATACCCTAAAATCTGATTGTATTCTAATATTAGTATTTTAATAACTTTCCTTGTTAGTTTAGGAAAAGGGAATAACTTTCCTAGTTAGTTTAGGAAAAGGAAACATAGCTTGATTTGCAAGCTAGGGTTTGGGTCGAATTATGACCTCGTTTAGGAGTATAATAGGGCCGTGTGTAATCAGAAACACACATCGAATTTCCAGCAATAAAATTCTTTACGTTTGTGAGCATTATTTTGATTAGGTTTGCGAGCTTAATCTTTAGATCTTCCTTGCGAGGTTGATTGCGTGAATCTGCGTTTGACACCTTGCGAGGTTAGGACTAGGAATTCACCATACTATCCGGTTACTTCCATAAACACGAAATAATCAGTCCAAGCAAATCAATTTCCGCTGCAAATTAACCAGTTATAACGACATACACAATCACAGATTTAACAAACTCAAACGAACAGTTCCACGATCTGTTCATTCTCGTTTTTCCGTATAGTTTTACATCAAATTGGTTACCAGAGCTAAGTTCAGATTTATTCCTTAATAGATCTGTCTTGGGACGTTGCTAATCATGGTTAAAGACGGTGATGAGGGTCCGAAAACATGGGAAGATGGTCATAACGAGCTGAAGTTAGAGATGGCTCAGATGGCTTATGTGTTAAAAAACATAGCAAGCATGTTGAAGGCTAAAGAGAAGAAAAAAGAATCGGACACTCCATCCGAATCAAGAAGAAGAAGACGAGCAGCCAAAGAGGAAGTCAAAAAATAAGAACGATGATGATCGGGGTTTAAAACTCGATATTCCAGACTTTGATGGCGAGATGGATCCGGAAAAATTTCTGGATTGGGTAAAACAAGCTGAGAGGGTTTTCGAGTATAAAGAGTATGATGACAAGAAGCAATTTAAGGTTGCAATCTTGAAGCTTACAAAGTATGCATCTTTATGGTACGAAAATCTGAAAAAACAGAGGAAAAAGGAAGGCAAAGACAAGATCGAATCTTGGATCAAATTAAAGAAGCACCTGATGAGACGATTTTAGGAGTGGTTACCATCAAATGAGGATTCGAGAAGGGGATGAATGGAAGACCGCGTTTAAAACGAAGCAGGGGTTATATGAATGGCTTGTGATGCCGTTTAGACTGTGCAATGCTCCTAGTTCATTTATGAGGTTGATGAATGAAGTGTTAAGGCCGTTCCTTAACAAATTTGTGGTGGTCTATCTTGACGACATCCTAATTTATAGCAAAGATGAAGAGTCACACAAACGACATTTGCGAGCTGTGTTTGAAGTTTTGCGAGATCAGAAGCTCTATGGTAAATTAGAAAAATGTACTTTTATGGTCTCAAGTGTTGTTTTTCTTGGTTATATTGTGGGTAAATATGGAGTAAGTATGGACCCATCCAAGGTCGATGCTATTCAAGCCTGGCCAGTTCCGAAATCAACTACAGAGGTGCGAAGCTTTCATGGTTTAGCATCATTTTATAGATGATTCATCCAGGGTTTTAGCTCGATTATGGCTCCAATTACAGAGCTAACCAAGAAAGGAGAGTTCGTGTGGACTAACAGCGCCCAAAAGGCGTTTGAAGATGTGAAACGCAAGCTATGCTCCGGGCCTGTTTTAGCACTACCCGATTTTAATAAGTTGTTTGAAGTCGAGTGTGATGCCAGTGGTGTTGGGATTGGTGTCGTGTTAGTGCAAGAGAAGAGACCTATTGCATACTTCAGCGAGAAATTAAACGGTGCAAGGCTGAACTATTCAACCTATGACAAGGAGTTTTATGCAATCGTGAGAGCATTGGACCATTGGAGTCATTATTTGCGTCCAAAGCCGTTTATTCTACATTCTGTTCACGAGGCTCTTAAACACATTCATGGACAGCAAAAGTTGAATCAAAGACATGCTAAATGGGTAGAGTTCTTGCAATCATTCACGTTTTCTTCAAAGTACAAGACGGGAAGTTCTAATATCGTGGCTGATGCATTATCACGAAGACACTCATTGTTGATTGAGTTGGATGCCAGAATTCTTGGTTTCGAACATATCAAGGAGCTGTACAAATCTGATCTAGAATTTTCGAAGGAAATTATTGATCCAACAGGTTTGTATACTGTTCAAGATGGCTATCTCTTCAAAGGTAATCGGCTATGCATTCCAAATGGGTCGATTAGGGAGTTGTTGGAACGTGAAGCTCATGGCGGGGCTATTGCTGGACACTTTGGAGTTAATAAGACGAGTGACATCCTAAGTGAACACTTCTACTGGCCGAGGATGAATAAGGACGTGCAAGAAATCGTGGCGAAATGCGTGGTATGTCAAAAGGCTAAAAGCACGTTCACCAAAGGCTTGTATACACCTCTGCCCGTACCTGTACAACCATGGAACGAGGTAAGCATGGATTTTATCCTTGGTTTGCCGAGAACTCAGAGGGGTAAGGACTCAATTATGGTGGTAGTTGATCGATTCTCGAAGATGGCGCATTTTATTCCGTGTCACAAGACTGATGATGCAACTAAAGTGGCTGATTTGTACTACAGAGAGATCGTTCGATTACATGGAATACCTCTTACTATTGTTTCAGATCGAGATGTAAAGTTTCTTAGTTACTTCTGGAAAACGTTATGGCGTTTGATGGGAACTAAGCTTCTTTTCAGTACATCACACCATCCACAAACAGATGGTCAGACTGAGGTAACCAACCGTACTCTAGGGAGTCTATTGCGAGGATTGGTTAGTAAAAGCACAAAGGATTGGGATATCAAATTGGCGCATGCTGAATTCGCTTATAATTGTACACCATCAATGATGACAGGACGAGCTCCATTCGAGATTTTCTATGGCATGAATCCATATCTGCCAATCGATTTAGTGCCCATTCCAAAGAAAGATGTGTTAAGTTTTCAAGCCAAAGAAAGGCAAGCACCATTTCTCCGAGTATGTGAACAAGTTCGAGCTCAAATTGAGAAGGCAAATGCTAAATACAAATAGAAGGCTAATAAACATCGTAAGCAGCCTGTTTTCAAGGAAGGTGATCTTCTGTGGTTACATTTATGGAAGGAACGATTTCCGTCCAAAAGGAAGAACAAGTTGATGCCACGAGCAGATGGTCCATTCAAGATCCTCGAATGTTATGGTTCTAATGCATACAAGCTGGAGTTGCCGAGTGAATATGGTGGGGTGAGCGCGACATTCAATGTAGGCGACCTGTCACCGTATCTAGAAGACGAGGATTTGAGGGCAAATTCTCAAAAAGAAGGAGAGAATGATGCAGGAGCATGCTCGGAACAAGCAAATGAGATCCTTATTAGTCGAAATGTGACTCAACTAGTAAAAGGGTTTGAGCTTGGATCGAGTAATGTATTAATGCTGAAATGGGAAGGCATTGGAGCTGCATATCACGGCTCTGGGGCTGCATATCACGGCTCCTAGGATGGTTAGGATACACGGTTTCCTAAATCGTGTAGGAAGAATAAATTAGTTTAATTACTATTTCCAATAAAGTTAGGAAAAGCTAGATTTTCCTAATCCTAGTTTGATTAGAATACCCTAAAATCTGATTGTATTCTAATATTAGTATTTTAATAACTTTCCTAGTTAGTTTAGGGAAAGGGAATAACTTTCCTAGTTAGTTTAGGAAAAGGAAAGATAGCTTGATTTGCAAGCTAGGGTTTGGGTCGAATTATGACCTCGTTTAGGAGTATAATAGGGCCGTGTGTAATCAGAAACACACATCGAATTTCCAGCAATAAAATTGTTTACGTTTGTGAGCATTATTTTGATTAGGTTTGCGAGCTTAATCTTTAGATCTTCCTTGCGAGGTTGATTGCGTGAATCTGCATTTGACACCTTGCGAGGTTAGGACTAGGAATTCACCATACAATCCGGTTACTTCCATAATCACGAAATAATCAGTCCAAGCAAATCAATTTCCGCTGCAAATTTACCAGTTATAACGACATACACAATCACAGATTTAACAAACTCAAACGAACAGTTCCACGATCTGTTCATTCTCGTTTTTCTGTATAGTTTTACATCAATACTTCGCTTTATCGCCTGTTCTTTCATCCAACGGCATCCACTTCCTCAATACTGATAGATTGATATATTGATACAGAGATACAAATAAACAAATAAACAAAAAATTCACTGGACAAAACTACCGCTTGCTCCTAAAAAATTAAAACGAAATTGGAAAATGAGTACCGATTAACGAGGGAACAAATGAGCAAGCGATAATTTTGAGGGGCGAGCGATAGTTTTGGCTCGAAGGAACTGGCGCCGGTGTTGTTAGGAGGGCGTTTGGTGGCGGCGATGAGCGGTGAGACGATTAGTGTGGGACTGGGAGTGCTAACTGATCACCATTATGGGACTAGAAACAAAAGAATAACAAAGGAATAAAATGATTAGGTACAAAGATGTAATGGACGGAGGTTGAAAAAAGCCCAAAAAGGTAAGAAACCGGTTCGTGTTAGAACAAGGTTTGTTATCTTATTTTAAGAAAATTTTAAGTTATAATTCTAATTCATTTTTAAGACCTTCACGTTATTTTATTTTCTCTGTTTAAAATTAAATATTTTTGATGTCTATAAAGTGATTTCTTGATACAGGGGTGTATTTTCACAAATTTTGTTGATAATAATATAGTGAGAAAAGGGAACATACATCGGATGTACTACCTCCAACTTTTTTGTTTTTGAGCATATATGTATATTTTTTGAGCTTATTACCTCAAAGTTTATTTTTTTTTTTAGCATATTATATTTTTTTTGAGCTTATTAAAATTTATAAGTTAGATTTTAATTTTTTTCCTTCAAAAGTCGAATTTTACTAAATTTATATGTAATGTTTTTGAGTTTTATTGTAACTTTTTAGAGTTTAATGTTCAAGTGAATAAACTCAGAAACTTTATAGTAAAACTCATAATTTTTAAAACAAAACTCGAAAATTTTATTATAATGCTCAAAAACTATAGAATTGGTGGTAATAAATCAGATGTATAATCCACTTACTGTAATATAGTTGGTATCTTTAAATTAAAGTATGATTCATATTTTTTATGGCATGTTAATAATTATAATTAAACCAAAATATACAATAATTACACTATTGTCCAATTGCGAAATCAAGACAATAGAGGAAAAAAACGCATGAAATTCAAGGCTAAATAAAATTGGATTTAATATGTATTTTGGGTACAATGTGGACTCTATCTATATATAAAGAGGATAACTATTGCTAATGCAATTATTAATTATCTGGATTAAATTAGTTTTGATTAGATAATGATTTAAAATAAAAATTATAAAATAAAAATTTTAATTTTAAATTTTTTTTAAAATAAAGAGGTTGATAAATTAAATTTGACTCCAACAATAATTTCACAATTCTGTTCATGTCATCAACAATATCTTACCTTTTTAGTTAATATTGAGAGGTAAACTAATATTATAACCCGTGCAACGCACGGGCACAAAATCTAGTACTTTATATTGGTAAGTTAATTTTATTATTGGTGAGACGGGTTGAATTATGATGTTAAGGTAATTGATTAGAACGAGCTCTGTATGACTGGTATTAAACTTGGGTTGGTTTGAAATAGAGTATGGTTAGTACGGTCACTGTGGGTGAGAATTATATTTATTATGAATGGTTGACTTTAACTTGAAATCAGGGCATTTGAGGAAGGCCATTCATGAATTGTTGTCAAGTCTGTATGTTGCACAATTGTTGTGGTGGGGATTTTGAGGATTAAATTTAATCTTTTCTTTGTTAAGCATGAGATTAATTATCCAGCGATTGTGGTTGTTAATTAGTATTGTAATTTTTGTCGTCGTTTTCTTTGACCTTTAACTCGTGAGTGAGTAGCTTAGATTTATACTCTAAGTGTTGAGCACGGTTCTTTGAACTTTTGATAATATCGATATTGAAATTGAGATGGAAATTGGTTACTGGTATTGAGATATGAGGTCTTTTTGCCATCTTGTGTTTACGGTCTGAGTGACCATGGTTATTGAGTTATTGAGTTATTTGAGGTTGAAATCGATATAGAAATGGAAGTATTGTTCTGCGGTTTACCCGCCAGTTCACTCACCCGTTGTCCCTGGCTTAGGGTCGTCAATGAGAATACGATACTTGGTCACTATGGAGTATTATATTAACGGATTAATGAGTAAGACGGAGTAGTGAGTTGAGAATTTTTAATTATGGTCGCGAGAGATGAGTATTATATTAAAGGAATAGTACGGAGTAGGTTTGAGTTTCAGATTCGTTAACGGGGAGTGTTTTTATTATTCTTTATGTTTATTTTTATTTTTTACGTGTCTGTGTTTCCACGCCATGACCAAAATTAAGCTGCTTATATTGAGGTGTTATCTGTTACTCAGCTCCCTGGCTGACGTGCTTTCTCCCTTTTGGGCTACTCGTCATGGGGGTAGTTCCTTTCTGTTTTCTGGTTTCATTTCCAGGTCTTCCGTTGCGGTTTAAAGAGATTTCCAAGTTAAGTTTTTATTTTAATAGTTTGTAAATTTTTTGTTTTATTTGTATTATTTACTTTTAAAATGGATTTGTAATAAAATACTTTGTATATTAATTATAATATCCCTGTATTTTGGCCAGTTTTGTGTGTAAAAGCTAGTTTTAATTTAGCCGAAAATCAAGTGTGTTTCAGAACACATTTGTTTCCTTGTGGATACGATCCTGACTTCCTTTACTGCGTTAGTTTAGGACAGTTGGTTTATCTTTGATAGGTGTGCGATTTAGCCTGTCATATACCTTTCTTCGTGAGAGAGAGACTTACCCGGTTATCATCAATGCTAACCTAGATGCTATTCAAGAAGAAAAACTTTTGAAAGTTTTCAAAATCCATAGAAAAGCATTGGGTTATATCATTGATGACATTAAAGGGTTGAGGCCGACTCTTTGCATGCATTGGATTGTCTTAGAGGAGGGGAGTTGGCCTAGTGTAGAAGGTCTCAGAAGATTAAGAATGAGGTCTTGAAATTGTTGGAGGCAGAGATTATTTACCAAATTACGGATAGTAAGTGGGTAAGTTCCGTTAACGTGGTCCCTAATAAAGGTGGGATAACCATCGTTGAACAAGAGGACGGAACTTCCCTACCTACCCGTCTGGTTATCGGGTGGCGCATGTGCATTGATTACCGTAAACTAAACGCCGCCACCCTCAAACACCACTTCCCAATCCCCTTGATAGACCAAATGCTTGAACGATTGGCGGTGTAATACTACGATTTTCTATGTCTATGGGTACTCTATCGAGTGAGATTACTCTGTCGAGTAAGTATGTTTGGTTTACGAAAAAGTGTTCTGCTGAAGGGTACTCGATCGAGTAAGTTGGGGACTCGATCGAGTAAGTTGGTTCTGCGGATTGTTTTAGCCGGGTTTTGTTAGTAACGCGTGATTAATATTTAAAGCTTTCCGTCAATTCCTTAATCACTTTTATCTTTTCTAAAAACCTTTCAAGAGAGAAAACAGTTACGTTGCTTTTGTTCTTCGCGTTACTATCAAATCCCAAAGGCTAAGGTTGTCACATCGTCGTGTTCTTTACACCGTTGAGTTCGTCGTGTCGTGGGTAAGTTCCTTGTATGATTTTTATACTGTTTCGTTAATTTTGTTTAAAACCCTAATTGGGTATATTGGGGGTTTTGGGAGTATAATGTTGTATTAGATGGTAATTGTATGTTATGTGATTATAGGAGGAGGTTTCGTAGAGGAGCGATATTGATTAGCTGCTTTGTGACAATCTCATGATTGCTTATTCTAGGTAGGGTTTCCCTACTCGGTTATTGGTTACATAAATGTTGATGGTGGTTGTGTTTATTGTTGATCTATAACATGTTGGTTTTGTGTTGGAGTTGTTGTTACATAATTGATTGTGTAATTGTTTATGGTTCGCGAGGTGCGTCATCGGCTGAGTGGAGTCACTTGCAGGAGTGGCTTCACGCCCTTGATTCACCCTATGTAGAACCTGTCACAGGAGGGGATGTTCACATTAATAAACATGGGTTATCTCTCGGATGAGATGAGCGGGGCTTAGGTGGGTATGGATGCGGTCCCCTACTGGCGACGAGGAATAGCTGTTGTGATAGGTATTTTGGCAGGGCTACACACGTTAGTGTGTAGTCAGGTGTGAGGAGTTATGACGGAGTTTGGGTAATGTGTGTGTTGTATCTTATATATTGTGTTTTGTGTAATCAGTAACTGACCTCGTTTAAATGTTTTAAAAACTGTGGTGATCCATTCGGGGATGGTGAGCAGTTATTGAGTAGGTATGAGATGGACGCGCATGGGATAGCTGGGTTAAGTCACCACGAGATGTTTAGAAGTCTTCCACTGTGTCTTTAAACGATCATTTACTTTAGTTGGTTTAGCTTTTTGGAACAGTTGTATTTTCATTTGACAATTTTGGTTTGGACATGTATTGCTTTAAGCTTATTTTATAAAGTACGTTCTTTTATGGTACTTTTGATATACATTGCCTCGGATAAACGAGATGGTAGCATTCCCATGCATTAGGTGGTCCTGGTAAGGCACTTGGTGTATGAGGAGTGTTACAGGCGGGGCATGCCTATTATTGTTTCCTTTATGGTTATTCCGGGTTCTTTCAAATCCGCATTCACCCGGAAGACCAACAGAAAACAACATTCCCATGCCCTATTGAAGTCTATGCATACCGGCGAACGCCATTTCGGTTGTGTAATGCACCTGACACCTTTCAAAGGTGTATGATGGCCATATTCGCCGATTTCTTGGAGAAGAGTATGGAGGTCATAATGTACGACTTTAGTGTCCATGGGGATTCTTTTGATCATGGTCTTGTCAATTTGTCAAATATATTGAGTCGATGTGAGGAGCATAACTTGGTCCTCAATTGGGAAAAGTGCCGTTTTATGGTAGAGGAGGGAGTTGTGCTCGGTCATGTCATATCCAAAAGGGGAATTGAGATTGACGGAGCCAAAGTTGCGGTGATAGAATAGTTGTCACCCCCTATAAATGTGAAAGAAGTGAGAAGCTTTCTTGGTCATGCCGACTTTTATAGGTGGTTTATAAAAGACTTTTGAAAGATTGCAAAACCGTTAATGTAATACCCCGTATTTTAGGGCTTAGTCAATGGTTAGTCAACGGTGGAAATTTCAACTGTGATTTATAAATTATATTTTAAAATATGTATTTATTAATTAAAGAATTATGTTGTGAGATGGAATAAAATAATTAAATATTGGATAAGTTGGGATGGGTATAATAGCCGACTATGGTATGAATAAACAAGTGGAATAGTAATAGTAATAGTAATACATAAATGAATTAGGAAGTTTCCTAGTACCTTCCTTATACCTACCTTCTGCTAAGTATAAGTACAAGAATTGCCCTATTCATAATTCACTTTTACTTTTACAAATATCACAAATAAATTAAGGAGATAGAGGGGGAATTAAAAAGGAGAAAAACAAAGGAAACCCATTGTCTTTTTTTTTTACCTCAAGGTGAGTTTTATAAAACCGTCTTATAAACTAATCTATCTTTATTTACATTATACCGTTGACTACCCATTGACCCGTGGACCACCATGGGACACCACTGACCGAGACCACCTTTGGCTGACTTGACCTTGACTGTCGTTGACCAGTGGAGGAGGTGGTTTGACTGCTAGTTTTATGGTTGATATTTATATATCTAAACCTTGTCCTTGACACGGTTGTTGGTTGTCCTGACCTAGACTTGGGTTGGGCGGGTAGCTAGTGGTGGGTAGTTAGTTGTGGGAGGTTATGAGTGGATAAAGGCGGTTACTTGGGTGGTTGTTGGTCGGAATTGTAATGTTTGTATGTTGTTGGGTGTACAATGTGTATACACAGATTAATGGTACCCTCACCGTGCCTAGACTGACCTAGGTGGTTTGGTGTTTTTCCTGGTGTCGCCGTGGGTCAGAGGAGACCACGGTGGGGGCCGGAAGTTGTGCCTAGGTGGTTGGTGGTGGTTGGGCTGTGCTTTATTGTTGATTCAAGACGTGTTTTATAAGGTTTGTTGAGGTTGTGGTTGGTTGTTGTTGTTCCTGTCGGGTAGGATGTGGGTTATTGGTGGTGCTGGGTACGGTGGAGGGTAGGTCTGGTGGTGGTTGTAGTGGCGGTTTGTTTGTGGTGGTCGTGAATGGTGGTTTAAACCGTGAGTTATATAAGTTGCGTCGGGTTCGTAAGTTGTAGGTGTTAGGGCAGCGTAGGAAACTGTGGTTGGGGCTGTCGTGGGTGCAAGTGTCGAGGGTGGTGGCTGGCTGTGGAGATGGTGGTGCACGGTGGTGATGGCAGGTGGTTGTTGGCCATGTCTTATGGCTGTTTTAGGGGTGTTCTCAAGGGTTGTTTTTGGGGGCTTGATGGGATTCGTTTTACACATGGAATTGGGTGGTTATTGTGAGGTGTGTGTCCTGTACCACACGTGGGTGTTCATGGGGTTAAGTGGGAGGTTTGAGACGGAATTTAATTTTACTAAATTACATAGATTGTTTATAATTAGTTTAATTATTTCGTAAAATAGAATAACTAGTAATTATAATTATTATTTATTTAGGTGACGGGTTGTTGAGGAGCATAATTATTTGGATTGGTTTTGCTAATTAATTGATGAAGACTCTATTGATCCAAAATACTCAAGAGGGGGGGGGGGGGGGGGGGTGAATTGAGGATTTAAAATTTTTTGAAGCTTTTTCGATAATGTATATGTAATTGATTATTTAAAGTTTATTGATTAAACTTTAACTAATCAACTAAGGAAAGTAAGTGAAATAAACGAAGCAAGCAAAAGAACGAAGGGACATACAGTTTTTGAAGTGGTTCAGTTTCACAAGTCGAAACCTACGCCCACTATTCTCGATTAATAAATTTAGTACCTTTCTACGGATTACAAATTTACTAACCCAACTCGTACAACTAACTCTAGCCGTAACTCAATGAGTACCGTTAAATACTCGAGTGACTAACTTACGCTAATAAGAAAGCACTAATGATTCTAACAAAGGTTCACGTTAATGAACAAGTTAAGAAATCAACTAAGCACTATTATCTTATAACGATAAATTAAGAACAAGTATGCGAGTTTACATGACCTTTCAAAATAACAAAACGGTTTTTCTTTGAAAACACACGGTTTGCTCCATCAAGATGAAATTAATTTTTATGCTTAAGGTCTCTCTTTTAGATGTTGTAAATAACAAAGTATTTATAGGGAAGGAAGGAGTAGGCTACACGGTTTTTTGCATAAAACCTAATATCCGAAAATAATAAGATATAAATGCAAATCATATCTTCTTATTATCTCTTTCCTAAAAGCCTTAAAAGATAATAAAGAATATTCTAAGAGATAGAATATAATCTTTCCAAATATTATCTTTACTATAAATTATAAGATTATGATAAGATTTCCTAAAACAAGAATATCATTTATCATAAACAAATATATTAAGTAGGATACATGAGATATGTAAAGATATTATTATAGAATAAAATCTTTACCTAATATACCCTAGGTAACACGAGATGTCACGGCTCATGTGCCTCGTGACTCGTGCAAACCCTAGTCTTAACATATGATTAGAATTTAGGTTTTAAGAGAGGCTATGTTGAAACCCTAATTAGTAGCAAAGTCCAACTCATAAGTTGATCCATTACAACTACTAATTAACGTTTAATACAAAGCTGGACTCCTCACTAAACCGGGCTTTATTATATAAATACTTTCATTAAAACATTTAAAATAAACTTTAAACAAATATAAAACAATTTTCGAAACAATTATAAGTAGGAGAGCAACAACATTGAGCTCTTTTACTAGTAATGTTATAGCTGCAAAGCTATAACTTTACTAAATCAAGAACCTTATTTTTGATTACCATTACAAGATAATCACCTATACTATTCTAATCTTCAAGGAGATCTTCGAGTATAGGCTACGTCATCATCCAAGCTTGATTAATCTTTAGAAGAACTTCGTCTTCACATAATTCTTGGATGAATCTTGAACCGTTTGATCTTGAACGAAGGCTTGAACTTCTCATGCAATTGTCACAATCTTCTACGTTGTTCGTAATAGGTTAATTCTAAAGCACGTAACAAACGATTACAGGCAACAAGTATATAGAATGTAAAGCACCTTGACATTATCAAAACATAAACATATAAGCTATATGATTCAACAAATTCCCCCTTTTTGATGATGGCAAGCCTCCTAAAATTTGTTACTAATTGTGTAGTTCCCCCTCAATATAATACCATTATCTTGATAATAAAGATTAACGCAAGATCCAAACGATTCTTCAAAAACCGAAACTTTAAGGACTTTAAGAGACAATTGGTCTTGACAAGGAGCAAGCTTAGGTAGATGCTTACTATAAACGTTCTTTCCCCCTCTTGACATCATCGAAAAGCTAAGAATAAATCAAAAATGACTAGAATAATATAAGACGAGAAAAGAGATAAAACGTCATAGGAAATAGTAATAACACGCAAGACTATAAACATCCAAAAGATAATTATCATACAAACTAGGAATTAAACATGTTTAAGCCAAAGTGGGCCGAATTAATACATGTCTAATGAAACACTTGGGCCATAACCACAAGTGCATTGCCAAAATGGGCCGAATGATAATGTTTAAACACACCAACACAAAAGAAAAAAAAGCCAAGTAAGATAAGGGCTAGATGTGGTAAGACGAGAGGAAATCAAATGTTACGGGTCTTATACGGGTTTACGTAGTCGGGTCTAGTACGATGCTCTAAGGCATCAAGACGGTCAAACGAGCTCCGAACCAGCTGAGAAAGAGTACCAATGCTCCTTTCAAAGTTAAGCACTTTCAAGGAAAGAGTTTTTGTGGCCTCCACCGTGAGCGCTTGATCACCCGCCATTGATTTCCCATGCATAACCAAAGCTCCACCCTGACTCGTAAGGAAAGTGAGACGATCACCGTGTGGGAACACTTCCCCACGTATTGCCTTCAACTCCCTCTCAAAACCCGCTAACCTTTTGTCCACTTCCTCCATCCAAGAGTACACCCGAGTAGCATCCAAGCCCGAGTCTAAAGACCGAGATGGTCCAACCCGTGACAACACCGTAGCCAAATTAGTCGAATGCTCCTCAAATTTCTCCATTAAACCACTCATAAACCCCTCCAATTTTGACTCCATAGCTCCCAAACCCGAATCTACCGGGGTTTTCTCAACATCTTTAGCAAGAAGCAACTCGGGTCCATCAACAACAAGACCCATTAGCTTGATCAACTTGTCACACATACAGTCCCGCGCACTAACACCGTAACTATCTTGTCCCACCACACGCTTAATCTCCAACAACTGAGACACCCACATCCCATATGGTAAATCGATTAAGGTGCTCAACTTCTCTTTTGTCACCGTGAGACTTGTTTGAAGTATACGGTGCAACACGACACTACCCAAATTCACTTTCTGACCTTCCAACCAAGAATAGACCATTATAGCTTCATAACTCGACACCTTATCACGGCCTCCTCTCCTCGGCACCACTGTGTTCCACAAAAAGTTCAAGAGGAACTTGATTTTTCCCGAGAGAGGACGAACCACGATATTACCTCCCTCCGTCATCTCCTCAAAATACTTCTTCACTAACAACTCCTTTTCACTCACAACATTAGACCATTCAAGACTCAGATTTAATTCAATTCCTTCATCGGGAACCGAAAAAGCAGAGCAAAAATCCGAAACAGAGACCGTCACATCAACTTCATTAACAACCGCATGCAAGACTCCTTTCTTAATTGAGACACTAGCAAAGAATTGAACCACCTCAACTGGGTAAACAGGACCCGAAAACTGACTAATGTGACTCCACCCTTGAAAATCAAGAAAATTAACAAAGAAAGCAAGAGCGGGAACACTAACCAACCAAGATTTCGGATAATACCTACCACCATGAATGGAATACCTCAAAACTCGATTATCTAGGATGCTTTCATCATGAGTAAGCCGAACACGATTTAACCCTTTCTTGGTCGCGGCTTTTGAGACATCCCTAAGCAAGGTACGAGCAACACCATTCCGAACTATTACCTCGGGTTCCTCCACAGCTTCACTATTCTCGACAACCACCTTATTTTTTCCTTTGAAAAGACGGCGTCTTTTGCCTTCGGACACCGACTCGTCCCGACTACGAAACAGGGGTGTATTTTGGTTTGGTTGTGGTGAAGGACAATTAATGGAATGAGGATCATGTGGTGGTAGAGGTGATGTTTGGTTATGAAAGGGGCGGTTTTGGTGGTGACGGGTTGAAGATCGGGTATTTTTTGCATGGGTTGGATTCATGATGATGATGCTGGTTTGAAAAAGGAGGTGATGGTGATAGGTTGTATAAAGAAGATGAGTTGTGATGATGGTAAAAATTTGAGAGAAGGAAAAGTATGCAAGTGGGGTTGGGTGGACGGGTAACACGCAAGGAGGGTAGATATAGGTGTAGGCTAGGGTTAACAAGTGGAGAGTAATTATGGTAAGTGTATAATTAGGAGTATGAATTATGGTAGGTGTAGGAATTTAAGGGATAGATTTATTAGGCAAAGGATAAGAATAAGGAAACTGAGTTTGTATAGGAAGTTTATGATTGAGCCGTGTACAAGAATTAGCAATATAGAGAAGATTCTTTGTGATTTGGAATTAGTTTGTATAACAATTAAATTCTAAATTACCAATAGAATTTTATGATAAAAATATTCCTACAAACGAAATTATTCATGCAACGCAATATACGGACACAGTCATACAATCTTAACTTAACTAGTCAGTCATAAAAAAGATTGAACATATATAGAAGCTTAGGTACCACTGATTAAACCAATTTTCAACCGTAAAGTCTCAAATCGTTCTCTAGCTAATGATTTTGTCAAAATGTCTGCCCATTGTTTTTCAATACTACAAAATTCAAGTTTTATATTCCCCTTCTCAACATGGTCTCAAATAAAATGGTGTCTATTTTCAATATGTTTGGTACGTGAATGTTGTGCGGGATTTTTAGAAATTATTATCGCACTAGTATTATCACATAAAATAGGAATACATCCTACGTCAACACCATAATCACGTAATTGTTGCTTAAGCCATAAAAGTTGAGTACATACCAGTCCTGCAGCAATATATTCGGCTTCAGCGGTTGAGAGAGCAACCGAATTTTGTTTCTTCGAACCCCACGTAATAATACACGGTCCGACAAATGTGGCGACACCCGACGTATTTTTTCTGTCTAGAGAACATCCTGCGTAGTCGGCATCGGAATAACCGACTAGATCAAAATTGCACTCCATTAAATACCATAGGTATAAGTTGGCCGTTCCAATCAAGTAACGTAAAATTCGTTTTACGGCCGTTATATGCGATTCTTTGGGAGATGATTGATATCTCGCACAAACGCATACACTAAACATAATATCGGGCCTACTTGCGGTCAAATATAACAGTGACCCAATCATCCCACGGTAAGTAGTTTCATCAACTGATTTACCGTTTTCATCCAATGTCAATTTTTTTTTCTCGACCATTGGAGTAGGCATAGCATGTGAGTTTTCCAATCCGATTTTCCGAATCAACTCCTTGATGTATTTCTGTTGATGGATTTTAATGCCTTCATCAGTTTGTTGTATTTGCAGCCCTAAGAAGAATTTTAATTCTCCCAACATACTCATCTCGAATTCGGAGGTCATCAACTCAGAAAAATATTTGCATAGGCTTCGGTTGGTCGATCCAAAGATAATATCATCGACGTATATTTGAACAACCAAAAGGTCAGAACCCTTAGTTTTTAGAAATAGGGTTTTGTCGACGGATCCTCTACTGAATCCACTGTCAAGTAGAAACTTAGATAATCGATCTTACCAAGCCCTAGGTGCTTGCTTTAATCCATATAGGGCTTTATCCAATTTGAACACGTGATCCTCAAATTTGATATTCTTAAAACCAGGAGGTTGTTCAACGAAGACTTCCTCTTGTAAATAACCATTCAAGAATGTTGTCTTGACATCCATCTGGAAGAGCTTCATTCCCTTGTGTGCGGCGAATGCTATTAGAAGTCTAATGGCTTCAAGACGAGCAACAGGTGCGAAGGTCTCGTCATAATCTATTCCTTCTTGTTGATTATACCCTTGGACCACCAATCTTGCTTTGTTTCTGACAATGACTCCGACATCATCTAATTTGTTTCTGAAGACCCACCTAGTTCCAATGACTGAACGATCTTTTGGTCTAGGAACTAAATGCCAAACCTTGTTTCTTTCGAACTGTTGTAGCTCTTCTTGCATAGCTATAATCCAGTCTGATTCAGCAAGAGCTTCATTGATGTTCTTTGGTTCGATCATGGATAGGAAAGAGTAGAAAGAGCAGAAGTTTTTTAAGGAGCGCCTTGTTTGAACACCCTTCTTAATATTCCCAAGAATATTGTCCATGGGGTGTGAGCTCTTGTACTTCCATTTTGTTGAAGTGCTTGGTTCTTCACCGTTATTTGAGCTTGATCCAACTTCACTCGGTTCGGAATTAGAGGAAGTTCCCCCTGAATCCAATCCGGGTGTTGTATTAGAGCCGATTATAACCTCGGACTCTACACCTTTATTTGGATTCAATGTTATAGTAACATCATCTATAACATTGGTTTGGGAGTTCTTGTCTTGAGTCAAAGTTATAGTATCATCAACTATAACTTTGTTTTTCTCCTTCTTATCTTTTGAGGAACGATCATGTTCATCGCTTATTCCCTCAATCTCATTGCCCTCTATTTCCAATTCCGGAGGATCGTCTCTTGAGAGACGAAAGTCAGTTTCATCCAAGTCTTCTTCCTCATCCTGTAAAGGCTTATCAAACACGTTATCTTCATCAAAAATAACGTGGACACTTTCTTCAATACAAAGAGTTCTCTTGTTAAAGACTTTGTAAGCCTTGCTATGATCTGAATATCCTATAAAAATCGCCTCATCACTCCTAGGGTCGAATTTGCTTAAACGGTTTTTACCGTTATTATGTACAAAACATTTACTCCCAAAACAGCGAAGATGGGAGATATTAGGTTTTCGACCTCTAAAGAGTTCGTAGGAGGTTTTCTTAAGGATAGGTCGGATCATAGCACGATTATGGATGTAGCAAGAAGTACTAATGGCTTCAGCCCAAAAGTTACGAGGTAAACCAATACACAAGAGCATTGTACGTGCCATATCTTCTAAAGTTCTATTCATACGTTCAACGACGCCGTTTTGTTGAGGAGTTCTTGGCGCGGAAAAGTTATGCCCTACACCATTAACTCTACAATATTCTATAAAAGTTTGATTGTCAAATTCAGTGCCATGATCCGTACGAATAGATACAAGATTAGTCTTATATTTGTTTTGAACACGTTTCATAAGACAATCAAATTCATCGAAAGTTTCGTCTTTTGAATGAAGAAAGATAGGCCATACATACCTTGAGTAGTCGTCTACAAGAACGAAGACGTACCTGGATCCTCCTCTACTCCATACCTTCATTGGTCCACATAAATCCATGTGTACTAATTCCAAAACTTGATTTGTGCTTACTACTCTTTTTGGTTTGAATGATGATCTTACTTGTTTACACCTTGCACACGTGTCACACATCTTTTCTTGGTCGAACTTGATCTTGGGTAACCCTTCAACCAAGTCCCACTTCTTGAGTTTATTCAAGGTTAGTGAGCTAATGTGACCAAAACGTTTATGCCATAGACAAGGATCATCAAGTGTAACTTTCATGCACGAAAAGGAGTTAGTAGGCACAGCATTTAAATCTACCATATAAACATTTCTTTTCTCGTGGCCTTCAAGAATAACATTGCTAGTTCCTTCAATAATAATGCGACAACTATCAGTATGAAAAACTACTTTGTTACCTTTGTCGCATAGTTGAGATATGCTTAACAAGTTATGCTTTAAACCGTCCACGAGATAAACATCACTGATCGCGTGAGATTTAGAGATTCCGATTTTGCCAACGCCGATTACTTTTCCCTTTTTGTTGTCCCCGAACGTCACTTTGCCTCCGTTGAAGGGTTTAAGTGAAAGAAATAGATTCTTATCTCCGGTCATGTGTCTTGAACATCCACTGTCAAGATACCATTGTTTGTTTTCTTTCACTTCTTCCTGCAGAAAGGATTAGATACAGTTTTTAGGTACCCAAGCTAGGTTGGGTCCCTTATGATTAGTTACTCTATAAACTAAGTCCTTTCGAATCCAAACTTGTCTAATAACCGTTTTTCTAACCCTTGGTTTATTTGGCTTAGGAGGAGTTCTAGGGTTAGGGTTTTCTCTAGGTTTTTTACGACTATTTCCCTTGTAAGTAGGTTTACTAGGTTGAGATCGACAAGGGTTTTGTGAGGTGCTAGGTTTCTTAGCGTAGTCAAAGGCCATGTCATAGAACCAACGAAATTTATTGTTCCTTTCTTCGTTAGGTTCGTTAGTGGGGGTTTCCTTATTCTCGACAACTGTGTCAACAGTTTTAGCATGTTCGGCATTTTTTCGTATATCATGAGCCTTTTTGACACAATTGATTTGGATGTGACCTGTATGACCACAGTAATTGCAAATCAGGTATTCAGGAAGATCAGCATACTTCCTTTTTCTGAAATCAAAATCCGAAGGTGTTGATTTGCATTTAGAGTGATCTATACGGCTGTAGCACTCATGTCCTAACCCCATCTTCATATTATTGTCTGATTGTTCGGTTAGGAAGTTTAGGACTTTTGTGCTACCTTCCCACTTATCATGGACCTTTCTAGCGTGTAGAAGTAGGTCTCTTAGGGTTTTAATTTCCTCTTGACATTTCGTGTGATCTTCATCATTGTCCTTTTTAAAGTTATCACGAAAGTCTTGGAATCGTTTATTAAGAATGAACACAACATCGGTGTGGTGTTTCTTAACATTGATCATATCGGTCTTAGATTCTTTCAATTGCTTTGAAAGAGAATCTATCTCTTTATTTTGGTCTAAGATCACTACTTCATTAGATGTGACCTTAGCTTCCAAAAGTTCTTTGGCTTTTCTAAGTTCTAAAGTTATAGCTTCATTAGCTATAACTTTGGCTTGAAGGTGCTTGATGTTAAGCTTTAGGTATGAAGTTATAGCTTCATTAGCTATAACTTTGGACTCTAATTCCTTCTTTTCAACTATAGTGGAATCCAATGTTGTAGCCTTCTCAGCTATACCTTTAGATTTCAACTTCTTAGCTTTAGCCTTGAGAGTATGATTCTCTTCTGCGATTTCGAGAATCTGTTCCTTTAGATCTTTCAATTCCAAATCCTGTTCGTGACACTTTTCAAGAGATTGTTCAAAGTATTCAATTAAAGCCTTTTTAGACAATTTCTTAACACGTTTTTTAAGCTCAAGATAACTTACTTATTCATCGTCATCTTCGTCTGATTCTCCAAGAAAGCAATAGTTTGAGTGAGTAGTTGTGCTTTCATCATCACTGTCGGAGATTAGGTCAAGACTAACACTGCTGAGACAAAGGTTTGCTACTTCGTCGTCTTCAGATTCCTCGTCATCTTCTGAGTCAAGGTCTCCCCAACACGAAGCCATCATAATTTGCTTGAATTCTCTCTTTGTCTTCTCACGCTTCGTCTTGTCCTTTATCTTCTCCCATGTTGGACAATCTTTGATCATATGACCAGATTCTCCACACTTGAAGCATCCTCTATTTGCGAAAGATGACTTTGAATCAGTAACCTTCTTATTGGACGTTTTGTTGTTCTTGTTGTAGAATGATTTTGTTTGTTTGTTTCGAAATATCCTATTTTTAAAACGGCGTGTAAAAAGAACAGTTTCATCCTCTATTTCAGATTCGACTTCTTCACTCTTTAAGGCTATACTCTTATTGCGACTTGGTTCAGCGTCATCCTTTTTAAGAGTAATTTCATGGGCCATGAGAGCACCAATGAGTTCTTGATAGGAAAGGGTTTCAAGATATCGTGATTCCTCCATTGCGGTGACCTTAGCACGCCACTTCTTAGTAAGGCTCCTAAAAACCTTTCTTGCAATGTCCTCAGTACTGAATTTCCTACCTAGGTTTTTCAGTTCGTTTATGATGCTTGAAAACCTTGCAGACATGCTATCTAAGGACTCATTAGGCTCCATAATGAATAGCTCATATTTCTGCATAAGCAAGTCAATTCGGTGCTTCCTAACAATGGAAGTACCTTCATAAGCTAATTCTAGCCCATCCCATATCTCCTTGGCCGTGGAACATAAAGAGAATCGATCAAACTCAGTGGAAGTCATTCCGTTTTGCAGAAGACTTATTGCTTTGAGTTCTTCTCGGCCTTCTTATAGTCGGCCTCGACATAGTCCTCTTCTTTCTTTTCATAGGTAGTGCCTTCCTCGGATGCCACAATAATTTTGTGCGGTCCATTTTGAATAATCCTCCAGCACTCCCAATCGTGTCCTTTCACATAGTGAGTCATCATGTTTTTCCACAATCCGTAATTCTTCCCATCAAAGACGGGACACTTGAGATATTTGGAATCCATTTATCACATGATAGGCAGCGGAATATAAAACGATAAGATAAATGAAAAACAAGATAGATCAGCCTCTTTGCGGTTAGGCAATAGAGAGCACGAGGCTCTGATACCAATTGAAGAGTCTATTGATCCAAAATACTCAAGAAGGGGGGGGGGGGGGTGAATTGAGGATTTAAAACTTTTTGAAGCTTTTTCGACAATGTATATGTAATTGATTATTTAAAGTTTATTGATTAAACTTTAACTAATCAACTAACGAAAGTAAGTGAAATAAACGAAGCAAGCAAAAGAACGAAGGGACACACAGTTTTTGAAGTGGTTCAGTTTCACAAGTCGAAACCTACGTCCACTATTCTCGATTAATAAATTTAGTACCTTTCTACGGATTACAAATTTACTAACCCAACTCGTACAACTAACTCTAGCTGTAACTCAATGAGTACCGTTAAATACTCGAGTGACTAACTTACGCTAATAAGAAAACACTAATGATTCTAACAAAGGTTCACGTTAATGAACAAGTTAAGAAATCAACTAAGCACTATTGTCTTATAACGATAAATTAAGAACAAGTATGCGAGTTTACACGACCTTTCAAAATAACAAAACGGTTTTTCTTTGAAAACACACGGTTTGCTCTATCAAGATGAAATTAATTTTTATGCTTAAGGTCTCTCTTTTAGATGTTGTAAATAACAAAGTATTTATAGGGAAGGAAGGAGTAGGCTACACGGTTTTTTGCACAAACCTTAATATCCGAAAATAATAAGATATAAATGCAAATCATATCTTCTTATTATCTCTTTCCTAAAAGCCTTAAAAGATAATAAAGAATATTCTAAAAGATAGAATATAATCTTTCCAAATATTATCTTTACTATAAATTCTAAGATTATGATAAGATTTCCTAAAACAAGAATATCTTTTATCATAAACAAATATATTAAGTAGGATACATGAGATATGTAAAGATATTATTATAGAATAAAATCTTTACCTAATATACCCTAGGTAACACGAGATGTCACGGCTCATGTGCCTCGTGACTCGTGCAAACCCTAGTCTTAACATATGATTAGAATTTAGGTTTTAAGAGAGGCTATGTTGAAACCCTAATTAGTAGCAAAGTCCAACTCATAAGTTGATCCATTACAACTACTAATTAACGTTTAATACAAAGCCGGACTCCTCACTAAATCGGGCTTTATTATATAAATACTTTCATTAAAACATTTAAAATAAACTTTAAACAAATATAAAACAATTTTCGAAACAATTATAAGTCGTGTATAAAAACTCAGCATCTCAATGTTATAGTAGGAGAGCTATAACATTGAGCTCTTTTACTAGTAATGTTAGAGCTGCAAAGCTATAACTTTACTAAATCAAGAACCTTATTCTTGATTACCATTACAAGATAATCACCTATACAATTCTAATCTTCAAGGAGATCTTCGAGTATAGGCTACGTCATCATCCAAGCTTGATTAATCTTTAGACGAACTTCGTCTTCACATAATTCTTGAATGAATCTTGAACCGTTTGATCTTGAACGAAGGCTTGAACTTCTCCTGCAATTGTCACAATCTTCTACGTTGCTCGTAATAGGTTAATTCTAAAGAACTTAACAAACGATTACAGGCAACAAGTATATAGAATGTAAAGCACCTTGACATCATCAAAACATAAACATATAAGCTATATAATTCAACAATTGAGTTGCTTAGACTCCATTATATGAGTATTTGCTGATCACGTAGGTTATCTACTCAACTAGAATATGATTTTTGTGTTAATTGATATATGGATGTTATTCGGAGAATGGATATTAATTATTGGATGTTTACTGATGTGTATTGTTATTGTTAATCCATTATTGAGTAATTCATGTTTCATATACCTATATGGTTGAATTGGTTGAATGAGTATTGGAAGGCCCCAGGCTTAGTCGCGGGTGGATATTGTGTGAATACCCGGCTCCAGGGATTGGCGGGATGAATGGGTGTCTCGGAGATAATGAATGGGTGTCTCTGAGATGTTAATTGATTGTTAAGCATTTGCATATCTTGGTTGCTATTATTATTTGTATTGTATTCTCCTTGTTTAGATATTCCTACTCAACCGTTTGGTTGATAGTGTATTCGTTAAACACCTGTGATGAACCAATTATTGAGGAGCAGATTGACTGACAGGTACTAAAGAATAGCTGACTGGGAGCTTGGGAAGTGAGGTGGACAACGATGGACAATAACAATAACAATAACAATAACAATAGCATTAGCAATAGCAATAACAATAGCAATAGCAATAGCAATAGCAATAACAATAACAATAACAATAACAATAACAATAACAATAACAATAACAATAACAATAACAATAACAATAACAATAACAATAACAATAACAATAACAATAACAATAACAATAACAATAACAATAACAATAATAATAATAACAATAATAATAATAATTATAATTAGGAAGTTTTCTAGTACGTTCCTTATACGTACCTTCTACTAAGTATAAAATACAAGACTTGCCCTATTCATAATTAACTTTTTCTATTACAAATATTACACATAAATTAAGGAGAGAGAGGGGGAATTAAAAATGAGAAAAATAAAGCAAAACCATCGTCTTTTATTTGTCTCAAGGTGAGTTTTATAAAACTGTCTTATAAACTAATCTATCCTTATTTACTTTATACCGTTGACCACCCATTGACCCATGGACCATCGTGGTTCACCACTGACCGAGACCACTTATGGCTAACCTGACCTTGATTGTCGTTGACCAAGGGAGGAGGTGGTTTGACCGCTAGTTTTAGGGTTGTTGTTTATGCTGGAATATGTGTCCTCCGACAATAATGCGATCACAACTGTCGATCATGATGATCACATGTTTAAACCTCATTTTAAGAATACATGTGGGATGTAATATTTCTGATCAACCTGGTCCACACATATCGGTAATGATTGGTGACTAGAGTTTGACATTCGTCGTGCGTGCGACGGTGGTGATCAGTTGATCCCCTTAGGTCATACCTATAGGGATATACTCTTAATTGATTATTTAATTAATCGTATGCCGATACGAGTTAATTAAATTGCTTAAAATTGACAGGTGTTTTTGTGAGTAAAGTTAACTTGTCTTATTGTAATTTGATTAAATGAGATACAGTCTAAGTAATCGAATTGTTTTATTACTTAAATAAAATTATTGTTTACGAAACAAATTGAAATTGAATGAATAATTTATTTTAAATACAAGACGTTGTAATTTATAATTTGATAAACCATTTTGGTATAAGTGATTACGAATTACTAGTGAATTTTGTATGTGACATATTTTATTAATATATTGATTTTTAATATGTTAAAAATACATTATGGTGTAACATGTCATGTAACATGTGACACATGACAAAATTGACAAATGACAAAATAAAATGGATCTTCCATTTTATGTATATGTGCCGAAAAATTGGAGGGAGTATTAGTGGATAAATTGTGTTGATTATTTTAATAAGAGAAAATACAATGATTAAGCCTAATGACTAGCCATGCATGCCTAGTCTTGTCTTGAGAAGAACACAAGACCATGCATTGGCCTCTCCTTCCCCCTCCAACCGGTTTTCTACATAGAAAAGACAAGGGCTTTTCTTTGATCATTCACATCTTTACTACCTAATTTTTCTAGTGTAAGAAAATTAATTCTCTCTACTATTTGTGAAAATCTTAGAGAAATAAAACCACAAAAATACTCCCTCTTGGACCGATTTATTCAAGAGCAATTACAAATTATTTTTGTGTCAAATTTGAAGTATAGACTAATATTATTACTAGTTCATAATAGTATTGGTTATTAAGGGTATTCCTTGGGTATATGCTTTTGGGAGAGGTGCTAATTTGAACCTTGTTCATCCATTGTGGAAAGCTGAAGAACTAACAAGAAGGAGATCTTGTTGGTGCCCAAATGGCCGAAAATTAGATGGTGAGAAATCGATTTTTCCATCTCCTTTTATTAAGTTTGCATGCATAAGATCTTGTATTTATTTTATGACCAAATAAATTGATTCATATATGAATATGTAAACTTATGAGTTTAATGAATCTAACAAGTGGTATCAGAGCCTTATGTTGTTTGCATGGAAATCAGTTTATAATTTTTCCGAGTTATAAGATTAACATACATAACTAATTAATTTGGATTTTTGAAGATAAACCTAAAAATAACTTTGCATGTTAAATGTTTCTGTTCCTAAGTGATTTTTAGGACTTTTTGGTTTATTTATGGATTTTATTGTTCATTTTATATAATATTGGCATTAAAATGTGATTTTTATGATAAAAATGTCATTTTTGGACGAAAAATAGCTAAACTTCGAATTTTTCAGTGGTTTTTGGATATGATTTCACTTATATTATCTAATGACGTCCTGTTAATGTTCATGTAAAAATGAGTTGTTTTGCTCGAAATATGGATTTTTAAATTTAAAATCGTATTTAAATGGGTAAATAGGTTAATATGCGTTATATTTCGAATCTGGTCATGAAAATTTAGTATGCTGTCACATGCAATTGTACAAGATGTGTGTAAAATATTTGGCTATAATGAAGTCTTTATGCATGATTTATTAATTTTTGATGAAAAATCACACAAATAGTGACTATAATTAGTAATAATACTAAAACATACTTCATGACTAAAAGAAAAACGTCACATATTGTATTTTATCATATATTTCAGATCTAAAAGTGAAAAGTTGATGAAAATAATTTTTTCTCATATTTTTATGGTCATAGTTGTTAAAACCGATAAACCGCAACATTGTTTTTCCCGGTAAATTTTCGAAATTTTTAACCTAAGTTTTGAACATTATGAGTGTCATGGTATTTTTCCAGAATGTTCATGAGTTGAAATTTTAAATTTTGAAATTATTTGAAATTTTATAATTTAATTTGAAGTTTATAGCATAATTTTTGTATTTATAGTCCATAATGAACAATATTAAGAAATCAAGTTGAATTATTGTCAAAATGTTAGTGAAAACTAAATTTTGAGCCCTAAAGTGTGTTAGGATAATTAACTTGAACATAAATATGAGTTTATGTGACATTATATGATTTAATAAGTTAAATCACGTAAATCTATAAAAACCGATAAATATACGATATTGGCTCTTTAAGGCGATTTAGCATAAAATCTAGCATGTTCATACATATTATAATGCTGCATTTTATTTATGATTGTCATATTTTAATTTTATGTAATTTTTGAGTTATGTAATTTTACTTAGTATGGCCTTAGTTTTAATTGGTATTACGCGAAATGTATGGGAATATCGATTCGGTTGTAATTATTGTGATCTCGTATCACCGTTTTGTAATTTAATAGATTTTTTTTAATTACAAATGTATAATAGGAAATTATGTAATTCATTTTGTAATTAATTATTCCGGAGTTCCTTGAAGACGGTGCCATTCGAGAAGGCGATCCATCAAAGAAAGTGTTGCCTTGAAGTGCGTGCCAAGACCGAAGTTCAAGGGACCAAAGGAGTTGGTTTTCGAATTTGTAATAGTTTATTAGATTTATTATTTTAGGAAGGCCATACTAGGATTTTATATTTATGCTTTGCATTTTATTTATATGTTGCATGCATAGCTAAATCGCCATAACTAAACATGCATTTTATATCGAGTTAATCGACCGTGTCAATTACAATTATCGTAGTTCACCGCTTTAGTTCACTTAAAACGTGATAGATAATAAAATGACATGACCTCTTGCTAAAATATACAATTGAGACTTAGCCTTACCAAAAAGTAGAAACCATGAAAACCTATTTCGTGAGGGAGTGCGCTCGGCCACACCGGGGTACAAACCTTGTTACGTAGGAGAAGTGGGTGATAAATGTCTATCCACCGAATTCATGTTGATAAGGGATGAATCGGCCACACCGTGCCCAAGTTAATATGGATTTGGATCATGGACACATTTATTCGAAATTTGGGTTGAACTTAACAAAAGTATTCTCGACCTTTGTCGGATGTATTTTGGGCTAAAGATAAATATTAATGTAATTTTATCGACCAAGAGTTCTAAAAGTAGAATCGATTAAAGAGTTAATCCACCGAGTTATATTGATAAGGGATGAATCGGCCACACCGTGCCCAAGTTAATATGAATTTGGATCTTGGAATCATTTATCATAGTTGGGTAGAGGTCACTATGTAAATGCTTTACTTGTTAAATTATTTACAAGTATTATTATAACGATAAATGTTTTGTTTTCTACATTCCGTAATCATATTGTTCTATTTCTTTACCTCAATTATATACGATATCATTTCGATTTTAGTTCAAATCTCCATTAAAACATCGTAACTAAAGACAAAATTTGAATTTTCTTCTAAAAACCTCGTATTATCCATTGTAAGTATCTCTTGTGAAGAGTATAGATAAAAGTTATTCATGATCAAAAGGGTTTTTGGTTCTTGACTAACATATCTACTTACAATGAATTGTTTCTCATATGCTTAATTGAGTTAAGTACTTTGAAACGTTACATCATTTTGGTAATTAGATTTGTTGGAAATCAAAATTGACCAAAATACCGCAACCAATTCAATGATAGTTTTAATACTAAACAAATGAATTGAAGAGTAGTCTTCATGAAATTCAATTTTCCTTCTCTAAGCAAAGACTTATTGAAATAAGTGGGAGAATTCTCTTAACCGTTAAGAAAAGGACGAGGTTCAAAGATGTAAAATTAGAATGGAATTGATACAAGGTTATGTTAAAAGTAAAGTTATTGAGAATAACGATACTAAACCTATCAATCACGACCAATAAAGTTTCCATTGTCTAAATTGTTGGACGCTAGAAAGGAAACTACCCCAAATCATTGAAGGATCAGCAAGTTAGTTGTGGGACATCTAATGGGACCTTCTTCTTTAAATGTTTATTTGATAAACATAAATTTTGCTAGTACTACTTCGTCAATATTAGAAACCGGTGGTGGTTTTCATCATTGTATATGATACATAGGATGATTAGAATATGACGACTAGCAACAATGATGTCGAGAGATAGAGTCATTGTGTACTCAATCTAGTTTAGGGTTTAAAGTTGTACTTAATTATGACTATTAAGTGAATAAACTCTAAATAGGAATATAAACTTGTTAAGATACAAAAGAGGTTTCACTTTTGTGACCCTATACACCATGATTTGATGTATGGCTAGTTCATTATCAAGGTGATTATATTCTAAACCAAACTAGAATGATATATCATGTAGATGATACAAGACTCAAATTGGTAACCCAAGATTAAACCTTAAATTATGGAACAATGAACGCAAAGAGTTATCGAATACTCTTGGAACCATTAGATTGTTAATCTTATGGTATATGCGTATCTTGTATTCAAAGCAAGACGTCTCGTTCTTTTGGTTGAAAAGGAGATCGAGGTAGTAAATCATTGATCCAGAATAGGTTAATCATTTTCTTTTACCAACGATTTAAGTTGACGCTAATGTGTTCACTTAATAAGGTAAATAGAGAAATCTTTGAAGAAGTTCAAAGAGTTCAAAGAATCACGATTTAGTCGTGATGGGATTATCAAAGTGATGACTTTGATATAATCCAAATGAAATGTGATATAGTATCACAGGTGAATCTCTCTTAGCACACATTATGGGATAATGTGTGGTTGGATAAAGAAACAAACCCTATTCGATATAGTTTGAACTTTAATCAAGTTACTTTGAGTTACTTGATCCTTTTGGGGATTTTATCATTTTGTCTAAATTATTTTTCCACTAAATCTAAAACAAATCATATGAGATATGAAATGGTAGGGTACCATGGTTGTAAGTTTTCACAAGAAACAAATGCTCATTTTTCCTTACAATAATCACGAGTACAACGGGATTGTGGCTCGTGAAGCTGTCTTTCTGGAATACAAGTTTAATTCTAGAAGACAGAGTGGGAGAAAATATTCAAGAGCCACAAAAGAATTGTGTCAAAAATTGTATGAAATTGTATGTCGCAAGAAACTGTATTTTCTTGGCTACATAACGTTGTTTCTTTGAAACCTAGGAGGTTAAATTCATCACTTGTTGAAGATGATGAATTCATGTTACTTTTAAGAAAGTAAAGAGCTTACAACTTACAATGAAATTGTTTGATTCAAGTTAATTACTTCTAGGAAAGTAATATACATATGACTTACATGAGAGTGTTTAAGTCACAACTCAATACAAGGCTTAGAGCCATGAAAATCCAACATAAATTCCAAGTGAATTGTTAGATATCAAAAGCTTGATTGGTTGCAAAGGGTTTTGCACTAGTTGAAATGCTTAAGTCTATTTGGATCTTCTTAGGGATTGTGTTTCATTATGAGATATATGTAGCGAGTGAATCTAAAACCCACTTCTTCAATTAGAAGGAATGTATTCAATACATGTCTTCAGTTTTGTAGATTCTTGCCATCCTAAGATAATGTGAAACTTAAGAGAGGGTTTTAAGTAGGACATAAATGAGTTGGAATCAACATTTTGATCATGTTATAAAACTTTTCTCGATAGGTCGAGAAGTTGTGTTTATACATAGAGTTTAGTGGGAGTTACGAAAATTTTAATTAGTCTTATATGTGGATGACATATTGATCATTGGGAATGATTTAAGACTTTTGGAGTATTATAATATATCTTTAATATCCGGATTTATGGAGATAAATATACATGATATTAGCGTCAAATAAGAAGTCTTATGTTGATAAGATTCATGATTAGTTCAATCGAGTTGAACATATCTGATTGATTCCATTTGCTTCCGCTGCCGGATCAATTAAATGAGTAATGATGTATAACACTTCATATACTTTGAGTATGATGAATTGTTTCAAAATCAAATTTAAGTAAGAGTTACCAAATAGCCATATAGATTATCCTTAAGTGCTTGTAGAAGCATTAAGGGTGTAAAGTTAAGTGTTTTGATACAATTCACTAATTTGTGTAAGGGCTTACACTAATGACTGTTGAGATTGTCTAAGGTTTCGGACAAAAACCGTATTCAAAACAACTAAAGATGGTTAAGGAACCATTGTGGCTATGTTATTTAAGAAATGGATTTGTTAGAATCGTTCTAGGCAATAACGAACAATGAGAGATGCTTACAACGGAAATTGAGTACACTTGCAATCATGAGATGTGCAAGAGGATGGATCCCGCACACTGTGAAAACAGTGGGAGCTATTCTAAGGCTAGAGAGCTTATGTCTAGACTGGATCTAGACACGTACTCAGAAAATTTTGTAATGCAAATGTATACATTACAAAGGAAAACGAGTATGTAGTAAGGTTGAGTTAGGTACAAGAAGTTGATAAAACCTACTAACCAAAGCCTTCTCATGGGCTTAACATGATGAGTCATGTCATATGTCATTTCAATTGCATTGAGATGAAAAACTACATATAAGATGAAAATGGATTATGAAAATATGAAGTAGTAATCAGGTATTGACTATTCATATGTGATAATCACATTTGTCGTTCGAGTTTTTTAATCTAAAAACTCTTTTCTTGTACTTTGTTACATCCAAACGGGTTGTAGAGATAATATTGAACCCCGTTAAAGTGAGCCCGGATTAACATAGTATTTGCCCATAGTCACTTGTATGAGGTGACGTCTCGAAGTGACTAGAGTGTGATGCGATTGATGGCAAGTTCAAGTGCCATAGAGTCATGTGAGATGACTAGTCGATCACATAAGCAGACTGTTAGGAACACTTTGTCGGGCCTTATGACCGCTTATAGAGTTCTAGCGAATTTATATAGCCTGGTCATGGCGAGAGCTACTATAGTATTCTAATGAGTCGATTCTTTTGACTAAAGACTGTTCGCCTAAGGTGGCAAAGTTTTAGATTAACTTTGATTTATGTTACTACGACCTTCGTAAATGGGGTCAAATGGGCATATTTTGGGTTATGATGGTTGTGGCTAGTAGAAGGGAATAAGTGTGATAGGAATTGTCCACCCCTTGTCAGGGTTAAAACAATATCTCAGGGCCACTCGAGGAGTAATGAACTGGAAATGCGTGGCCACGCTCGGAAGGTATCTATGGTAGATAATTCCGGTCAATCAGTTATTCTCCAGATCGAGGAAACCACTCTCGATATGATCACTTGCAAGTACGACCTGAAAGACACCTTGCATTGAGTGGGAGATAGTAATTGGACAAGAGAATTGGTGACGCACACTTGTCGAGGACAAGTGGGAGATTGTTGGAATATGTGTCCTCCGAAAATAATACGATCACAACTGTCGATCATGATGATCACATGTTTAAACCTCATTTTAAGAATACATGTGGGATGATACGTGTCATTTATATGATGTTTTACACCTTATTTTACACGCATTTCAGAGCTCATTTGTGTAGTTTAAGCTACCATTTCCCCTATTTCCGTCTACTTTCATGTTTTTGTACATTATTGCAGAAATGTGAAGAATTCAACGGAAATTGAGCTAAATCCGTCCCCGAGTATCCTGCATTGCATTTGACGTGAAGAATTCACTTAAGGAATGAGCTTGGTGCGCGTTTTAAGGCCCAAAAGACAAATCCACGAGATTATAGAAGCCAACTATCAGCTACTTCAGTCGATCGACCAACCTGCGGGTTCCAGTAGCTACTGTTCATCTCAGAGCAATCGATCGACCGCCATGCTTGGTCGATCGACCAAGCCGCTACTTCAGACGAGAATAAGAAGATCGAGAAAAAGCAAGCCCATTGTGTTTAGGTTTTGATAATAAGTGTTACGCATATTTTCTATATAACGTAACCTAGAACATCAAGTTTGACATTCAGTTTTTATCAGTTTACTTCATAAAATAATTAGGGTTCTAAGTTGTTGGGAAGTTTATACGGTTTATCTTCGTTCGGTTTCTGATTCTTGCTCTGCAATTTCGGTACTCTTCTGCTCTTAATTTAGTTCGCTTTATTATCGTTTGTAGGAGAGAATTGCTAGTTAGTTTTCCGAAACCGTAATTATCGTTTTATGTTAATCGTCTGTTTAATCGTTTCAAGCATGAATTCAGTAGAATTATTAGTCAATTTATTCATTGTTGTTATTCCTAGTATGAGTAGCTAAATTTATTGTGCTAGGATGTAGGGGAATTATAGTGAAGGCGGCGTAGAATAATGTGGCTTGAAATCGCGTGTCAGTCGATCGACTGCCATACCTGGTCGATCGACTGACCACGTGAGGTGTTACCTTCGTTTTAATTGTTTTAATTTCTATATTTGACGAATCGAGTGCACACGACTAGTTGAATGTTTAGGACATGACTGACCCGTTAGATCGAGAGATAGGGAAAGTTGCTTGACCACCAATTAAAATGACTAAACTATGCTGAGATCGAAAGATAGGTAAAGTTTAGACCGTTAGTCACTTTTCAGGACGAAAGTTAGCATTAGTGATATTAGGGACTTGTAGCGAGATCGAAAGATGTTACTTGTTAAGAGTGGACCGAGAGGACCTCTTGTTTTCCCGACTCATGTGTTTGATTTAGACCTACTTAGTATGCTGCCGCCGAAACTATAGTGAACCAACCATCCTAGTACCCTTCTTTTATCTGTTTCATCCGTTTATCTAGTTTATTGTCTTTTATTGCCTTTAGCTATAGACCAAATCAATTCAACCCCCACATTCGTTACCTTAGACTAGAATTAGACAATTATTAATTACATTCGCCTCCTTGTGGTTCGACCCTGTTACCACTAGCCTAGGTTAGTTTTAATAGGAATTATAAATATTCTTTTTGGTACTCACAACGACGGGTATCAAATTTTGGCGCCGTTGCCGGGGAGGCAATTGTTCTAATTTTTAGTTGTTTTATTTTAGTCTGTTTCTTAGTTTAAGGGACATTCGTTCCTTAAACTGTTCTCACATTCCTTTTGTAGTTTCTTCTTATGCGCAGGTTACAGGGTGGTGAATTAGTACCGTTCAATCCTGAGATTGAGAAGACCTTGCGCGAGTTGAGACGATCATCTAGGATATTGCCGACAGTGGAAGAGCTGAGTACTCTGTCTAGTTACTACGAGAACGAACTGTTCGAAGAAGACCCACCTACATCTCCTGCTTCTACTTCTTCAGCTGAGACAGTCACTTCTCCAGACATTCCAATCATGGCTGAAGAAGCAACTATAGCAAATCATTCCGAGCCGATAGCTGCAAATCTTTACAAGGGGTTCGAATTACGTGGAGCTGATAGGAAATTCGAACCGAAGCCTTCCTATATCAACTTGGTTGAGAGAAACCAGTTCGGGGGTGCTGCAAATGAAGATGCAGCCAAGCATATGGAGATATTTATCGATTATTGTTGCTCTATACCCCCACCGACCGGTGTGACCTAGGACCAGATAAAGGAGACCATGTTTATATTCTCACTCCGCGATGCTGCAAGGAAGTGGTACAGAGATCTGGACCGAGCCGCTCATGGGATCACCGACTGGAATTCCTTGGCCTTGGCATTCTACAAGAAATACTTCTCCGCCTCGAAGACGAATGCCATTAGAGCTCAGATCACGAGCTTTAAACAGAGACCTGATGAGAACTTTCATGAAGCATGGGTCTATTTCAAGAAGCTGGTGCGAACCATTCCGCACCATGGGTTCGAAAAATAGAGTCTTTGCAATCAGTTCTATAACGGGCTGTATGACGATCAGAGGGCTATCTTGGATCTTTGCGGCCAATGGCCGATTTCTTTGAGAATATGGGAGAGACTAAGGGGTGGAAGATCATTGATGACTTAGCCACCCATAAAGCTGAATATGGGAATTCCAGAGGCAATCAGAGGAGGAGTGCTGAATCCCCTTCTGTAGCTGCATTAGAGGCTCTCACAGCGAGGTTTGACAAATACGAGTTGGGAGGAGCTTCTAAAGGAGGGATGTATCATGTGAATGCTGTTTCAGACGGTCCTTTCGTCGGTAGAAGATGTGGAGCTGAGGGACATGTTTCAGAAAATTGTCCTAGTCCCTTCGAGTCTTGTGCTGCCATTCAACATTACAGGCAGACAAACACGTACTATAAGCCGAATGACCATCCCAACTTGAAGTGGAGTAGCCAGAATGTCCTGAATCCGACTCAAACTCCACAGCAGCAGCAGCAACAGACTTATGTGCCTCCTCATAAGCAACAACCATATCAAAAACCTCCCTATGTGCCGCAGCAGCAACAATCTCAAAATTCTGACTTTGCTGAGTTGAAGAATCTGTTGCAAAAGGAGTCCCAAGCTAGAGAGGCCGGAATGAAACTCCTAGAGAGCCAAATTGCTCAATTAGCTAGCAAGAATACCACTCGAGCTTCGGGACACTTACCGACTCAAACGGACCAGAAACAGACCCTTAATGCCATCACTTTGAGGAGTGGGTCTACCCTTGAGGGACCCGTCATGGTCGAGGACGATGCTGCAAAAGATGGGGCGAAACCGAGTCAGAATAAAGCTGTAACAAGTAATAGCAAGAAAAAGGCGTCTACTAGGTATATCAGTCGATCGACTGATACACCCGGTCGATCGACTGAAGTGCGAGTTACAGGAGCTTAAATCTTTGTCGAATCCGGTCGATCAACTGAGCAACATGGTCGATCGACCGAGGGCGCTGCTGATATTGAACAATTTCGTCCTCCAATGCCCAATAATCTGAGGGATCACTTGTTTCGGGGTACGACAACTCCGAAAGTGTTGGGGCAAGACCCGAGTGTTGATGGGTCAGTCCTGGTTCCGAAGTACGACCTAATGTCGATCAATGGTTCATATTTGAGATGGTCTGAAGAGGGGTCAAGCTTCAATAAGGAGAAGGTAGTGGACTTACAGCCTAAGTCCACGGATGCCGGCATGCGAGATTTAGAGGAGAGGGCTAAGTTACTTCTTACAGCCCCCTATCCGGAGAGATTGGTGCCGATGAAGGAACAGGTATCTTTCAATAAATTTGAAAATGTTGTTCGTAGTTTAAACGTACAAGTACCTTTCCTTGAATTAGTGAATCAAGTGCCCGCTTACATGAAGTTTATGAAGCAATTACTATCTAAAAAGAGGTCACTTGAAACTGTGCATACTGTTGCACTCACTAAAGAGTCATGTTCTTATTTGACTCACACTGCACCCCATAAGCTAGAGGACCCAGGTAGCTTTTCCGTTCCTTGTAATATAGGTATCTTCTCTATTGAGAAGGCATTATGTGACCTAGGAGTTAGTATTAGCATCATGCCCTTGAGTCTTGCTAGAAAGTTAAAATTGAATAGGTTTGCAGTTACGAGCATGACCGTTCAGATGGCTGGAAAATAGGGAAGTTCTTCTTCCCTGTAGACTTTGTGGTCCTAGATATGCCTGAGGATGCCCACATACCTATCATTCTAGGTAGGCCATTTCTGCACACTGCTGGTGCAGTTATTGATGTTGGCTCTGGGACCCTGACCTTCAAAGTAGGGAAACACTCCATTGTCTTTGCTCAGACAGCTAGGAAGAAGGACCCCATGTGGCATGTCACTTGCAATACGGTTTCTGAAAAGAAATCCTATTTTATACTTCCGGATATGCCTGTCTCTATTCCTACTCCTGTTGTAACACCTCCGCCCCAGATTGGGAGCAAAGTGGAAGAGATTCTTCTGTTTTAGACATTGCAGGAGCTGGTTTGGGGAAGGGAGAGATGCATGTTGCTCTGGCTATGAAGGAGCAAGTCGTTTCAAGAGGCGGTCTTGGATGCCTGAGCTATGGCACTTATGAGGAGCATGAAGATGAGCCATCCAGAGTGAGAAAGTCCGATTTGGACTTTGATTAGCCGAAAGAGGTCATTGATTGGGGAAATGACGAAGCTGTTGATCCGTCAAGCTCTACGGATGCTGAAGTTGAGAAAGGTGCAGCTGAGAAGATGAGCACCGTTGAGGCTACCTCTTGCAGCCAGAAGCCGACGAAGTGGGCCATACCGTGGCCATTCTTGATCAACTATTAGTTGATCACGCGCTTTATCAAAAACTTCATTTTATTGCTTTTAAACTATTTTTATTGCTTTTGTGTGCGCGAGACTTCGCATTTAATTATTTTGCTTAGGATGTTTTAGCATTTTAGACTTTACTTTGGGTTTTGCGCAATTTTAGGCGCGTATTATTGTGCACTTGCAGGTTTTTGGACCTCATTAGCTCAAGTTATTGAGCAAATACGAAGAAATCAGAATTTACAGCAGTATTTTCAGTCGATCGACTGGTCTGTATGGTCGATCGACTGGCTGCACAGTTCCAGGAGCTTCTGTTCCCGTTTACTCTGGTCGATCGACTGGGCTATGTAGTCGATCGACCGCCCTGCACTGCTGTACCTATTCACGACCTCTCCCCTGCTGTGTTTGGTCGATTTGCGGAATTGAGGGAGTTTTCTACTCCACTTTATCTTCCGTCATATTATTTATTTCTTTTATTTTCTCAATTGTGTACATAATTACCGCTTCATTATTGTTTTCTCGGTTTTATGCGTGGTATTTGTTTGTCTTTCAGGTACTTATTGGTAGCACTGCTAGCTACTGAAACCTCCTAGCTCACGCTGGTTTGGGGAAGTTTCCTTTTGCTGCGCTTAAAGTCTTGTGAGTTCCCGAGTTCCACTTCATGTCATATTTACTTATCGCAAATTCCCGTTTCTCTTTTCTTCATTACATGATTTTGCACAATGGGGACATTGTGCGATTTGATTTGGGGAAGGGTTTTGCGTCGCATATCATTTGCTTGCATTCACGTTTACATTTTTTTGTTTTGCATTGTTTATTTCATTTCTCTTATATATACAGAAAATTCCAAAAAAATTGAAAAATTTCATCAAAATTCAAAAATTTGCATGTTTATTTCAGCATATAGGTCGAGTCGGAACGGTAGTATATCAATAATGACATTGCATTTTCAGCTATTTTTGCCTAAGCCTTGCTAATTGACATGTTATTAGTAGAATCGTATAAGTGCATATCTACGAGTTTTCGTTAATTATTTGCTGAACTTAAGACTTGGCTTAGATTTTTGGCAAGCTACATCATATTTTCTAAGGTTTAGAGCTTATAACTGGTGTCATCCATGACCAGTTTATCTAGGAATGTGAGTAGTACTCCTTATGAGACATGTTACACAAATATGCATAAATATGAACTTGATCTGCTTAATACCTGTATGCATTCGGTTTGTGGTTTGTTGACACATGTGGTAGAGGTCTCCTTTTCTCATTTTACCCATAAGCTTCACACCGCCAAAAATAGCCTTTTTGTCCCGTTAACTACATCCTACATATAGCCTGCCCTTGTCAAGCTAGTAGTCTATGTTCTTGGGATTGTTAGTTTTTGGTAGCATTTGCTCTTATTGAGATTTTGTTGGATAAAAAGAATGAAGGAGGAAAGAAGTTCAAAGAAAAGAAAAAAAAAGAAAGAAAGAAAAAAAATGATTTGAAAAAGAAAAAAAAGAGAGTTCTGTACTGTTCAAAGCAGTCGATCGACTGCCATTTCTGGTCGATCGACTAGGGTTCCGAAGGAAATCAATTCGCACAATTCAAAATCCTTATCTTATGGCGATTTTTGCTCCCATGTTGCATTAGTATCTTATGGGGAGTTGGTTGATTACTGTTATACTGGAGATTGTGAGTTTTGTGCTTGCTATAAGCACCGTATCGATTGAATTTTGAGCAAGAAGTTGGATGTTGCCATATGGTTCCGTTTTGGTACTAGCTTGATCACATGTGCCTCCACTTTTCCATAAATGTTTTGCCTCTTCTTACCCATTACCTCACATATCCATATTTACCTCGGCATGTGTCATGGTCATTTGTTTGGTTGGAATGCATATGCACGGTTGTAGAGATCATTTTCATATTAGATTGCAGGCATGTTCTTATAAGTCGTAGTTAGGTGAGAGTCATTACAATATTACTTCTTCCTATCTTTTACATATACTCACCCCTATTCATCGAGTGATATGAGCGACCCGTGAGAGTCCAATTTGATAAGTCTCTATAGTTGATGGATCAGCAGTTTTTAACGACTTCATAACTCGGTTGCATGATTTATAATTGCTAATAGATTGTTGGTTATTGCATTAAAATGGTTTAGGCTTTACATATTGAAATTCGCTCTGAGATTGAACTCGTTCCATTAGGTCATTAGATCGAGTTTAGTTCTTGCTTGGGGACAAGCAAGGGTTTGGTTTGGGGAAGTTTGATGCGTGTCATTTATATGATGTTTTACACCTTATTTTACACACATTTCAGAGCTCATTTGTGTAGTTTAAGCTACCATTTCCCCTATTTCCGTCTACTTTCGTGTTTTTGTACATTATTGCAGAAATGTGAAGAATTCAACGGAAATTGAGCTAAATCCGTCCCCGAGTATCCTGCATTGCATTTGACGTGAAGAATTCACTTAAGGAACGAGCTTGGTGCGCGTTTTAAGGCCCAAAAGAAAAATCCACGAGATTATAGAAGCCCACTATCAGCTACTTCAGTCGATCGACCAACCTGCGGGTTCCAGTAGCTACTGTTCAGCTCAGAGCAGTCGATCGACCGCCATGCTTGGTCGATCGACCAAGCCACTACTTCAGACGAGAATAAGAAGATCGAGGAAAAGCAAGCCCATTGTGTTTAGGTTTTGATAATAAGTGGCATATTTTCTATATAACGTAACCTAGAACATCAAGTTTGACATTCAGTTTTTCTCAGTTTACTTCATAAAATAATTAGGGTTCTAAGTTGTTGGGAAGTTTATACGGTTTATCTTCGTTCGGTTTCTGATTCTTGCTCTGCAATTTCGGTACTCTTCTGCTCTTAATTTAGTTCGCTTTATTATCGTTTGTAGGAGAGAATTGCTAGTTAGTTTCCCGAAACCGTAATTATCGTTTTATGTTAATCGTCTACTTAATCGTTTCAAGCATGAATTCAGTAGAATTATTAGTCAATTTATTCATTGTTGTTATTCCTAGTATGAGTAGCTAAATTTATTGTGCTAGGATGTAGGGGAATTATAGTGTAGGCGGCGTAGAATAATGTGGCCTGAAATCGCGTGTCAGTCGATCGACTACCATACCTGGTCGATCGACTGACCACGTGAGGTGTTACCTTCGTTTTAATTGTTTTAATTTCTATATTTGACGAATCGAGTGCACACGACTAGTTGAATGTTTAGAACATGACTGACCCGTTAGATCGAGAGATAGGGAAAGTTGCTTGACTACCAATTAAAATGACTAAACTATGCTGAGATCGAAAGATAGGTAAAGTTTAGACCGTTAGTCACTTTTCAGGACGAAAGTTAGAATTAGTGATATTAGGGACTTGTAGCGAGATCGAAAGATGTTACTTGTTAAGAGTGGACCGAGAGGACCTCTTGTTTTCCCGCCTCATGTGTTTGATTTAGACCTACTTAGTATGCTGCCGCCGAAACTATAGTGAACCAACCATCCTAGTACCCTTCTTTTATCTGTTTCATCCGGTTATCTAGTTTATTGTCTTTTATTGCCTTTATCTATAGACCAAATCAATTCAATCCCCACATTCGTTACCTTAGACTAGAATTAGACAATTATTAATTACATTCGCCTCCTTGTGGTTCGACCCTGTTACCACTAGCCTAGGTAAGTTTTAATAGGAAATATAAATTTTATTTTTGGTACTCACAACGACGGGTATCATGGGATGTAATATTTTACAGTCAACTGGTCCACACATATCGGTAATGATTGGCTGACAAGAGTTTGACATTACTGTCGTGCGACGGTGGTGATTTGTTGATCCCCTTAGGTCATACCTATAGGGAAATACTCTTAATTGATTATTTAATTAATCGTATGCCGATACGAGTTAATTAAATTGCTTAAAATTGATGGGTGTTTTTGTGAGTAAAGTTAACGTGTCTTATTGTAATTTGATTAAATGAGATACGATTTTGGTTTGTAGTTAAACATAACTTCTAATGTGTCCAATAATAACCACAACTTACACGCATCATTAATTTAGGTCAATATAAAACACTTATATTATATCATCATAATATATGACAAAACGAAAAATAATAAAGTAGCGAACAATGATATACGTATGTTAGTTTCCAAAATATATAACCCTAAAAAAAGCATGAAAATAGTACTTTATACTATAGAATGAGAACCAAAATCTTGTATTGAGTAATTTAGTGTTTAGTGTCTAACACACTAATACACTAATATTCTCTCTATTATGTTTATTTATTTACGTATGATTTTGGCACAAAAATCAATAAAAAAGGGGTGAACCAATTATTAGATGACAAGTGAACCAAATAAAAGATATTCCCAAAATAAAAAGTTGCAATTAACTCAGACACCACAAAATGAAATTGAGTCGTACGGATGTACTATACAACGTTAGGTTTGTTAGTAATATGGAGCATTTGAGTTCTTTACGTATTAGAGTTTCAAGACGACAATATTACTTAAGCAAACATGATTAGACCTATAGATACCTCAACTGGATTAGCAAACCAAGGATAAGAGGTAACAACATTTGCGTGTAAAGTTTTACCCAAAACCATTGATATAAAATCAAAACTAAATTAAATACTCTTAATAGTCTATTATACATAGCTACTTACGTTCCTTTCTTTTTATTTTTCCTCACATATAGTTAGGAAAATACTATTTGAATGCTCACTTTCTTCAATTCAATTCAGTGAAAAGTACAATTCAATTCATACCCATTTTTCTATAAGTTAAGCTCATATAATTTCAGTTTAATTCCTATAAGTTCAGTTCAGAAAAATTAATCTCTTATAAGATCAGTTCAGCTTCTATATGTTCATTTTAGCAAAATTAAGTCCAAAAGAACAGAGCCTTAGAGTTTTATTACAACATAATCATAGGATATTACAAATAGGCCCGGGCATCGCCCGAGCATTAAATCTAGTATATAACTAAAGGAGGCTTTTTTTTTCTTATTATACTATTAGCATTAGAATTAGGAGATAATTAATTATTTATAATTTATCTATTATAATTAGGAATATAATTTTCCTATTAGAAATAGGAAGCTTTTTTTTTTTCTAATTATACTATCAGCATTAGAATTAGGAGATAATTAATTATTTATAATTTTTCTATTATAATTAGGAATATAATTTTCCTATTAGAAATAGGAAATAAATTAACAATTTATTAAGGCTTTTTTTCCTAATTATACTATTAGAATTAGGAGATAATAATTATTTAAAACTTTTCTATTATAATTAGGAATATGATTTCCTATTAGAAATGAGAATTAATTAATTATTTTATAATTTTATTATTAGAAACAGAAAATAAATTAATTATCCATAATTTATTAATATTAAAAAATTATTCATTAGTATTTGTTGACTTTTTATTAAATTAGAAGGAAAAAAACCTTTGATATATTTATAATACCCAATTTTATAACATTTTCTAATTAAAAAAAATGAGGTATTATGAGGCTAAAAGGCAGTTCATAGACTATACATCTGAGGTAGTACCTCTTATTGCTTATTTTTCTGAGTTTTATATTAAAGTTTTTGAGTTCTGCTTTAGTATAAAGTTTTTGAGCACATTTACTAAAACATTACACTAAAAAATATAATATTGCTCAAAAATTATATTTATAAATGGTAATATGCTCATAAAAAATGTGTATATGCTCAAGAACTACAAGGTATGAGGTACTACCTCAGATGCGTAATCCTTTTTCTCGGCTAAAAGGCCCTAGGCCGAACTGGGTTGTGACAAATGTGCATGCATAATACGTACTACATGAAATTTACTCATGTAAAGAGTAAAATGAACGCTAAAATATACCCCTACGTCTTTTGTTATTGCTAATGTCATATTTAATTATACATAATACGAAGTTTATTTTTCAAATGTCATAAGTATTTCTCCTACTAATTTTAAAGTTATTTCCCTCACAATATACTTCAACTTCTATTGATAATTTATTATTATATTATTTACATTCATTTGTCATTATATAAAAGTATATTAATCAAAATTTAAATAAGACGATATTCACAAATTATTGATAAGTAGAAAGTTTGATATCTATTTTTCAAGGAGTATTAAAAGATAAATAAAGTTGCTGCTAATTTGCAAATCGAAATATCATATTATGACAAATGAGTAAATGGTTTGAAAAACTTTATTGTGCGATTGTTCACAATTTAAATTAAAATTGGTACCACGAGTAATAAAATAGATTTGAATGAGGCCTGAAGGTAAATTAGATACACTTATTATAGAAATATGTATAAGGTTAATATTCAATTCAAGCAACAATCAACATTAAAAAAAAAAATCATGAAAAACACATAAAAGGGTAAGAGTAGTTTTTCCCTAACATAGTGAATACCGTCTCTCTCAAGCTTTTCTTCTGACAAATTTACATGCATAAAAAACGGTAATATTCAATTATATGGAGCAAAATAATTATTGTTCATGCTATAACTTTTTTTTGAGTGTAAATTGAGCACATCATCACTATAATTTAGGGAGAGATACAAATTGAGGAAGGGTGAGACATATTCGTCATGCGTAATAGTTAATACGATGCTTTAACCACCTTTAGACAAAAATATAAAAATAAAAGAAAAAATTTAAACCTAAAAGGGGGTCACGTACTTGCCAACTCTTCTATAGTTTTCTACCTCATTAATATTCTCATGAAGTTTATGACGTTTATTTCATACTAATAAAAAAATGATTATACTGCTTCGTATGATTTGTGATGTATAACTTTTAGCTATCTTATTTGAACTTGCTTAAATTTATATATTTTAAGTGAATAATATTAGTTATAAATATGATAAAGATAAAGTTTGATCTTTAATTTCCTCAGAGATAAAAAAAACTCAATTTTTATTTTCTTATAATATACTAATTAAAGATCATAATGTAAAACATGAAATTACACAACAATCTACTATTTCAATATGTCGATGATCAACACTCAAAATAGCACATTTGTTATTTAAATAGTGTAAAAACTCTCAAAATGCTAATAAAAATGTCCAATCTGTCGTTATCAAACAAAACCTAAGTTTCTGCATTTTTTTTGTCATGTTCAACTTAATTATTACGGGATGTAAAAATGATGAAGTTCAGAAAGTAGCAATTAGTTTTCTGTTAGTTAGATGGACTTTTCAAGATAAGGATGAAAGTTTTGCATTTTAGACCGTTTTATGTGTGAACCGAAGGGATTAAGTAGTGGGTTAAAGGTTGTTTTGAGTGGGAACGAGGTTAATTGCGACGAGTTGGTTGACTAAAGTTTTTCCTTACTAGATCGAGAAAGGAGATAATAATTATGAGATAATAAAATTTGAAGAAAAAAGGACAATAAAAATGAGATGGAGGGTGATGAGTTTAACGAGGATAGTGATAATAAATAAGGTTATTTATCAGCAAAATATCGCTTGCATTAAAACATATATGTAACATGAATAATAACAAGAAACCTCAAAAGATCATACTGATAAACTTAATCTTGACCCCATCAATCCAAATTAAAGTAAAATCTTAATTCTAACAACATTGTCAAGAGTAAGGGTTAGTTTCCATTCGATTGTGGATTTTTTTAAAAGGAGGGGTTTAGTTTTTTACTTGGTTGGATAAATTTGAGAGAAGTTTTGAAGATAAGGATCGATCTTTCAAGCGATGAAATTGTTTTAGATCATGTGTGTAAATAGGGAAGAAAAATAGGGGGTGAAGGATTTTGTTTTAAATGGGAAGATGAAGGGCAAGACTATTGTTATAAGGGGGTGTCATAATTAAGCAGCCCCAGCCATGTAGTATTGCATTGGAATTTGGTTCACATTTAAAGGTACGTCTATAGTTTGACCGGAAGATATAATATTTAACTACCTGTAATTGTTTTTACGTAACTACCATTTGACCCAATAATGATTAAATTATGGTTGTTATTCTAAAGAAGGAGATTTGTTCCATTATTGAGTTGATTGTGCAAAGTAAATATTATTGTTTTCCTTGACCAATTGAAAAACAAACAGGTATTAATGAACAAAATCTAAAAACTCTCAGTCCCAAGTATCACATATATAAACTTCATATTGGTTTTATTTTCCTAAAAAAACAACATTGTCGAGAGCAAGGGTTAGTTTCCATTGGATGGTGGATTTTTCTAGAAGTAGGGGTTTAGTTTTTCACTTGGTTGGATAAATTTGAGATATGTTTCGGAGAGAAGGATCGATATTTCAAGGGATGAGATTGTTTTAGATCATGTGTATGAATAGGGAAGAAAAATAGGGGTTTGCGTGAAAGATTTTGTTTCAAATGAGAATATGGGGGCCAAGGCTATTCTTTGTAGGGGGGGGGAGGGGTCATAAGCAACCCTAGCCATGTAGTATTATGTCAGAATTTGGTTCACATTCAAACGTACTTCTATAGTTTGACCGGGAGATATAACATTCTAACTACCTCTAAATGTTTTTACATAATTACAATTTGATCTAACAGTGATTAAATTATGGTTGTTATTCGAAATAAGGAGATTTGTTGCATCATTGAGTTCATTATGCAGAGTAGATATTATTGTTTTCCTTGACCAATTGAAAAACAAACATGTATTAATGAACAAAATCCAAAAACTATCAGTCCAAGTATCATATATATAAACTTCATATTGGTTTTATTTTCCTAAAAAAAACACACTTTTATTCTTATGTCAATATTATGTTATCGGGAATTATTTGTTGGTCATACGGAATACATAAAATCTTAGAGAACGATGTACTATATGTCTATATTCCATTTTATTGTGAAATTTATCATACATTATTTTAGTATCCGTGCAACGCACGGGCAAGAAAACTAGTAGCAATTTATTTGCGGGTTTAAAAAATGCCGCAAATAACTTAGCTATTTGCGGCCCCTCCATTTTTGTTTTCAAAGATTTGAAATTTGATTTGAAATCTGAACACTGTCAAATTTGTTTTCAAAGATTTGATTTTGAATTGAAATTTGAAAACAGTTTAAATTGTTTTCAATGATTTGAAATAGGAAATTGTGAGGATTGAATTCGTTATTACGACGGGTTACAAAACCGTTTTAACCTTTGAAAGACGGTATGCAAATAAAAAATTGTGAGAATTGAAATCGTCATTACGACGGCACGACTTAGAAAAGGTGCATTTGAAATGGTTATAAAAACCGGGTTTTGAAATGGCCATTATAAAGGCATAAAAAAGAGTTTGGAAACGGTTGTAAAAACCGAGTTTGAAAATCGTCATTAAGACGGCGTAAAAAGGTTGTTTTTTATAATGGTCGGCAAAAGACCGAGGTTTGAAACGGCCATTATAACGGCGCAAAAAGGTGCTTTTGAAATGGTTGTTAAAACGGTTTCAAAATCGTCATTACGGCGAGTTTGAAAATTGTCATTACGACGGCATAAAATGGTGCTTTTGAAACGATTGTAAAAACCGAGTTTGAAAATCGTCATTACGACGGCGTAAAAAGGTGCTTTGAAACGGTTGTAAAAATTCGAGTTTGAAAATCGTCATTACGACGGCCTAAACAAGGCGTGCAACGGTCGGCGAAAGACCGAGGTTTGAAATGGCCATTATAACGGCGCGAAAAGGGTGTTTTTGAAAGTTTGAAATGACACGGAAGGACTTATGATCACATAACACATAAGCACTCGCAGTTTTATTATATTATGCATAATGCTGACACGGGTTTTGGCTTAAAAGGGTGGGTTACACACCAAGCGATCAATCCCCGATTTTCAAGAGGGATACCAATCTAAACAAAATGTGTAAGAAGGGTGGCCAAGCCTTGTGCACGAAAGAAATGAAAGCTCTTTGACGAAACATAAATGTGTAACGTCAACGGTATGTTTGACTCAATCGGGATTCGAAACGCGGGGAAAAGAAAACTCACGCCGACGGGACGAGCCAATTGGTCGATAAATGTAAGGTTGTGGGCCCGGACAAGGAACCCGACATATGACCGTAATATCAATTAATGCACTTTAACCACGACCTCGTTCGAGTTTCACTTCTAAGGATCACTTCTAAGGTGTTACAAACTCGTTCGAGAAAGTGGGAAAGGAAAAGGAGGTTGATCACTCTAAGATCAGTCTCTACATAGCGAGGTTCAACCCAAAAGAGTACACGGGAACCGGGGAACCAAACCTTCATGACAACTGGCATCGTGAGATGGAGAACATACTAGACCTGGTTCACTGTCCTGATGAGATGAGAGTAGAACAAGTTGCGTTCTACCTGAGGAAAGGAGCTGGCAAGTGGTGGGATACGGTGAAGGTGGGTGCTAGGGAGATGTATGCGAACCAGGGCTTACCTGCTATACCTTGGGAAGAGTTTCGGAGGGCTATGAGGAAAGAGTTTGTACCGGAACATGTGAGGAGTAAGCTGAGGGAGGAGTTTGATGGGTTTAAGATGACATCCGATATGTCGATTCTTTGAGTACTACAAGCGAGTTTAATGAGAAGTCTAGGTATCTTTGAGGATATGGGTTTGAGTGAGGAGAACCCGGCGCCGAGGTTTGAGAGAGGGTTGACACCCAAGATTATGGATAAGTTACCCGTGGGAGTCCTTACCGATGTTAAGGAAGCTTATGAGAGGGCTGGGAGAGCTGAGAGGTTGGTGGAGATGGCTCAGGAGAGAGTGAGTGAGAAAAGAAAGGCTGAGAGTGAGGGTGGTGGCCAATCTAGTCATAAGAAAGGCAGCCACACCCAAGCTACAGGGTTTTCTTCTGGGTCGGGATTGATCTTTGGGGCTTCCTTTGGGCGTGGCCGTGTGAGTGGTAGCGGTAGTTGGGGGATGACCTGCTATGGCTGTGGCGGTGTAGGCCACAAGAGACATGAGTGCACGAGTGCACCGGGAGCTTTTCAGGGATCGGCTCGGGGGAGCTATTCTCAGGGACCTGCACAGAGTTATGCGAGTAATAGACCGTCGGGTCATGGTCTAACCGGGAAGTCGAGCTATCGGGGTGGAGGTAACCGCAATGGCGGTAATTCTTATCAGAAACCAGCTACGAACAACAACAACAATCAGGGGTCGGGTGCTAAGCCGACTACATCAGCCAGTACTGTCCAAGGAGGTGGACAGAAGACCAGTGGAAAGCTGTTCATGATGGACAAGAAAGCAGCTGAAGATGATGCACATGTTATCACTGGTACTTTTCTTGTTAACGGTATTCATACCTTTGTTTTGTTTGATTCGAGGGCATCTCAGTCGTTTGTATCTTCGAGTCATGTTAAACGATTGGGTTTGAGGTTATATGAGTCTGTAAGTGAGAAAGTTTTCATACCTTCGGGTGAGTCTGTATCATGTGGGAGGTTGTTTAGAGATGTGTCTCTGATAGTTGGGCAAGTTGATCTACCTGTAGACTTGCTAGAGTTTCCTTTTGACGGTTTTGAGATGATAGTCGGGATGGACTAGTTAGGAAAGTACAAAGCTAAGATAGACTGTCATCAAAAGAAAGTGTCTTTGAGAGGGCCTAAGGGTGTTAGTGTGTCTTATCGTGGGTTTCTAGTCAAACCCAAAGTTAAGTTGATTGCAGCTGTCACCTTGAAGTCTTATATGAGGAAGGGATGCCCTTTGATCTTATGCCATATGAGAGATGATCGGATAGAGAGTCCGACCGTTGATCAGATACCAGTGGTGGGAGAGTTTGCAGATGTTTTTCCAGAGTTGATTCCGGGGTTGCCACCAAAGAGGGAGATAGATTTCACCGTTGAGTTGAAACCGGGGACGGGGCCAATCTCTAAGGCACCGTACCGGATAGGTCCTAAAGAGATGGAGGAGCTCAGGAAACATTTAGATGATCTGATAGAGAAGAGATACATTAGACCTAGTGTAGCGCCGTGGGGAGCACCGGTTCTTTTCGTGAAGAAGAAAGATGGGAGTTTGAGGTTGTGCATAGATTACAGAGAGCTGAACCGAGTGACAGTGAAGAACAAGTATCCTTTGCCAAGGATAGATGACCTATTTGATCAGTTGAGTGGCGGATCAGTCTTTTCTAAGATTGATTTGAGGTCGGGGTACCATCAGGTGAAGATTAGAGAGGTGGACATACCGAAGACAGCTTTCACGTCGAGGTATGGCCATTATGAGTATGTGGTGATGCCGTTTAGGTTATCTAATGCATTGGCTGTGTTTATGGACTTGATGAACAGAATCTTCAGACAGTTTTTAGACAAGTTTGTAGTGGTGTTTATCGATGACATCTTAGTTTACTCTAAGACTAAGGAGGAGCATGAGGAGCATCTGAGGATTGTGTTGCAGACTTTGAGGGAGCATGAGTTATATGCTAAGCTGTCCAAGTGTGAGTTTTGGTTAGAGAAATTTGCTTTTCTGGAGCATGTGATCTCTAAGGAGGGAGTAGATGTGGATCCAGCGAAGATTGAGGCAGTGACAAAGTGGGAAGCACCAAAGAATGTTGCTGAGATCAGGAGTTTCTTGGGTTTAGCTGGATACTACAGACGATTCGTGAAAGATTTCTCCAAGATAGCTAGACCTATGACAGCTTTGATGAGGAAAGAGAACAGGTTTCGCTGGGATGAGAGTTGTGAAAAGGCGTTCCAAACATTAAAGGAGCGTTTGACCACAGCTCCTATCTTAGCATTGCCTGAAGGGATCGAGAACTTTGAGGTTTATACAGATGCCTCAAAGAATGGGTTGGGATGTGTGTTGATGCAGAACGGTAAGGTGATTGTCTATGCTTCTAGGCAATTGAAGTCGTATGAGGAGAACTATCCTACACATGATCTAGAGTTGGGTGCAGTGGTATTTGCTCTCAAGATATGGAGACATTACCTTTATGGGGCGACCTTTAAGGTATTTTCGGATCACAAGAGTCTCATGTACATCTTCACTCAAAAGGAGTTGAACATGAGACAGAAGAGGTTGATGTAGCTGATTGGCGATTATGACATGGATATTATCTACCATGAAGGGAAAGCCAATGTTGTTGCAGATGCTTTGAGTAGGAAGAGTGTACACTCCCTGTGTACAACTCTATCTTTGATGAGGTTGAGAGATGAGGTGGGGAAGTTTGGGATACATATGATGCGAGAGGGGATGCTGTGGGAGATTTGACAATACAGCCTGATCTTTACGATGATATTCGAGGTAAACAGGCTTTGGATCCTAAGATGGTTGAGTGGAGAGCTGGAGTAGAGAAAGGGACAGTGTCTCGATTCTCTATTCATACAGATGGTAGTTTGAGGTTTGATGGTAGGTGGTGTGTCCCTAATGATGAGGAGCTGAAAAAGACAATCATGACAGAAGCACATTGTACACCGTATTAAGTACATCCAGGTGGTGACAAGCTGTACAAGGATTTAAAGAACACGTTCTGGTGGCCTGGGATGAAGAAAGAAATAGCTGAGTTTGTGGCCCGTTGTTTGACATGCCAGAGAGTTAAAGGGGAACAGCGACGACCACAAGGTAAGATTCAGTCTTTAGAGGTACCTGAGTGGAAGTGGGAATCCATTTCTATGGATTTTATCGTGGGTTTGCCAAAGGGTCAACAGGGTAACAACATGATATGGGTGATAGTGGATCGACTGACCAAGTCAGCTCACTTTGTGCCAATGAAAGATACATGGACTAAAGCACAATTAGCTTTGGCTTATCGAAAGAATGTGCTAAAGTTACATGGAGTCCCTAAGGACATAGTGTCTGACAGAGATACGAGATTTATCTCAAGGTTTTGGAAAGAGTTGCAGGAATCTTTGGGAACAACTTTGAAGATGAGTACAACTTTTCATCCTGCGACAGACGGTCAGACTGAGAGAACAATCAAAACTCTTGAGGATATGTTACGAGCTTGTGTGATGGACTTTGGTGGTAGCTGGGAACAGAGGTTGGATTTGATAGAGTTTTCTGACAACAACAGCTATCACACTAGTATTGGCATGGCACCGTTTGAGGCTTTATATGGGAGGAGATGTAGGAGTCCGATTTGTTGGGACGACAGTGCTGAGGCAGTGGTTCTAGGACCAGAGATGGTACATGGGATGGTTGAACAGATAAAGATGATCACGGAACGGATGAGAGCAGCTCAGGATAGGCAAAAGAGTTATGCAGATCTACATCGCCGGGATATAGAGTTTAAGGTTGGGGACAAGGTTCTTCTGAAAGTGTCTCCTATGCGTGGGGTTATGAGATTTGGGAAGAAAGGCAAGCTGAGTCAGAAGTTCATCGGGCCTTATGAGATCTTAGAGCGAGTTGGGAGGTTGCATATCGTCCGGCTTTACTGAATTTGCGTTAGAGAGAGTGCATAATGTGTTTCATGTATCACAGCTGCGGAAGTACGTGAGTGACCCATCACATATGTTAGAGGCAGAGAGCTTAGAGCTAGATGAGTCTTTATCATATCTTGAGGTACCTAAGAAAATTCTTGACCGGAAGGTTAGGAAGACTAGGAGTGGTGAGACAGTTTTGCTTAAGATCCTTTGGTCTAACCACGAGACTGAGGAAGCTACATGGGAGGCAGAGGATGCCATGAGAGAGCGTTACCCTTTCCTTTTTGATCAGGTATGTATGGTTACGGGGACGTAACCTTGTTTCTTTTAGGGGGGTAGGAGATGATCGCAAGGAGTTTTTAAGAGTTTTATACCCTTTTATGTTGTGTCGGTATGGTTGTTGTCCTTGAGTCGGGTTGAGTTTGGGTTAATAACATGTTTGTGTTGAGTTTGTTTTGGTTGTTGAGTCGGGAGTGTCGTAGTGTGAGTCTTTGTTTTGTTGTGGTTTGAACTTCGGGGACGAAGTTCTTTTTAAGGAGGGAAGACTGTAATACTACGTATTTATGAGTCTCTCGGTACTCTATCGAGTAGGCCTTACTCTGTCGAGTAAGGGTGAGTTGCAGTTTAAAATAGTTTCTGACCTGTTGGGTACTCGATCGAGTAACGTGGATACTCGATCGAGTAAGGGGGCACTCGATCGAGTACCTTAGCTACTCGATCGAGTAGCCGGTTTACGGGGGATGATTTCTCGGGTTTTGTTAATAATGCGATGAGAGTATATAATACTTCCGTCATTGTTCTTTAAACACTTTTTAAAACCTAATCACTGTGAGAAGAGAAATCAAACTGCGTCATTCGCTTTAATCGCATTGTTGGCAAATCCCGGAGCTTGAAAGGTCGGATTTTACCTTTCTTTATACCGTTGTCATCCTTGCGTCGAGGGTATGACCTATATACCGTTTTTATAGCATTTTATTAAAGTTGGTTAAACCCTAATATTGGGATTTGGGGGTTTTGTTATTTTGTATGATTGGTTGTGATTATATGTTTGTATATTAGGAGGAGAATTCGTAGAGGAAGCGTTTTGATATCAGCTGTGAGATCGTCTGATTGTGTTGTGCTTTCCAGGTAGGGTTTCCCTACTCAGTATTAATTACATAATGTGTGGTGATTGTGCTGTAGTTAGTGATTGTTGATTGATTCAGACGGTTGTTGATGTTGTATTGTGATTGCTGATTGTTTGTCTATGGCTCTCGAGATGCGTTCTCGGCTGAGTGGAGTCACTTGCGGGAGTGGCTTCACGCCCTAGTTTCGCCCTTCATGGAACCCGCCACGAAAGGGGATGTGCACAATAATGGGACAGGGTTATCGCTCGGTATGATGAGCGGAGATTTGGTGGGTACGGCTGCGGTCCCCCACTGGCAGGGCTGGTCCAGTGGACAGTCGGTGACGGAGATTGATTGGTGTGGGTGATTGTGTGTGACTTTTGAGCTGTGTTGTTTACTGTACTGTTGATTATATAAATTGTGTGATTAATACTGACCCCGGTTAATGTTTTAAAAACTGTGGTGATCCATTCGGGGATGGTGAGCAGTTATTTAGCAGGTATGAGTCGAGTTACTGGGATAGCTGGGATGTGCCACGATCTGATGATAGAAGTCTTCCGCTGTAGCTAGTAGTTTAATAAACATTTCAGTTAGCTGATTAGACAGTTGGTTTGAGACATGTATTCGTATTTTGGTTTGGTTTTTGGATTGTAACCTTTCACTAAAGTATTTCTATTTAAACGTTGTTTCAATATTGTTTATTTGATTATCATTGCCTCGGGTAACCGAGATGGTAGCATCCTTATACCAGGGTGGTCCTGGTAAGGCACTTGGAGTATGGGGGTGTTACAAAACCGTATCTCATATACCTGGGTGGTCCTGGTAAACAATTATTGTTTACAAAATAAATTGAAATTGAATGAATAATTTATTATAAATACAAGACGTTGTAATTTATAATTTGATAAACCATTTTGGTTCAAGTGATTACGAATTACTAGTGAATTTTGTATGTGACATATTTTATTAATATGTTGATTTTTATATGTTAAAAATACATTATGGTGTAACATGTCATGTAACATGTGACACATGACAAAATTGACAAATGACAAAATAAAATGGATCTTCCATTTTATGTATATGTGCCGAAAAATTGGAGGGAGTATTAGTGGATAAATTGTGTTGATTATTTTAATAAGAGAAAACACAATGATTAAGCCTAATGACTAGCCATGCATGCCTAGTCTTGTCTTGAGAAGAACACAAGACCATGCATTGGCCTCTCCTTCCCCCTCCAACCGGTTTTCTACATAGAAAAGACAAGGGCTTTTCTTTGATCATTCACATCTTTACTACCTAATTTTTCTAGTATAAGAAAATTAATTCTCTCTACTATTTGTGAAAATCTTAGAGAAATAAAACCACAAAAATACTCCCTCTTGGACCGATTTATTCAAGAGCAATTACAAATTATTTTTGTGTCAAATTTGAAGTAAAGACTAATATTATTACTAGTTCATAATAGTATTGGTTATTAAGGGTATTCCTTGGGTATATGCTTTTGGGAGAGGTTATAATTTGAACCTTGTTCATCCATTGTTGGAAAGCTCAAAAACTAACAAGAAGGAGATCTTGTTGGTGCCCAAATGGCCGAAAATTAGATGGTGAGAAATCGATTTTTCCATCTCCTTTTATTAAGTTTGCATGCATAAGATCTTGTATTTATTTTATGACCAAATAAATTGATTCATATATGAATATGTAAACTTATGAGTTTAATGAATCTAACAGATTATATATTTAAACCTTGTGCTTGACACGGTTGTTGGTTGTCGTGACCTAGACTTGGGTTAGTCGGGTAGCTGGTGGTAGGTAGTCGGTTGTAGGAAGTTATGGGTAGATAAAGGCGGTGATTTGGGAGTTGTTGGCTGGAATTATAATGTTTGTATGTTGTTGGGTGTACCATGTGTATACACGGATTAATGGGACCCTCACCGTGCCTAGACTGACCTAGGTGGGTTGGTGTTTCTCCTGGTGTCACCGTGGGTCAGAGGAGACCACGGTGGGGGCCGGAAGTTGTGCCTAGGTGGATTGTGGTGGTTGGTGCTGTGCTTTGTTGTTGGTGGTGCTGGGTACGGTGGAGGGTAGGTCTGGTGGTGGTTGTAGTGGCGGTTTGTTTGTGGTGGTCGTGAATGGTGGTTTTAACCGTGAGTTGTATATGTTGCGTCGGGTTCGTAAGTTGTTGGTGTTAGGGAAGCGTGGGAAACTGTGGTTGGGGCTGTCGTGGGTGCAAGTGTCGAGGGTGGTGGCTGGCTGTGGTGATGGTGGTGCACGGTGGTGATGGCAGGTGGTTGTTGGCCGTGTCTTATGGCTGTTTTAGGGGTGTTCTCAAGGGTTGTTTTTGGGGGCTTGATGAGATTCATTTTACACATGGAATTGGGTGGTTATTGTGAGGTGTTTGTCATGTACCACACGTGGGTGTTCATAGGGTTAAGTGGGAGGTTTGAGACGGAATTTAATTATACTAAATTACATAGATTGTTTATAACTAGTTTAATTATGTCGCAAAATAAAATAATTAGTAATTATAATTATTATTTATTTAGGTGACGGGTTGTTGAGGAGCATAATTATTTGGATTTGTTTTGCTAATTAATTGAGTTGCTTCGTCTCCATTATTGGAGTATTTGCTGATCAGGTAGGTTATCTACTCAACTAGAATATGATTTCAGTGTTAATTGATATATGGATGTTATTCGGAGAATGGATATTAATTATTGGATGATTATTGATGTGTATTGTTATTGTTAATCCATTATTGAGTAATTCATGTTTCATATACCTATATGGTTGAATTGATTGAATGAGTATTGGAAGGCCCCAGGCTTAGTCGCGGGTGGATATTGTGTGAATACCCGGGTCCAGGGATTGGCGGGATGAATGGGTGTCTCGGAGATAATGAATGGGTGTCTCGGAGATGTGAATTGGCGGGATGAATGGGTGTCTCGGAGATGTTGATTGATTGTTAAGCATTTGCATATCTTGGTTGCTATTATTATTTGTATTGTATTCTAATTGTTTAGATATTCCTACTCAACCGTTTGGTTGATAGTGTATTCGTTAAACACCTGTGATGAACCAATTATTGGGGAGCAGATTAACTGACAGGTACTAAAGAATAGCTGACTGGGAGCTTGGGACGTGAGGTGGAAGACGATGGACAATAACAATAACAATAGCAATAACAATTACAATAACAATAACAATAGCAATAACAATAACAATAACAATAACAATAATAATAATAACAATAACAATAATTATAATTAGGAAGTTTTCTAGTACCTTCCTTATACGTACCTTCTACTAAGTATAAAATACAAGACTTGCCCTATGCATAATTAACTTTGCTATTACAAATATTACACATAAATTAAGGAGAGAGAGGGGGAATTAAAAATGAGAAAAATAAAGCAAAACCATCGTCTTTTATTTGTCTCAATGTGAGTTTTATAAAACTGTCTTATAAACTAATCTATCCTTATTTACATTATAACGTTGACCACCCATTGACCCGTGGACCATCGTGGGTCATAACTGACCGAGACCACTTATGGCTAACCTGACCTTGATTGTCGTTGACCAAGGGAGGATGTGGTTTGACCGCTAGTTTTAGGGTTGTTGTTTATATATTTAAACCTTGTGCTTGACACGGTTGTTGCTTCTCATGACCTAAACTTGGGTTAGTCGGGTAGCTGGTGGTAGGTAGTCGGTTGTAGGAAGTTATGGGTGGATAAAGGCGGTGACTTGGGTGGTTGTTGGCCGGAATTGTAATGTTTGTATGTTGTTGGGTGTATCATGTGTATACATAGATTAATGGGACCCTCACCGTACCTAGACTGACCTAGGTGGGTTGGTGTTTATCTTAGTGTCACCGTGGGTCAGAGGAGGCCACGGTGGGGGCCGGAAGTTGTGCCTAGGTGGTTTGTGGTGGTTGGTGCTGTGCTTTCTTGTTGGTGGTGTTGGGTGCGGTGGAGGGTAGGTCTGGTGGTGGCTGTAGTGGCGGTTTGTTTGTGGTGGTCGTGAATGGTGGTTTTAACCGTGAGTTGTATATGTTGCGTCGGGTTCGTATGTTGTTGGTGTTAGGGCAGCGTGGGAAACTGTGTATGGGGCGGTCTTGGGTGCAAGTATCGAGGGTGATGGCTGGCTGTGGTGATGGTGGTGAACGGTGGTCATGGCAGGTGGTTGTTGGTCGTGTCTTATGGCTGTTTTAGGGGTGTTCTCAAGGGTTGTTTTTGGGGACTTGATGGGATTCGTTTTACACATGGAATTGGGTGGTTATTGTGAGGTGTTTGTCATGTACCACACGTGGGTGTTCATAGGGTTAATTGGGAGGTTTAAGACGGAATTTAAATTTACTAAATTACATAGATTGTTTATAATTAGTTTAATTATTTCGTAAAATAGAATAATTAGTAATTATAATTATTATTTATTTAGGTGACGGGTTGTTGAGGAGCATAATTATTTGGATTTTTTTTTGCTAATTAATTGAGTTGCTTAGACTCCATTATTGGAGTATTTGCTGATCAGGTAGGTTATCTACTCAACTAGAATATGATTTTTGTGTTAATTGATATATGGATTTTATTCGAAGAATGGATATTAATTATTGGCTGATTATTGATGTGTATTGTTATTGTTAATCCATTATTGAGTAATTCATGTTTCATATACCTATATGGTTGAATTGGTTGAATGAGTATTGGAAGGCCCCAGGCTTAGTCGCGGGTGGATATTGTGTGAATACCCGGGTCCAGGGATAAACAGGATGAATGGGTGTCTCGGAGATAATGAATGGGTGTCTCGGAGATGTGAATTGGCGGGATGAATGGGTGTCTCGGAGATGTTGATTGATTGTTAAGCATTTGCATATCTTGGTTGCTATTATTATTTGTATTGTATTATCATTGTTTAGATATTCTACTCAACCGTTTGGTTGATAGTGTATTCGTTAAACACCTGTGATGAACCAATTATTGGGGAGCAGATTGACTGACAGGTACTAAAGAATAGATGGCTGGGAGCTTGGGACGTGTGGTGGACAACGATGGACAATAACAATAACAATAACAATAACAATAACAATAACAATAACAATAACAATAACAATAACAATAACAATAATAATAATAATAATAATAATAACAATAACAATAATTATAATTAGGAAGTTTTCTAGTACCTTCCTTATACGTACCTTCTACTAAGTATAAAATACAAGACTTGCCCTATTGATAATTAACTTTTGCTATTACAAATATTACACATAAATTAAGGAGAGAGGGGGGAATTAAAAATGAGAAAAATAAAGCAAAACCATCGTCTTTTATTTGTCTCAAGGTGAGTTTTATAAAACTGTCTTATAAACTATCTATCCTTATTTACATTATACCGTTGACCACTCATTGACCCATGGACCATCGTGGGTCACCAGTGAGCAAGACGACATATGGCTAACCTGACCTTGATTGTCGTTGACCAAAGGAGGAGGTGGTTTAACCGCTAGTTTTAGGGTTGTTGTTTATATATTTAAACCTTGTGCTTGACACAGTTGTGTGTTGTCGTGACCTAGACTTGGGTTAGTCGGGTAGCTGGTGGTAGGTAGTCGGTTGTAGGAAGTTATGGGTGGATAAAGGCAGTGACTTGGGTGGTTGTTGGCCGGAATTGTAATGTTTGTATGTTGTTGGGTGTACCATGTCTATCCACAGATTAATGGGACCCTCAACGTGCCTAGACTTACCTAGGTGGGTTGGTGTTTCTCCTGGTGTCACCGTGCGTCAGAGGAGACCACGGTGGGGGCCGGAAGTTGTGTCTAGATGGTTGGTCGTGGTTGGTGCTGTGCTTTGTTGTTGGCGGTGTTGGGTACGGTGGAGGGTAGGTCTGGTTGTGGCTATAGTGGCGGTTTGTTTGTGGTGGTCGTGAATGGTGGTTTTAACCGTGAGTTGTATATGTTGCGTCGGGTTCATATGTTGTTGGTGTTAGGGCAGCGTGGGAAACTGTGGTTGGGACTATCGTGGGTGCAAGTGTCGAGGGTGGTGGCTGGCTGTGCTGATTGTGGTGCACAGTGGTGATGGCAGGTGGTTGTTGGCCGTGTCTTATGGCTGTTTTAGGGGTGTTCTCAAGGGTTGTTTTTGGGGGCTTGATGAGATTCATTTTACACATGGAATTGGGTGGTTATTGTGAGGTGTTTGTCATGTACCACACGTGGGTGTTCAAGGGGTTAAATGGGAGGTTTGAGACGGAATTTAATTATACTAAATTACATAGATTGTTTACAATTAGTTTAATTATTTCGTAAAATAGAATATTTAGTAATTATAAATATTATTTATTTAGGTGACGGGTTGTTGAGGAGCATAATTATTTGGATTTGTTTTGCTAATTAATTGAGTTGCTTAGACTCCATTATTAGAGTATTTGCCGATCAGGTAGGTTATCTACTCAACTAGAATATGATTTTTGTGTTAATTGATATATGGATGTTATTCGGAGAATGGATATTAATTATTGGATGATTATTGATGTGTATTGTTTTGTTAATCCATTATTGAGTAATTCATGTTTCATATACCTATATGGTTGAATTGGTTGAATGAGTATTGGAAGGCCCCAGGCTTAGTCGCGGGTGGATATTGTGTGAATAACCGGGTCCGGGGATTGGCGGTATGAATGGGTGTCTCGGAGATAATGAATGGGTGTCTCGGAGATGTGAATTGGTGGGATGAATGGGTGTCTCGGAGATGTTGATTGATTGTTAAGCATTTGCATATCTTGGTTGCTATTATTATTTATATTGTATTCTCATTGTTTAGATATTCCTACTCAACCGTTTGGTTGATAGTGTATTCGTTAAACACCTATGATGAACCAATTATTGGGGAGCAGATTGATTGACAGGTACTTAAGAATAGCTGACTGGGAGCTTGGGACGTGAGGTGGACAACGATGGACAATAACAATAACAATAACAATAACAATAACAATAACAATAACAATAACAATAACAATAACAATAACAATAACAATAACAATAACAATAACAATAACAATAACAATAACAATAATAACAATAACAATAATTATAATTAGGAAGTTTTCTAGTACCTTCCTTATACGTACCTTCTACTAAGTATGAAATACAAGACTTACCCTATTCATAATTAACTTTTGCTATTACAAATATTACACATAAATTAAGGAGAGAGAGGGGGAATTAAAAATGAGAAAAATAAAGCAAAACCATCGTCTTTTATTTGTCTCAAGGTGAGTTTTATAAAACCATCTTATAAACTAATCTATCCTTATTTACATTATACCGTTGATCACCCATTGACCCGTGGACCATCGTGGGTCACCACTGACCGAGACCACTTATGGTAACCTGACCTTGATTGCCGTTGACCAAGGGAGGAGGTGGTTTAACCGCTAGTTTTAGGGCTGTTGTTTATATATTTAAACCTTGTGCTTGACACGGTTGTTGGTTGTCGTGACTTAGACTTGGGTTAGTCCGGTAGCTGGTGGTAGGTAGTCAGTTGTAGGAAGTTATTGGTGGATAAAGGCGGTGACTTGGGTGGTTGTTGGCCGGAATTGTAAGGTTTGTATGTTGTTGGGTGTACCATGTGTATACACGGATTAATGGGACCCTCATCGTGCCTAGACTGACCTAGGTGGGTTGGCGTTGCTCCGGGTATCACCATGGGTCAGAGGAGACCATGGTGGGGCCGGAAGTTGTGCCTAGGTGGTTGGTGGTGGTTGGTGTTGTGCTTTGTTGTTGACTGAAGCCGTGTTATATAGGGTTTGTTGAGGTTGTTATTGGTTATTCTCATTGCTTGTTGTTGTCAGGTAGGATGTGGGTTGTTGGTGGTGCTGGGTACGGTTGAGGCTAGGTCTGGTGGTGGTTGTAGTGGCGGTTTGTTGGTGGTGGTCGTGAATGATGGTTTTAACCGTGAGTTGTATATGTTGCGTCGGGTTCGTATGTTGTTGGTGTTAAGGCAGCCTGGGAAACCGTGGTTGGGGATGTTGTGGGTGCAGGGGTCGAGAGTGGTGGCTGGCTATGGTGATGGTGGTGCACGGTGGTGATGGCAAATGGTGGTTGGCTGTGTCTTATGGCTGTTTTAGGGTGTTCTCACGGGTTGTTTTTGGGGGCTTGGTGGGATGCGTTTTACACATGGAATTGGGTGGTTATTGTGATCTGTTTGTCATGTACCACATGTGGGTATTCATGGGCTTAAGAGGGTGGTTTGAGACGGAATTTAATTATATTAAATTACGTAGATTGTTTATAATTAGTTTAATTATTTCGTAAAATAGAATAATAGTAATTAGAAATTATTATTTATTTAGCTGACGGGTTGTTGAGGAGCATAATTAATTGGATTTGCTTTGCTAATTAACTGAGTTTCTTAGAGTACATTATTGGAGTATTTGCTGATCAGGTAGGTTATCTACTCAACTCGAATATGATTTTTGTGTTATTTCATATATGAATTTTATTTGGAGAGTGGATATTAATCGTTGGATGGTTATTGACGTGTATTGTTGTTGTTAATCCATTTTTGACTAATTCATGTTTCATTTACCTATATGGTTGAATTGGTTGAATGATTATTGTAAGGCCCCAGGCTTAGTCGTTGGTGGATAATGTGTGAATACCCAGATCCAGGGATTGGCGCGATGAATGGGTGTCTCGCAGATGTGAATGGGTGTCTCGGAGATGTGAATTGGCGGGATGAATGGGTGTCTCGGAGATGTGGATTGACTGTTAAGCATTTGCATATCTTGGTTTCTATTATTGTTTGTATTGTATTCTCGTTGTTTAGATATTCCTACTCCACCGTTTGATTAATAGTATATTCGTTAAACACCTGTGATGAACCAATTATTGGGGAGCAGATTGACTGATAGGTACTAAAGAATAGCTGACTGGGAGCTTGGGACGTGAGGCGGACAACGATGGACAATATAGAAGTCTAGCTCACTTAAACAATTTATTAGATACTTCACTTATTTTATTTCCGCATCGAGAATTGTAATTAATTATTTCTATTAAGTTGTTTTGTTAAATAAACGGTAATCAGGACGTTAAACATTTATTTATTTAAAGTATTGTGGTTTGTTTTACTTTGTTGTTCACTACCTCGGGCAATCCGAGATGGTAATAGCTTCTTTTATCTAGGAATGCCTAGTTAAGGCTCTTGGATAAATGGGGGTGTCACAGTTAACCTCACTTCTCCTCAAGGATGCCCCCTTTGTATTTAATGATGTTTGCCTTGAGTCTTTCAGTAGCTTAAAGCTTGCTCTCATAACGGCTCCAATCATCCGGGCTCCCAATTGGAGTCTCCCTTTTGAAGTGATGTGTGACTCGTTCTATTATGTCGTGAGAGCAGTACTTGGTCAAGTAGTTGACAAGAAACATCATGTCATCTACTATTCAAGCAAGACTTTAGATCAAGCTCAATGCAATTACTCAACCACCGAGAAAGAAATGCTTGCAATCGTCCATGCCATTGAAAAGCTTAGACAATATCATGTGGGCTCCAATGTGGTGGTTTACACCGACCACACCGCCTTGAATCAATTGATAGTGAAGAAAGATGTCAAGCCTCGACTATTGAGATGGGTTTTGCTACTTCAAAAATTCGATCTTGAAATTAGGTATAAATCCGGGGCCGAAAATCTGGTGGCCGATCACTTATCAAGACTCACGGTTGATGATCATGGAATCAAAGAGGACAGTAAATCCATAAATGAATGGCTAAGAGAGGATAGCCTAATGGAAGTAAGGGAAAATGTGTCATGGTTTGCGGACTTGGGAAATTATTTGGTTGGTGGGTTTTATTCCAGATGAACTTGATGTTCGAGAAGGAAGAAAGTTGAAGCATGATGCCAAGAGATACTTTTGAGACGATCCTTACTTGTTCCGAAAGTGTGGGGACGAAATGTTTAGAATATGTGTGTCAAAAACGGAAGGCATTGAGATAGTTGACAGGCTTCATAACTCGGCCTATGGTGGACACTTGGCTAGTTCAAGAACAATTACAAAGGCGCTGCAAGGCGGGTTCTATTGGCCTTATATGTTTAAAGACATTCACTACTTGGTGAAATCGTGTGATGCATGCCAAAGGACGGGAAACATTGGGAAAAGAAATGAAATGTCGCTCAATAACATCCTTGAAATTGAGCTATTTGATTGTTGGGGAATGGACTTTATGAGCCCTTTCCCAAACTCATGTGGAAATGAATACATCTTGGTCGCCATAGATTATGTTTCTAAGTGAATTGAAGAGGTAGCATCCCCTACTAATGATTCAAAGGTAGTGATGATGTTGTTTAAGAGCACAATCTTCCCAAGGTTCGAAACCCCTAGAGTTGTCATAAGTGATGGCGGTTCCCACTTTTGGAAAAGCACCTTCAAGGCTTTGTTGGAATCTCATGGAGTGCGATAAAAGACCGCCCTTGCCTACTGATGTGACTCATATTTGTGCACATTTAGTCCCCAAACTAGCCTCATTCCTATGCTTTCTAGTGCTTATTAGGGTCGTTTCTTATCTTTAGTTCCCTACTTTGCATATTCTTTGAGGTTTTGTGTCCTTGGTAGGAGAGGATTGCTAGCCTTACATTTATGGAGCAAAGTGGAGCTAAATGGAGTGCATCTAATGACCAAGCAACAAAGAGGCGACCAATACTAAAGGCCTAAGTGAATAAATCAAGTAGAATGGGCAATGATGAAGACCCCCACGACCCCTCAACGATCCCCACGGATCCTTAGGCAGTCGAAAGAAGAAGAAGGAAATCTGATTTACAATCCGGGCGTCCCGAGCTCAGGAGGAGCGTCCCAAGCCACAATCTGGGCGTCCTGTGGTCAAGTCGCAAGCGGATCCCTGAGCAGCTCGATTGGAAGAAAGATATCAATGATGTTGAAGTGGCTCTATTCGGAGTTCATGTAATTTTTCACAGTAAGAATGAGAGCTTTCAAAGCTCACCCATGACAAGTATATATGGAGGCCTCATTAGCCATGATAATAAGGAAGGAGAGTTGTCCTTGTCAACTCATGATCCACCCAACATAGGGATAGAAGCAAGAGAAGTACGTGGTCTATGGGATGACGAGTTTGAAGGACTTGTTAACCGATACATTGGGAATGCTATGACTCTAGACCAAGGCTATGTAGACCCTTTTCACCTCTTTGACTCGGACTACTATATGAATGAAGACAACAATGTGCCAAGGTCTATGCAAGATCTCTATCATGATAATGAACAAGCATTTGACTACTTCTTCAAGGCGTTGAGCAACATCAACAACGTCCTTGCTTTACCCCCTTGACACCTCTAAAAAGAAGGAGAGTTTGGTGGAGTCCTCCTTAAACCACCACTTGTAAATATTCTAACCCTTTAACTTACATTTCTTTTAACTTGTACATTATTCAATTTTTGCAATGCACTTTATATGCTTTGTTGGTAAACTTGTGTGACAAGAGACCAAGTGAGGGAGGGATTTTAATGTTTGTTGAATGTGTAGTGTTTGATGATCAAGTGTGGGGAAGTATATGCCTAGGCTAACAAAGCCTTTGTAATGCTACCTAAGATGAAATGACAAAGAAAAGAAGAAGAAATGATGCGGGAAGAAGATCTCCACGAGCAGACCTGAGCTCGTGGGGACTGGGGGAAGAAGCACATATGAAAATTTGCACGGGACAGAAATATGCCCGAGGCGACAGTAGCTCGAGCGTCCCTCAGCCCAGGTCGCTCGACCTCAACTCAGGTCGTGGGTCCTGAAAGTGCTTCCAATTGTTAAATTTGACCTTGACAGAAATTTGCCCTTCCCAAGCTCGAGACGAGCGTCCCTTGTAAAAATCCGCCCGTCTCATATTCAGGACGCCCGTCCCCAGAGCCAAGCAAATTCTTAAATTTTCACTGACTCGAAATCCGCCCGAGCTCCTCCTAGGTCGCCCGTCCCTACCTTCTACATGAACAAAAACATGGGACTCACCCTTCATTCTTCATTTCATTTCCTTTCTTCAAACATAAACACAATAATTTCCCTCACTTCAACCTTCAATCCCCTCATCCAAAAACACCAATTTCTCATCCAAATTCACCATAATCAAATCCAAATTTGTTCAAATCAAAAACAAATCACTCCTTTATCAACAATAAGACCATTCAAACATCAATTTCTTCACAAAATCAATCAAATTATCTAGGGTTAGGTGAAATTCCCAAATTGATTGAGCATTCAATTGAAATTAGAAGAATAAAGGAGAATTCAAGCATAAACTTGGTTTGTTGATACTAATTTGAAATGAGAATAGCCATGGCAATTCAAGGATTAAAGGAGGCAACAAGGCCACAAAAACACCAACTTTATCCAAGAGACAACAAGCTCTTGCATTAAAGGCATTGGTCTTGCTTCAACAAAGGGAGCAAGCCCCGGCAACTGTCAATGCTATCGAAGAAGCTACTACTTTTGTCCCGGAGGTGGAACAATTGAAAAATTATCCTAAGGTAACTTTCATTTCCGATAAGCATAGGCTTGCATTCGAATCCCTAGCCAAGAAAAAGATTTTAGCTACTAAATTTGTATGTCAAGATGGTTTGGGTAAATTGGGTGTTCTTGAGCAAACAAAGGCATTCTTCGAGTCTATAGGGTTATCCACCCTCTTTGAAATGAATGAGTTAACATACCCCTCTTTGACATTGGAATTCATTAGTTCCTTGAGGGATTATAGAATTGAGACTCGAGATTATGTGGAATTCCGCCTCAAAAACAAGAGAGGAACAATGCATAAAAGTGATTTTGGTATAGTGTTTGGGCTTAATAACGATAACCAATTCATCAAGAAGCCTTTGGAGTTTGATGCCAAACCCCTTTGGGAAGCCATCTCCGATCGTGAGTTTACTACTTTCCGGGAAAGTCATGCCTTGTACATTCATCATCCGGGTATTAGGTATTGGCACAAGTTCGTGGTTAACACTTTGATTGCTAGAAAAGAAGTCAATCACTTGACTGAATTAGACTTTGTCTACCTTGAGTCCTTTTTTAATGTTGGTGGGAAGCCCAAAAATGAGTACAATATTCTTCAATTATTGATCAAGAGATGGTTGGAAATTGAAAATGGGAAAGATGGCATGACTTTCATTGTTAATGGAGCCATGGTGACAAGATTGGCAAAGCACTTTAACCCGAAATTCAACAAAGACAACACTTACAAATCGGTTATAGGAAGCCGCCTTCTTGGTATGAGCAATTCGATCTACAAATTTCAATGGGTCAAGCATGAAAACTTAGACCATACGTACGAGTGGCTCATCAAGGAAGCCAATTCCATTGTCTTGCCAAACAAAATTTATCGCATCTCCACCCACCGAACCAACTACCTTATTCCCGTTTCCGAAAGAGCCTAGAGCATCATCAACCAACAACAATATCCAAGTGAATAGCCCTACTCCTTCATTGTTACACCACCATATCCCTTTGCCTACCACAAGTTCACACCGAGTAGTACTAATGTTGTGGTGGGCAATGACTATTTGACATAATTAATGCAACATATGCATAAGGAAGCATACAATGATCGGGTGAATGCCTACTACGCCCAATATCCACCCCTTTACTATCTTGCTAGGCAAGGACTCCTTGAGGCTTCGAGTTCTTTGCCAAATTGAGTGGATAGGAAAGTGTTACTTCCTAACGCCTCTCAAGATGAAGAAAGGGATGATCGAGAAACAAGGAGAGAGAAGGATGTTGATGATGAGAGCGGGGAAGGTAGTAGGTCTTGCCATGATGATGATGATGAAGAGCAAAGTTCTAGTTCTAGTGAAGAAGATGTTGGTGAAACCTTCGGTTCCTTGGAGGTAGATGATGATAATATCGCGATGAGCGACAATTGATAGTCGACAAAGCACAAAGGAGGACATCACAAATGCGGGGTTGATGGCTTATGCTAGTATTGACCTATTCCATTGTGAGTCTCCTACCCCTCCTTTAGCTTTGTTGTTTTTATCTCTTGATTCATTGATAACATGACTTGTACTATTTTTATAACATCTAGTTTAGAGCATCTTTAGAGTCATTTTGGGCTCTTTGGTAGCTATGAGTTTTTGAGTCGTAGCACCATTCAAACGACTCACACCTCGGGAACATTGAGGTGTCTATCTTTTTGCTCCCACTACAAAGAATCCAAAATGATAAATTTCATTCATGCATTGTATTTCATGCCTCGTGAATGAACTTCCTCCTTTTTGCACTAGAATTAGTGTTTTGTCCGGCTTGGGGAAGTTCACTCATAGGGAATGCGAGTTAATCTAAATTAGCTCTCCGAACAATTGAAAGCATGCATCATGTAGTCTACTTTAGTTTACATCACTTGTATATATTTATCACATGTAAATATTTCATATATAGTTTGCATATAGTATAGAATCATGCATCATTCTATCATTCATTAGCATAATTCCCTATTATTTTGTCCATTTAGGAAAATGTCATTTTAAGTGTGGAGATGGGGAATTCTAACACTATCTAACTCAAAAAATCAAAAATTGATAGAAATTTTAAAAATTTTAAAAATCGAAAAACATGTTCTTCCCTTTTGTAGTGTAGAAATGTATATATTGTATATATTTGTTTGTTTGTGTTCACTCCTATCACTTGAGACCGACTATGCCACATTCAAGGCATGAGGAATATGAAGACCGCATGGTATGATCTTTCCAAATCTCCTTTTTCCTCTTGTATGTTAATGATAATGTGGCTTCTTTTTGTTTGATACGGTACAAACCAATGTGATTATAGGAGTTGCATTTAGATTATTTGGCATACTAGTGATAGTAACATATGCATTAGGTTGTATATATGCTAGTTGCATCATGGCATGTAGTTGCATATTAGGAAAAATTTTGTGAAAATGTCTAGTTGGAAAGCTTGGCAAGTATATATAGGCCCTTGTAGATAATTTTTCTCCTTGAGACTTTGTTTGCTAGAATACCCTCAAGACATCCTAGGTTGTGTCATACTAGTATCTTTTGACCCATGGACTAAGGCCTAGTCAAGAGTACCTTGTGGTGTGATAACTCCTTGGCTACCGTTTATTCCAAGGTGACCTTTGAAGCCAGGCAACCGTTCTTTCATTTCTATCATCATGTGTTTGCCAACAAAAAGGGAATGGGCACAATAATCTCCAATTTTAGTTCAAAGTACCAAAGTGAAAGTCAAAAAGTTTGCAAAAATTGCATCAATGAAAAGAGGAGCAAAAATAGACTCATATGCTTCAATAAAAGTACCCTTGCTACAAAATGGAGTTACTTTGAAAATGTTCAAAAAGAATGCAAAGAATTGCCAAGTATCAAATTGCCAAACATCAAAAATGGCAAAAAAATGTTCTCAAAAGACAAATGCCATAAGAAATTTGGGGGAAAAACCAAGAGCAAACTACCATTGTGAAACTTAAAACATATCGATCCCTTTTATCCATTGATGATCCTTTCTTTGTTGCATGGTGGAGAGGGGACGACCCTTCTTCTTGTCAAGTCAAGAGGGGGAATTCCGCAATCCTATAGTGTTTCTAACACCATAAGGAGCCTACTCTTGACGAAAGCATTTAGCGATTGTGGATGAAAGTACCCTAGTTTGACACAACTTGGAGGTGATTTGTTGGTATTCTTTTAGACTTAGTAACTTGGAGAAATGATATCTATAATGGAATGTGTACCCTTAGATTGCTTCCCCTTTAAATGATTTCCGCCACTTAGATGAGGAAAGTGGCTGACAGGGCTGTCGTATACCTATCAAAAATAACTAACTAAACTAACTATATAGCTAGGGAAGTCAGGTCGATCTCCTCAGGGAGGCAAGATATCTGTAAAAGTTCGTCTATTTGGTCACAAAATGGGGGGGTGTTTAAATTGGTTTTCTAAACTAAAAGGGTTAAAGGAAGAGAAGTAGAGAAAAGAGTGATAAAAGGCAGAAAAAGATGATAAACTATCAATAAAAAGGGACATGTCAGGATTTCGGTTCACTACGGTAGTCCAGTGACTCAACTGTAAACAACTTAGATAAATTACTGCGAGACGGATATGGAAAGGTCCTTCCGGTCCACTTTCTATACTAAACTTCCACTAACTTAACTTCCGTCCGCGTCAGGGTAGTCTACTGTTCATAGCAGGTCTATTTAGTCAAATCTTCCGATCCATGATTAAATTTAACCAGATTAAAAAGGTGACTCAGAAGCGTGCACTCAACTAAGCCGATAAATACAGTTATATTGCTATGGTGACAGAATCTCACAATTAATTCATCTAACTTATTCACCACATCGTCACATTTCTACCATAGATCCCCTAATCCCAACATGAAATAGATTTAGCTACTCATATCGCTATTAATATTACCAAAACTAATAAAGATGAATGAACTAATAATAAACATAATGAAACGATAATTAAATTGCATAAAAGTAATTAGGGCAAAGAAATGAATGAAGCAAAACAAACAATTAAAGTGAATGAAAGAGAGATTATTATTAAGAAAGGAGAAAGAGATTACAATCGCAAGAATCCGGCGTAAAGAACGACAAAATCCGAGCTAAATAACCCCGAAAGCGAAGTTACAGTGAAGGATGAAAGCAACGCAGTCTTCGAAAAATGATAGATAATGAATTAGATGCTAATGACCTAGTAAAGTTGCGTTTAAATAGAAAATAAACTAAGTTCAAAAGCTAAAACAAGTTCACGGGCTAATTAAAGCCCATGAAACAAAAAACCACTCGATCGAGTAGTTTGAAACCACTCGATCGAGTAAAACTCCAGATAAGTTACTCGATCGAACATAAATGTTAGTCGATCGAGTAACTCCACTTTCCAGCACTTCTTGATCGAGTAGTAATCCACTCGATCGATCAACCCAAGCAATAGATACCACTCGATCGAGCAATAAAACTACTCGATCGAGTATTCTTCCTTCAAATCAGCCCAATCTCGTACCCGACTGCCTCGTAAACCGTGCCTTCACGCATCCCAATGCAGAAACTCACTCCGGAACATCCCGTCTCCTCAAAATGCATGAAAAAAGGACGAAAAATGGTACGATCCCACTACTTTCGCGTTCGTTACTACAAAACGGACAAAACGAACCAAAATAGCCAATTCGGGGGCAAAATGCAATATAAACAGTATGAAAGTGCATATAAATATGTGCTAAAATAGGCTAGAAAGACTATATAAAATGCACGTATCAAATCTTCCCAAACCGAATCTTTACTCCTCCTCGAGTAAACTAAAATGCAACTAATGGAACGGAAATGAAAACTCAGAGCTAGCTTAACTTGTCTACTTGAACCAATTTAATGCAACAAAAATTAACAGACATAGCTAAGAAGTCAGTACACAAACGAGTTATAAGCTGTTCAGAAATATAGCCAACCTATCGACCTTGCAAGACCAACAAAATCGGACTCTCTTGTGGTCAGTCTTCTCTCATGAAGCAAAGGGTGAATGTTATATGTAAAAGAGAGAAGAAAAAACAGTCACTCACCTAACTGCGACCTACAAAGCATGCATGCAACAAAAATGAAAGACAATTCGAGTATTAATGCACACACTCCAACCAATAATGTCCGTCACAGCCGAGGGCTTACAAATCATATGAGAATAGTGAGGTTCAGGTGAGAAAAGGCAAAACAAGTTATGGTAATGTGGAGGTAAAAGCGTCAAGCTAGTTCCTAACAGAACCATATAAAACCATCCGAATCTCAACTGACTGAAAAATAAAGTATAAGTGCCCTTCATTGGCACACAGCTCACTAATCTCATACACAATATCCTCAAAAATATGGAATAAAACAGAGGAGTGAGACCGTCACAAGATAGAAAAGAATACAGACGGACTCAAAATCAACCAGCTTAAAATTTTTTTGAACTTTTCATCCTCCCTGGTTTCACTATACACGTGATTACCTTTTTTTCTATTTTCATTTTTTTTTCTTTTTCTTTCTCTTCTTTTCTTTCTCACGTTTTTCTCATCTTTTTTCTTTTTTCTCATCTTTTTTTTTCTTTTTCTCCTTGTTCCTCTATTTCCACCAACAACAATCATATACACATGGGCCAAACTGCAGACGGAAAATCATACCACAAAAGACATACTAAACTAGCTTGACTAGGCAGGCTCAGTTTGGGATGTAGCAAATGGGTCAAAAAGGCAAGTTTTGGCTTAAATGGAGTTAAATGGGTGAAAAATATAAGAAAAAGGAAAATTGCAAGAACCTCCTTGCATGTGACACCGACCACAAACCCGAATGTGTGCATTTGACAAGAAATTGAATGTCATAAAAGTGCAAAAATGATGAACATGCTATGCAAGGAGTACTACTCTCAATTCCTAATAAACTGGTCATGAATGTCACCAGTTATGGGCTCTAAACCTCAGAAATTGTAAAGTAGGTTGCCAATTTATCAGGTCAAGTCTAAACAGTCAGTTGTAATTGAACAGAAACACGTAGACTATGCGTATGACAAAGCTAATAACTATCAACAGAAGTGCAAGCCTCAAGTAAAAATGACAAGTTATAGTGCAGTTTCATCAGGGAAATCAACCGTTCCGACTCAACCTATATGCAAAAATAAACGAGAAAATTTTTGAATTTTTGAAATTTTCTAATTTTTTTGGTTTTTTAATGAAATAAATAAACAATGCAAGCTGAAATAAATAAACGTGAATGCAAAACGAATGCAAATGCAGACTCAAAAGGATGCAATACCCTCCCCAAACCAACACGGACAACGCCCTCGTTGTCCTCCAGCATACACCAGCAGATATATACAGGGGAATGGGAATATACAACCAATAAAGAATACAAAAATAAAATAAATAGGAGACAAAAATAAAAGAGTGAGATGTACATACAAAACACGAACTTCCCCAAACCAGCCAGAAAACTGGGGAAGTGAGTAGACCAGCAACTACTTGTCAGCCTCCTCGTCGCTGTCGCGCACGTCCTCCACCGTCACCCGAAGTCCGGGTCTACCTCCTGCTCTCTCCTCCTCCTCTTCTCAGCTCGAGCTCTCTCCGCCGCCGCCGCCGTTGGGTCCTCGTCCTCGTCCTCCTCCTCCTCCTCCTCAGCAGACTCCGGGTACCCCTCAGCTGGGTACCGGTAAAAGGAAGGGTGTGGCCAACCCTCTGGGATCGGACGGTGTCGACTCAAGTGGTACTCGTATAGAGGGAACAAAGTCAAAGCTAAGTCCCGCTCCATACGAGCCTGTCTCTCTACAATCTCAACTAACAAACCGTCACGACGCCCTTGGTCCATGACCGAGGACGCCTTAAAGGGTAGTGGAGGTACAAAATTAGCCGGTAAGACCGACTGTGTCTATGTCTGGGTTTGTTCGGGGGGTGCGGGAGTAGGAGTAGGAGTCGGGAAGGGTGTAGGAGTGGCTGTGGAAGGCTGGCCGCTCCCAAAAGGTGTGGACTCCTCTCCGGTCTCAAGTCTGCGCCGTTTCTTAACGACGGGTAAAGTAGTAGGTGGGCGAACCTGGATGTGGTAGTCAGGTAGTGGTGGAAGTCGGGTGCCCTGTGCGACAGTAGGCAAAGGGGCTAGACGGGGGAGAGTGGTGCAAGGTAAGTCCACAGACAAGGAACCGTCTATCTTCCAAGTCCGGAAGTCTGTGGTCAGCCAATGCTGAGAAAGCATGGCATCTAGAGTCAGATACCTCTCTCCCGGGAGGTACGGTAAGTCACGAGGCCAGACAGGGAAAAGGGAACGGGCAAGAATGGTGGCTATGCCACCGCAGATAATAGATCCCTTGACCTTCTCCCTCTGGGCCCGGAAACCTTGGGCGATCGGATAGGCAATGTTGAGGGTAAAAGGACCCTCGCAGTCAATGTTCAGGTAACCGCCTAAGATGGAGAGCTCGTTGTTGTTGATGTTGTTTGGCTCCCTACGGCAAAAAATGGTGCTCCCCATCAGTCTAAGAAAGTAACGGGCATGGGGAAGGTTGACCTGTGCGAGCTTTCGCTCGGGAAAGGTGGTCTGGGCCATAGTTCGCCAAGGCTGACGAATGACCTTCCTCAGGGCTGTAGTGTCGCCCGTAAAGGAAAGGTCGAGTCTGGTACCAAACTCCTCCAACGTCATCGAAAAAGTCCGGTTGAACAACCGGAATGACACGGAAAGACTAGTGGGGGAAGCGTCGTGTGCCCTGGAGGAGAAGGTGAAGGAGCTGAGGAACTCAAGACTCAGCTCCAGAAAGGTGTGGCCACTCATAGTGCTGAGTCCGGACATCCCCGTGCCCCGTAAAAGCTCACAAACTGACTCGTAGAAGCCGAGTCTCTCAAGTGTCGGCTGGTCTAAGAACCGGGTAGGTAAAAACTCACAGCCAACTAGGTTGTAAAACCTCTTACGATGTACACCGTTAACGAAAATTACCTGCGGGTACTCAGGGTGGGAGTCGAGGGAGTCGTCCTCTCGGACAGTGACCGTGCCAGAAGGAGAAACAGAAGTAGAAGTACTAGGAGCTGGCGTAGCACGAGCACGTCCACGACCTCGGCCCCGACCTCTATAACCTGAGGTAGAAGCCCGTCCAGTGACGGTGCGAGGAACTAGGGCCGCCCATAAAGCAACTGCAACTGCTGGTGAGTCCGCCACAGGTGTGTTCACCGTGGCTGTAGTAGAGGCTGTGGCTGCTCTGACCACCACTGAGGAAGAAAGACTAGCAGCGGTGCTAGCAGTGGTGGTGGCAGTGACTGAAGTGGCAGCCGAAACAGAGCTAGCAGCAGTGCTAGCAGGTGTAAAAACTGTACCAGCAGCAGAGACTAAGAGCACAGGGGTTGCGGTACTAAAAGAAGTGGAGGCGATGGTGACAGCAGGGACCACCGTCTCGGTCAAGGATGGACTAAAAGTCGAGCTAGTGGAGGGCAGAGAGCTAGAATCCATCCTGAATAAAAAGGGCAGGGGTATTTGATAAGAAAAAGAGATGAAAACAGCATGACAATTCCCCTAATCAGTCGAAAGTCTCGACTACAGCACAAAAATTCCAAACTTTCCTCAAAAACTCGAATGACAGCGGATAAACGGCGATAGGGGCGGGGTAGCAGGCATCAAAAGCAGCAATTAAGCAACAACTGAAGTAAATTAGGCAAATGACAGCATGAAAACCCAGTTGGCAGTCGAAAATTTGGACTGAAAATCACCCTTAATCGCGAATTTCGCGTGAAATTCGAACTAGGCAAGTAAATATCAATGAGGATACGGGATTAAACATCAAGCAAGCTAGACTAAGCACTGAATCAAAATTATAGTCGATAATTTCGACCCAAAATAGAAAATCGAAACCTAGGTCCTAATTCACTTTATAAAATGCAAAATAAGTGAAATTTAAATGCAAAGAAGTGTAAGGATCACTTACTTGATGATTAAGAACCTACAAATTGCAATTAATCGGCAAGAAACAAGCAACAAAGACGATTTTTGATCTAAAAACCGCAAACCCTAGAATCCTCAATAGACCGTGTAAAACAACGAAAATCAGAGGGAAAGTAGAGGGCTTTCGACGATTAATTAACAAGTAACAAAATGTAGGTGACGGATTTGGCAAATGGGAAAGAAATATAGGGGATTTGGGGTTCTTTTGTCCCAAAATAGAAAGGGTGTCGAAAACAATTTGGGGTAAAATGAAATAAGAACCAAAAAGAAGGAAGTTAAGGAAAACTCCCTGCGTGTCTCTTGCAATTTCACTCGATCGAGTGGTTTAGAACTGCTCGATAGAGGACTTTATGGCTCCATCTACTCGATCGAGTAAAAATTTACTCGATCGAGAACTCCCCTTTTCAGCTTTACTCGATCGAGTGATTTGGAATCACTCGATCAAACACATTTCACTCGATCGAGTACAAAAAGTACTCGATCGAGCTCTTTTCCTGGTGTAAGCTCTGGAATTCGTCATTCTTCCTTTGAATTTGCGTAAAATTCCCCAAACCTGCATAGAAACACTCGCAAAAGTATCCCAAAATACCAAATACACAAAATAACAGTCTATAGTCTCTAATCTACGCTAAAAATTGTCTAAATTCTAATTGTCCTAATTAAAAGCAATAAATAAAATTCAACGGAAAATTCAAAAATTATTTTTACAAGTTGGTACACGGGGCATTTCCCCGCTCACTTCCCAAGGCAATTCAGTAGCCCCTTGGAGGGCTCCTGACTGGAGGACGTCATCTCAACAACATTAATTGTCCTCTTCAGTTTCCATGAGCTTGAACTTGAATCATTAGGAGGAGAATAGTTGACATCCACATATGCGCGAACTTTTCTAATCCTTGCTCCTTTCTCTCCGGCTTTAACATTGTCAATCCCACCTTGATTGACATTAATTGCACAATGCCCTTTGACATCTCCTGCATTATTTTCATCTGTACCTGAAGCAAGGAAAACAGACGAACTTTCCTCCTTTTTGCTCTCAACCTTAGGTCGAGGGGTCACAATAGCAGCACAATGCTCCAAATTTTCATTTGGAGTGTTAATAATAGGGTCAATAGAAGAGAGGGCATTGCTAGGCTGAGCTTGCATGGGAGCCCTCCGGAACTTAGAATGATGGAATATCAATTCCTCGTCCCCAACCTGAAAAGTCAATGTCTTGCCCCCGACATCTATTACTGCTCGGGCAGTAAATAAAAATGGTCTCCCTAAAATAATAGGGGTATGGGCATCGTCGGGGATGTCAAGTACAACAAAGTTAACGGGAATAAAGAACCTCCCGATCTTAACAGGTATGTCTTCTATTACACCTAGTGGCCGTGATATGCTACGGTCGGCCATCTGAACAGTCATGTTTGTGCAATTAAACTTTGTCAAACCAAGTCTCTTAGCCAGAGACAACGGTAGGACACTCACGCTAGCGCCAAGATCGCATAACGCGTTATCAATCAAATGGGTACCAATATGACATGGAATCGAAAAACTGCCCGGATCTGACTGTTTAGGAAGTAACTTATTCTGAACTAAGGCCGTCCCTACCTCGGTCAAAGCTACCGTCTCATGATCATTAATATGCCTCTTACACGATAAAATTTCTTTCATAAATTTAAGGTAAGAGGATACCTGTGTCAGCAGTTCGGCGAATGACATAGTGACCTGCAAGCTTCTCAGGAGTTCGGCAAACTTGCCGAATTGTTGATTAGCCTTAGCACTCTGCAGACGCCTCGGGAAGGGAACCGTGATGGGTATCTCGAGTCCCTTGTTCCTCTCTTCCAACGTGTCAGCCGGATCAAGCTCCAAGTCCTTCGGATGCTTCTTTCCTCTCGAACGAGGTCTTTCAGGTGATGTTTCACTCGATCGAGCACTAGCAGGCTCTTGATCGAGCTGTTCCTTATCCATACTACTCGATCGACCAAAAATACCATTCGATCGAGTAGTTTCTTCAACAAAAGCACTCGATCGAGTAAAAAATTCACTCGATCGAGCAGCTTCTTTTCCCTGTTCACTCGATCGAGTAGAATTTCCACTCGATCGAGTACTTTCTTCAACATTTTTACTCGATCGACCCCCTAAAAACTAGTCGATCGAGTACGTTCTTTGCCATCAGCTTCTTTTCTTCGACAGAACACTGTTCATCGGCAATATTTTCCTTCCTCGGGTCTGATTTCAACACTTCCGGTCCCTCATATGAACGACCGCTTCTCAAATTAATTAAATTTACCGTCTCATGTGGATTTTTGTCAGCCTGGGACGATAAATGACCCGGTTTCCTTGTGGACTGGTTCGCGGCTAACTGGGCAACTTGAGTTTCAAGTGCCTTTATAGATGCATCTTTTTGTTGGTCGCTTAACTTCCACTGCTTTGTCAAAGACTGCAACATCGTCTTCAACTCACCTATCTCACTTACCCCACCAAAAGATGAGGCAGCTTGATTAGGTATAGGAAAGGAAGGAGGCTTCTGAAAGCCTTGTTGAGTCTTATGTGGAGGGACATATGACTGCTGCTGGTGCGGCGGAAGGGTAGTATTGAGCACATTTTGACTTGTCCACCTCAAATTGGGATGGACTGCCCCTTGGTTATTATAATAAGAACCCCCTCCTTGCCTGTATTGTTGAAAAGCAAGGATCTGTTCCTTCTCTGTAAGACAGCCAACAGCAGTGTGACCGTCATTACTACCATATCTCTCACATGTAACAGTTTCCCCTCTAGTAAGCAGATGAACCGTCTGAGGCTCCCCTGCAGAATGCAGCTCCAACTTATCAAACCTAGCATTCATGGCTTCCAGCTGAGCCACAACTTGCTTATCGACCACATGAACTGTTCTATTACCATCCCTCGGGTTTCCATACTCAGCACAATGGTTCGCCATCTCTTCAATAAGGGCCCATCCCTTATCATCGTCAGTGTTCTCTTGGAATCTACCGTTAGATGATGCATCAAGTATGGCTCTGTGATCATCATACAGCCCATTGTAGAACTGGTTAGACAGAAACCACGGATCAAAACCATGGTGAGGAATAGACCTCACCAACTTCTTGAAATGGGACCACGCTTCATATAAAGTTTCATCAGGTGCTTGCTTGAAACTTGTGATCTTTGCCCTCAGCTGATTGGTGCGCTGTGGAGGGAAATATCTCTTGTAAAAAGCAAGAGCAAGGGTCTCCCAGTTAGTAACCCCTGCGGCCGCGCGGTCCAAATCAGTCACCCACTCCCTGGCTGAGTCAGTCAAAGAAAAAGGAAACAACACCGCCTTAATCTTGTCTTGAGTTACCCCTTTTGTGGCGGGGATAGTAGAACAGTAGTCCGTAAAGACCTCCATGTGATTCCTCGGGTCTTCACCTGCCACACCTCTATAGAGATTTCTCTCCACCAGATTGATATAGGAAGGAAGGATGTCAAATGTATTCCCATCCCCAGTCTGGAGATTGAAACCCTTTGGAATTGATGCTGGTTTAGGCTCCAAGTGACTAGCAATGTTCGGCATCTTTACTGGTTGGTTTACAGAACTAAAAGTGTCTTCTTCAAAAGATGGATTTTCTGCAAATATAAAATGCTGAAGCTCTAGTTTGAAAGTACTCAAGTCTTCCTTTCGTGATTCTCTTTGTAGACGGAGTCTATGCCTAAATAGTCTCTCTGGCTCAGAATCAGGTGCAACTAACTCAAACCTGTCTGACTTAGGCATACACAACACTGAAAGAAAATAAATAAGAACTGCCTCAAGGAATAAAAATTCCCTGAGACGAATAAAATAAACGAAACAAAGACAGATAGGGCAATTGCCTCCCCGGCAACGGCGCCAAAATTTGACAGGGCTGTCGTATACCAATCGAAAATAACTAATTAAACTAACTATATAGCTAGGGAAGTCAGGCCGATCTCCTCAGGGAGGCAAGATATCTGTAAAAGTTCGTCTATTTGGTCACAAAATAGGGGGTGTTTAAATTGGTTTTCTAAACTAAAAGGGTTAAAGGAGGAGAAGTAGAGAAAAGAGCGATAAAAGGAAGAAAAAGATGATAAACTATCAATAAAAAGGGACATGTGAGGATTTCGGTTCACTACGGTAGTCCAGTTAGTCAACTGTAAACAACTTAGATAAATTACTGTGAGACGGATATGGAAAGGTCCTTCCGGTCCACTTTCTATCCTAAACTTCCACTAACTTAACTTTCGTCCTCGTCAGGGTAGTCTACTGTTCATAGCAGGTCTATTTAGTCCAATCTTCCGATCCAGGATTAAATTTAACCAGATTAAAAAGGTGACTCAGAAGCGTGCACTCAACTAAGCCGATAAATACAGTTATATTGCTATGGTGACAGAATCTCACAATTAATTCATCTAACTTATTCACCACATCGTCACATTTCTACCGTAGATCCCCTAATCCCAACTTGATATAGATTTAGCTACTCATATCGCTATTAATATTACCAAAACTAATAAAGATGAATGAACTAACAATAAACATAATGAAACGATAATTAAATTGCATAAAAGTAATTAGGGCAAAGAAATGAATGAAGCAAAACAAACAATTAAAGTGAATGAAAGAGAGATTATTATTAAGAAAGGAGAAAGAGATTACAATCGCAAGAATCCGGCGTAAAGAACGACAAAATCCGAGCTAAATAACCCCGAAAGCAAAGTTACAGTGAAGGATGAAAGCAACGCAGTCTTCGAAAAATGATAGATAATGAATTAGATGCTAATGACTTAGTAAAGTTGCGTTTAAATAGAAAATAAACTAAGTTCAAAGGCTAAAACAAGTTCACGGGCTAATTAAAGCCCACGAAAACAAAAACCACTCGATCGAGTAGTTTGAAACCACTCGATCGAGTAAAACTCTAGATAAGTTACTCGATCGAACATAAATGTTACTCGATCGAGTAACTCCACTTTCCAGCACTTCTTGATCGAGTAGTAATCCACTCGATCGATCAACCCAAGCAATAGAAACCACTCGATCGAGCAATAAAACTACTCGATCGAGTATTCTTCCTTCAAATCAGCCCAATCTCGTGCTCGACTGCCTCGTAAACCATACCTTCACGCATCCCAATGCAGAAACTCACTCCGAAAAATCCTGTCTCCTCAAAATGCATGCAAAAAGTACGAAAAATGGTACGATTCCACTATTTTCGCGTTCATTTCTAAAAAACGGACAAAACGAACCAAAGTACCCAATTCGGGGGCAAAATGCAATATAAACAGTATGAAAGTGCATATAAATACGTGCTAAAATTGGATAAAAAGACTATATAAAATGCACGTATCAGTGGCTATTCTTTTTGTAGATGCATCCCTTACTTGATCATGTATGCTTAAATGTTAGGATGTATCACCATTTTGGCAAGCCCCACCTTGCCTTACAAGAAGGCATCTTACCTCATAGGTGTCTTGTTGTGAGTTGAAGGGGCGGAGTGAGACCCGCTAATTGTCTCACACCCGCTAGTAGTATTAAAAAGGATCATAGTTTTAGTCACCTCTTTACTCGGGACGAGCAAAGGTTCGGTTTGGGGATATTTGATGTGACTCATATTTGTGCACATTTAATCCCTGAACTAACCTCGTTCCTATGCTTTCTAGTACTTATTAGGGTCGTTTCTTATCTTTAGTTCCCTACTTTGCATATTCTTTTAGGTTTTGTGTCCTTGGTAGGAGAGGATTTCTAGCCTTGCATTTATGGAGCAAAGTGGAGCTAAATGGAGTGCATCTAATGACCTAGTAACAAAGAGGAGACCAATACTAAAGGCCTAAGTGAATAAATCAAGTAGAATGGGCAATGATGAAGACCCCCACGACCCCTCAACGATCCCCACGGATCCTTAGGCTGTCAAAAGAAGAAGAAAAAAAGTTGATTCACAATCCGGGCATCCCGAGCTCAAGACGAGTGTCCCAAGCCATAATCCGGGCGTCCCGTGGTCAAGTCGAGCGGATCCCTGAGCATCTTGAGCATATATTAAGGACAAGTCGGGCGACTCCTTATGGGACTTGTAAAGCACTAATCTCCTTCTTAAGGACTTAATCGGCATTTAAGCCCTTAGTTACCCTAATACTTGTACTTAGTATAAATACCCCATTGTTTTAGGGGATTAATCATCAAGTTTGCATATTAATAATCAAGTTTTATTCAAGTTAATTTACCAATTTAGCTTAGTAGATCTTATTAATCAAGTTGTATTTACTCAATTCAATATTAATCAAATCTTAATTCCTCTTTAATCATTCAAGTGTTCTTAGATTTAGTTGGGTAATTTGAAGACTATTTGGGGTTTATTAAAGAGTTGACAACTCCTCATCATTCATCAGGTGTTCTTCTATTATTCTTTTCTTATTATTTGGATCATCCTTAAGTTGGTATAATCTCTTTTACCCTTTGCTTAAATAATTATTGCTTTACTCATTCACCATGTTTAACTTTGTTAATATGATTGACACCCTTATTAGCATGTTTACCATGACCATGAGTGATTAGTATCCTAGCTAGGATTAATGGGGGATTAGGGAAATTAAAACATGGGGGTAGATCCATACTTAATCTAATATGCTTTCATAAAATTGCTTGCTTGTTGTAGTTTCAACTTATGCACAAGTTATGCTTGATGAATTGCTTGATTGACAACCTTGCATGAATCTCTTATCCATTCAACAAGACTTGTAAAATATAAACTAACTCAAGGCTTGTTAGACCATGCATATAGTTGAATAGGAAGAAACTAAGTCGACTTGTAGGTGTTCTACAGTCTTGACCGACTTGGCTTCGGGACCCAAATCTTCCTAGGAATTGTAAGACATAAAATAACTCGATTCCACTACAACAATAATTTGCTTGCAACTATGTAAACATGTTTATATGATCTCCACCATGAATCCCCTATAAACCCATGACACCCTAGTGCCTTAATCAATTGTTTACAAAATTCTGTTTATTTACTTGCTTTGTTTTGCTTTAATTTCCTTACATTTCATTGTTAAGTAGTTTAGTTTATAACCCTCACTCTCAACCTAATTTGTGACACCCGAAGACATAGCTCTCTACAACCGATAACTTGATTCAATACCCGTCCTTTGGGATCCGGCCTTTACTTGCCACTCTACTAAGAGTAGTTATTTAAGATTATAAATATTGTTTTGATTGGTTAGCTTAGACGACAAAGTTTTAAACTGAATAACCTACCATCCACAAAGTAGTGGGCAAGTGGAGGTTTCTAATCGCCAAATCAAAGCAATATTGGAGAAGGTTACCAACAAGAGCCGGAAAGATTGGTCACAAAAGATCCCCGGTGTTCTATGTGTTAGAAATCTTTATCTCATAATACAACATATAAATATATGTTACAATTTAATTTAGTCATAAAATTAATTTAGATCTTATGCATGCAAACAAGAATAAAGATAAAGAAGAAATCATCATTCTTACATTGAGATTTCGGATCAAAGGGCACAAGTAAGATCTCCTTCTTACTTGTTCTTGAGCTCTCCTAATATGGATGAACAAAGATTCAAGGATAGAATCTCTCCCAAGGAATTATACCCAAGATAACCTCCTAAAAGACTAATATTATTAATACTAGAACAATATTAATCTTAATAAAATTGACCCAAAACTATTGTTTTTATCTCTTGTATTTCGGCCAAGAGAGGAAGATATTTGGAGTTTTATTTCTCTAGTTTTTCTTAGAGAGCTTTCTACTTTCTTACACTAGAAAATATTGTATATTGTATGAATGAATAATTTTTTAGAGAAAAACTCTCTATTAGCCTCTCCAAAAACCGGTGGAATGAGGGATTGGGGAGCCAATGCATGGTCAAGTTTTTCTATCCAAGAAAACATAGGCTTGCATGGCTAAGGCTAGGTGTAATTATTTTGTTTCCACTCAAATAATTTAACATAATTTAAACACCATACTCCCTCCATATTTCGGTCCATATGGGATAAAATGGATTCCATTTTATCTTTGTCAATTTGTCAATTTGTCACATGTCACAAGTCATGTAAAATTGTCATGTATTTTTAACGTATTAAAAATCAACGTATTAATAAAATACGTCATGTACAAAATCGACTTAGTAATTCACAATTACTTGTACCAAAACACTTTACCAATTATAATTACAACATCTTGTATTTATAATAAATTATTCATTCAGTTCAATTGTTTCCGTAAACAATAATTTCATCTAAGCAATAAAACAATTCGATTACTTAGACCGTATCTTATTTAATCAAATTACAATGAGACACATAAATATTACTTCCAAAATCGTCCGTCAATTTTAAGCAATTTAATTAACCCGTATCGTCATACGACCAATTAAATATTCAGTTAAGAGTGTTACCCTTTAGGTATGACCTAAGGGGATCAATTGATCACCACCGTCGCACGACAGTAATGTCAAACTCTAGTCAGCCAATCATTACCGATATGTGTGGACCAGTTGACAGTAAAATATTACTTCCCACATGTATTCTTAAAATGAGACTTAAACATGTGATCATCATGATCGACAGTTGTGATCGCATTATTGTCGGAGGACACATATTCCAACAATCTCCCACTTGTCCTCGACAAGTGTGCGTCACCAATTCTCTTGTCCTATTACTATCTCCCACTCAATGCAAGGTGTCTTTCAGGTCGTACTTGCAAGTGATCATATCGAGAGTGGTTTCCTCGATCTGGAGAATAACTGATTGACCAGAATTATCCACCATGGATACCTTCCGAGCGTGGCCACACATTTCCAGTTCATTACTCCTCGAGTGGCCCTGAGATATTGTTATAACCCTGACAAGGGGTGGACAATTCCTATTGCACTTGTTCCCTTCGAGTAGCCACAGCCATCATAACCCAAAATATGTCCATTTGACCCCATTTACGAAGGTCGTAGTAACACAAATTAATGTTAATCTGAAACTGTGCCATCTTAGGCGAACAGTCTTTAGTCAAAAGAATCGACTCATTAGAATTCTATAGTAGCTCTCGCCACGACCAGGCAATATAAGTTTGCCAGAACTCTATAAGCGGTCATAAGGCCAGACAAGGTGTTCCTAACAGTCTGCCTATGTGATCGACTAGTCATCTCACATGACTTTATGGCATTTGAACTTGCCATCAATCGCATCACACTCTAGTCACTTCGAGACGTCACCTCATACAAGTGACTATGGGCGAATACTATGTTAATCCGTGTTCACTTTAACGGGGTTCAATTTTGTCACTACAACCCGTTTGGATGTAACAATGTATAAAGAAAAGATAAAAGACAAATGTGATTATGAACATGAACAAAAACAACACTTTTATTTCATTTCAAAATCTAACATAAACTTGGTACACGTTTGAGTCCCATGGATGCAACATGTCCATCATGCTTGGCATGCGATAAAGGCTTGGTGAGCGGATCGGCTATGTTGTCATCCGTCCCAACCTTACATATCGTGATTTCCTTTCTTTCAATGAAATCTCTAATTACATGATATTTTCTAAATACATGTCTAGATCTATTACTAGACTTAGGCTCTTTAGCTTGGAAGATCATCCCACTATTATCACAATAGAGAGTGATGGGATCATTGGCGGTAGGTACTACTCTTAGACCTTCCGTGAATTGTCTGATCCACATAGCTTCCTTGGCAGCTTCTGATGCTGCAATGTACTCAGCCTTCGTTGTTGAATCCGCAGTCACAGCTTCCTTGAAGCTTCTCCAGCTAACGGCACCACCATTGAGCATGAAAACGAAACCAGCTTGTGATTTCATGTCATCTCTATCTATTTGGAAAATCGAGTCCGTGTAACCATTAACACGGAGCTCGGTGTCTCCTCCAAACACAAAGATAGAATCCTTAGTCCTTCTCAAGTACTTAAGGATGTTTTTGACGGCTATCCAGTGACTCTCACCTGGATTTCCTTGATATCTACTCGTCATGCTCAAGGCATACGAGACATCAGGACGTGTGCATATCATGGTGTACATGATTGATTCAATAGCGGAAGCACAAGGGATCAACTTCATGCGTTCAACATCATAGGGTTCGGAGGGAGATTGAGACTTGCTCAATATTGTCCCAGTTACCATAGGTACCAATCCCCTTTTTGATTTGTCCATGCTGAACCGTCGAAGAATCTAATCAACATAAGACTCTTGACATTGTGCCAATATCCTCTTGGATCTATCTCTATGGATCCGGATACCTAATATGCGTTGTGCTTCTACTAAATCCTTCATTTGGAAGTGGTTATCTAACCACTTCTTAACAGAAGACAACATCGGAATATCATTTCCAATGAGTAGTATGTCATCGACATACAAGATTAGGAACACAACATTGCTCCCACTAAATTTCATGTATAAACATGGTTCCTCAACACTTCGAGTGAAACCATTCTCTTTTATAACATGATCGAATCGATGATTCCAACTTCTAGATGCTTGTTTAAGACCATAAATGGATCTCTTAAGCTTGCACACTTTGTTAGGATTCTTAGAATCAACAAAACCTTCGGGTTGTATCATGTACACCTCCTCTTCTAAATGCCCATTTAGAAAAGCGGTTTTGACATCCATTTGCCATATTTTATAATCATGAAATGCGGCAATCGCTAACAAAATCCGTATGGATCTTAACATGGCTACGGGGGCGAAGGTCTCATCATAATGGAGACCTTGGACTTGGGTAAATCCTTTTGCCACTAGCCTAGCTTTGTAGACATCATCATGTCCTTCTATGCCATTCTTTACTTTGAAAATCCATTTGCATTGAAGAGGTCTTGCCCCTTTAGGCAAATCTACCATGTTCCAAACTTGGTTCTCATGCATAGAATCCATTTCGGACTTCATGGCTTCAAGCCATAAGGAGGAATTTGGACTAGAGATTGCAGCCTTGTAGGTGGCGCGCTCGTCACTTTCTAAAAGCAACACATCGAGTGTTCCATCTTCTTCGATAAGTCCCACATATCGATCGGGATGGCGAATAACTCAGCTCGTTCTTCTAAGAGGAGGAGGGACAACCGCGCTAGATGACAAAGGAACATCTTCTTGCGTCTCTACTTCGGTTTGTGGCTCTTGAACTTCATCAAGTTCAAAATTTCTCCCACTCTGTCTCTTAGAAATAAATTATCTTTCTAAGAAGACAGCCTCGCAAGACACAAACACTTTGTTTTCTTGAGGTTTGTAGAAGTAGTAACCTCGAGAGGTCGAGGGGTAACCTACAAAGATGCTTTTTTCGGATCTTGGGGCAAGCTTGTTGTCGGTCTTTGCCTTGACGTAAGCATCACATCCCCAAATTTTCATGTAGGATATATTAGGAACTCTTCTCGTCCACATTTCATATGGAATCTTTTCGGTTGACTTTGTGGGACTATTATTCAAAGATCTGATTGCGGTTTGAACCGCAAATCCCCAAAACGAGTTTGGTAGCGCGGTTTGACTCATCATTGATCGAACCATATCAAGTAGGGTTCGATTTCTCCTTTCGGCAACACCATTGAGTTGTGGTGTTCCGGGTGGAGAAAGTTGTGATATAATACCACAACCTTTCAAGTGTGAATCGAATTCAAGGCTAAGATATTCTCCACCACGATCGGAACGTAGTGCTTTTATCTTTTTGTTCAATTGGTTTACCACTTCATTTTGAAATTCCTTGAATTTCTCAAAAGCTTCACTCTTATACTTCATTAAATAGATATACCCATATCTACTCAAGTCGTCGGTGAAGGTTATGAAGTAGTCATCATTTCCTCGAGCGGTGATACTCATTGGTCCACATACATCGGTATGTATGAGTCCCAATAGTTCACTAGCTCGTGTTCCTTTACCGCTAAAAGGATTATGAGTCATCTTGCCAAGAAGGCAATATTCGCATGTTCTATATGATTGAAAATGAAATGGTGTAATCACATTAGTCGAAATTAATCTTTTGATGCGATTCTGGTTTATGTGACCTAATCGACAATGCCAAATGAACGATTCATTTGGATCACTTGATTTGAGTTTCTTTGATTGAATGTTATAGATATCATTAGTCGGATTTGAGGTTTCTAAAATGTAAATGCCATTAATGGAAGAAGCTTGGCCTATAACCAAGTCATTCCTTGAAATAGTACAACGATTGTTCTTAATGACAAAACAAAATCCGTCCATGTCTAACATAGCGATAGAAATAATGTTTATAGAAAGTGTAGGCACGTAAAAAAAATTATGTAAATACAACTCAAATCCATTAGGCAAAGCTAATACATAAGTTCCTTTGGATTCGGCCGCTACTCGAGCTCCATTTCCAAGGCGTAGATCCACACCTCCTTTGCTAAGCCTCTTCACGTCTCTTAAAACCTGTAAATGATTACAAAGGTGAGAACCACAACCGTGTATCCAGTACCCATGTCGTAGTGAAAGTATAATTTATATCAATAACATAAATTTCCTTAGGAATTTTACCTTTTGGAACGATGATTCCTTCCCTTATATTTCGCAAATATACGGGACAATTCCTAAGCCAATGTCCCATGCCATAGCAATAATGTCACTCATCTTCAACTTGCTTGAAGTTTTTCCCTTTCTTTCCCTTCTTCTTAAACTTTTTGCCCTTTGAAGCAAGAACTTGATTGCTTGAGCTCCCACTAGTTTTGGCATCTTTATCTTTCAAAGACAAAGATCCTATAGATTTTATGAGGCGGTCTTCCTGAGACCGGCTCACAAGAGATCTTGTAGGAGGTTTAGAAGAAGTGATGAATTTTAGGTTTCCATCCGAACCAATCCCAAAATGAAGTTCTCTAGTAGTGTCGAAATCATTGTTGAAGCAAACGTCGTCAAAAACATTGTGGCAAGACACAATAGTTATCGGTGTAGTAGCGTTTGATGGATTCATTGTAATGAACTACAAGTATGGAGGAAAAGGAAATATTAACATTTGGCTTTTTAATATCATACTTGTAAATAAATTAACAAGATATGAGCATTTATATAGTGACCTCTACCCAACTATTATAAATGATTCCAAGATCCAAATTCATATTAACATGGGCACGGTGTGGCCGATACATCCCTTATCAATATAACTCAGTGGATTAACTCTTTAATCGATTCTACTTTTAGAAATCTTGGTCGATAAAATTACATTAACATTTATCTTTAGCCCAAAACACATCCGACAAGGGCACGGTGTAGCCGATTCATCCCTTATCAATACTTTTGTTGAGTTCAACCCAAATTTCGAATAAATGTGTCCATGATCCAAATCCACATTAACATGGGCACGGTGTAGCCGATTCATCCCTTATCAACATGAATTCGGTGGCTAGACATTTATCACCCACTTCCCCTACGTAACAAGGTTTGTACCCCGGTGTGGCCGAGTGCACTCCCTCACGAAATAGGTTTTCATGGTTTCTACTTTTTGGTAAGGCTAAGTCTCAATTGTTTATTTTAGCAAGAGGTCATGTCAATTTATTATCTATCACGTTTTAAATGAACTAAAGCGGTGAACTACGATAATTGTAATTGACACGGTCGATATACTCGATTTAATGATAATGCATGTTTTAGTTATGGCGATTTAGCGATGCATGCAACATATAAATAAAATGCAAAGCATAAAAATAAATCCTAGTATGACCTTCCTAAAATAGTAAATCTAATAAACTATTACAAATTCGGAAATCAAACCCAATGGTCCCTTGAACTTCGGTCTTGACACGCATCTCGAGGTAACACCGTCTTTAATGGATCGCCTTCTCGAGTGGCGCTGTCTTCAAGGAACTCCGGAATAAATAAATTACATAACAAATTACATAATTTCCTATTATACATTTGTAATTAAAAATAAAATAAATCTATTAAATTACAAAACGGTGATACGAGATCACAATAAATTACAACCGAATCGATATTCCTAAACATTTCGGGTAATACCAATTAAAAACTAAGGCCATACTAAGCAAAATTACATAATTCAAAAATTGCATAAAATAAAATTATGACAATCATAAATAAAATGCAGCATTATAATATGTATGAACATGCCCAATGTTATGCTAAATCGCCTTTAAGGAGCCAATATCGTATATTAATCGGCTTTTACGGATTTGCGTGATTCAACCTTTTAAAATCACAATAAATTACATAAAATCATATTTATGCACAAGTTAATTACCCTAACCAACTTAGGACTCAAAATTAGTCTCCACTAACTTATTGACAATAATTAACTTATATTTCTTAAAATTGTTCATAAATGGACTCAAAATTACAATAAAATGTCATAAACTTCAAATAAATAACAAAAATTTCAAATAAATTTGAAATTTGAAATTTTAAACTCATGAACATTCTGGAAAAATACCATGACACTCATAATGTTCAAAACTTAGGTTAAAAATTTCGAAATTTATAGAGAAAAACAATGTTGCGGTTGATCGGATTTATCAAATATTATCATAAAATATGAGGAAAAATTATATTAATTTACTTTTCACTTTTAGATCTGAAACATATGATAAAATGCAACATGTGACATTTTTCCTTAGTCATGAAGTATGTTTTAGCAATTTTCACTAATTAAAGTCACTATTTATGTTATTTTTCATCAAATATTCATAAATCATGCATAAAGACTTCATTATAACCAATTATTTTACACACATCTTGTAAAATTGTATGTGACAACATACTAAATTTCTATGACTATATTCGAAATATAACTCATATTAACCTATTTTTCATTTAAATTCGATTTTATCTTGAAAAATCCATATTTCGAGCATAAAAACTCCAAAAATTATGAAACATTTTAGGTCATCAAAATAAAATATATGTGAAAACATATCTAAAATCCACTGGAAAAATCGAATTTTAGTCCAAAAATGACATTTTTATCATAAAATCACATTTTAATGCCATTATTATGTATAATGAACAATAAAAATCCATAAATTAACCAAAATATCCTAAATACATTTTAGGACCAGAAACTTTAACATGCATAATTGATTTCGTGATATATCATAATAAACACAAATTTATAAGTTTTATTTGTTAATCGTATAACTCGGAAAAACTATAACCTATTTGCATGCAAACAACCTAAGGCTCTTGATACCGCTTGTTAGAAATATTTATCTCATAAAACAACATATAAATATATGTTACAATTTAATTTAGTCATAAAATTAATTTAGATCTTATGCATGCAAACAAGAATAAAGATAAAGAAGAAATCATCATTCTTACATTGAGATTTCGGATCAAAGGGCACAAGTAAGATCTCCTTCTTACTTGTTCTTGAGCTCTCCTAATATGGATGAACAAAGATTCAAGGATAGAATCTCTCCCAAGGAATTATATCCAAGATAACCTCCTAAAAGACTAATATTATTAATACTAGAACAATATTAATCTTAATAAAATTGACCCAAAACTATTGTTTTTATCTCTTGTATTTTGGCCAAGAGAGGAAGATATTTGGAGTTTTATTTCTCTAGTTTTTCTTAGAGAGCTTTCTACTTTCTTACACTAGAAAATATTGTATATTGTATGAATGAATAATTTTTTAGAGAAAAACTCTCTATTAGCCTCTCCAAAAACCGGTGGAATGAGGGATTGGGGAGCCAATGCATGGTCAAGTTTTTCTATCTAAGAAAACATAGGCTTGCATGGCTAAGGCTAGGTGTAATTATTTTGTTTCCACTCAAATAATTTAACATAATTTAAACACCATACTCCCTCCATATTTCGGTCCATATGGGATAAAATGGATTCCATTTTATCTTTGTCAATTTGTCAATTTGTCACATATCACAAGTCATGTAAAATTGTCATGTATTTTTAACGTATTAAAAATCAACGTATTAATAAAATACGTCATGTACAAAATCGACTTAGTAATTCACAATTACTTGTACCAAAACACTTTACCAAATATAAATTACAACATCTTGTATTTATAATAAATTATTCAGTCAGTTCAATTGTTTTCGTAAACAATAATTTCATCTAAGCAATAAAACAATTCGATTACTTAGACCGTATCTTATTTAATCAAATTACAATGAGACACGTAAATATTACTTCCAAAATCGTCCGTCAATTTTAAGCAATTTAATTAACCCGTATCGTCATACGACCAATTAAATATTCAATTAAGAGTGTTACCCTTTAGGTATGACCTAAGGGGATCAACTGATCACCACCATCGCACGACAGTAATGTCAAACTCTAGTCAGCCAATCATTACCGATATGTGTGGACCAGTTGACAGTAAAATATTACTTCCCACATGTATTCTTAAAATGAGACTTAAACATGTGATCATCATGATCGACAGTTGTGATCGCATTATTGTCGGAGGACACATATTCCAACACTATGGGCTCTAAGAACGGCGTACAACATGCAAATTGGGACAACTCCATACAAGCTTGTTTATGTCAAGGCTTGTCACTTATCTGTTGAGCTTAGGCACAAAGCATGGTGGACTTTGAAAGAGATTAACTTCGATATAAACATAGCCGCTGAGAAAAGATTCCTCCAAATGAGTGAACTTGAAGAATTGAGATTGGAAGCATATGAGAGCTCAAGGATATATAAAGATCAAACAAAGAAGTGGCATGATGCCAAAGTTGTCGATAAGAAGATAAGTGTGGGAGACCTAGTTCTCCTTTTCAATTCAAAGGTGAAATTGTTCCCGGGCAAGCTCCGTTTTAGGTGATCGGGACCTTTTAAGGTGATGGACATCTCTCCCTATGGTGCATTCGATCTTTGGAGCGAAAAATATGGAAGCTTCAAAATCAACGGTCAAAGGGTGAAGCGGTGTTGCCAAGGAGATGAAAGAGGTACAATAGAAGTACTCTACCTCAGGGAACCCCTTCCCGAGGAGGAGTCGGATTGAAAGATTTTCCAACAATGATAGGTTTGGTGGAGTTCGTCAAGAACCACCATTTTTCGTAAATATTGCATGTATTTAGGTAGGAAATGACAGTATTTGGATCAACTTTCATCTTGTACGAAGTTGGCTTTGGTGACGGGAAGTCACGGAAATGTCGTTTGGGTAAATGTGGAACACAAGAATAACGCCTTTGCTTAGCCAACATCCCGACGAGGCGAGTCGGTGTAAGAGTTGAAAATACGCAAATTGAGGCTAAGTGAAGAAGTTGGGATTTGAAATGAGAAAAGAAGAAGAATACACAAAGAGAAGGACACCAAGCCGGCCGGCCGGCAGCAAGTCCCTGTGCCGGCTGGGAACCTTCTGTAAGTTTTCATCAAAAATTTTAGTTTTCAAGTGGGGGGGTGAACCGATAGGACGGTAGCCGGTCCACCGGCTGGGAGCACCCCTATGACGAATCCAAGTTAGAATTTGAAGAGAGAAGAGTCACCAGCCAGCTCATCGGCTGGGACTCCCTTATGAAGGAAACAACGCAAAATTTGTAGTTGAATGAAGCTCCAAGCCGGTAGGCCGGAAGCCGGGTCACCGGCTGGGAAAACCATTGAGGCAAGAAATGAGTTGAAGAAGACAAGACATAGACTCCCAGCCGTCATACCGGCGGCCGGTACCCTTAACGGCTGGAAGTCCTTGTAACATTACAAATTCTCGAAAAAATTTCAAAATTTGCCTTGCTCTCCCAGCCGGTCAACTGGTGGCCGGTACCTTCACCAGCTGGGAGGCCTCTGATTCGTAATCTAATACACGACACACACCAAAAACACTCATTATATTTTCAACCTTCCTTCTCTCTAAAATCACCCACTCCTTCAAATCTCCATTAAACCTTCCCAAAACTCACCAACCTTCATCCCCAACCTTTCTTTATCATCAAGAATGGCACCGAAGAGGGCTAGGCATGGGGATTTGGCGTTGGTTCAAACCGAAATGGTGGCGGCGGCGGCTTCGGATACCCGTCCCGATCCGGATTTTTAGGACTCCAATTCATTCCCATCACTTAAAAAGGTAAATTTGTATTGTTTAAGCAACGTCCCCTTCACCCATCCCACTTTATTTGTTGTCAATCTATGAGGGACTTAGGTTTAGAACAAATCACCCTTGAATTGTTTAAGGGGGTCGGAATGAAGCATATGTACGACATTCATGAGAGGACCTATTCCCGTCTCACTTGGGAGTTCTTGAGCTCACTTGAAATTGATAAACACAAGCAAATGGGAAATGTAGGTTTCCTCCACTTCCGACTCATGAACAAAGATTATAGTCTTTTCTTGTCCTATTTTGCTTAAATTTTCGGGCTTGATGCATCACCGTCCCATAAGGTGCCCAAAACGTTTGACCATTAGATGGTATGGAAGGCCATTTCCAGTCAAGATGATGTTAGAGGAGTGAAGAGGCCGACTAACTCGGTTCATAATGCGGCGATAAGAATTCGGCATAGGTTTATGGGATGGACCGTCTTTGCGCGGATGAACCACATAATTTCCGAACGGAGGAGCTAGAAATGTTAGGCTCCTAACTCTACATAAACCCCTAACCCTTCCAAATATGTATCGCACATCACATGGCGATTTGCCTTCATAAATTGAGCAATTCTCCGGGTCAATTGGTACCGAATTGTGCGGGTGGCATTATCACCCGAATTGCCAAGGGTGTCATACGAGCTTTGAACTTGAACTCGGTCAACTACATTGATGGGGACACATACCTCACAAAAGACAACATTTAACATACCCTTAAATGGATTAAGAGGAACCCGATTTGCCGACTTGAGTATTGGCAAGTCCGCTTCATGGGCATGGATAAGAATTCGGTACCACTCCCAAATGCAGTCAAGCTGAAGATAGTGCCAGGTCTAAAGCACTATTTACTAGAACTTGAAGCAGAGGTGGAGAATGTTGATCCTCCGCAAGATCAAACCCAACCCATTATCCATGGGCATGATCGCTCACGCCCACCCAAACGACCACGCATAACAATTTGCCTCCGTCATCCATCCAACAAATTCCTTTACAATAACCTCCACCTTGGTCCTACCAACAAAGGGAGGGGTCAAAAAGTCAACAACCGCCCAACCTCAATAATTTACATGTCCTGATTCACTCGTAGAGTTCATGAACAATGTCAATTTGAACCTACAAACGGCAGTGTGCGGCTTGAAATGCAAAAGAAGTTGGACCGGATTTACTTTGACCAATAGGTTGGTCAATTCCCCGTCTATGACGACTTTATGAGACGGGGATACAAACACTCATCCGGTCTTCACCCCTCCTACTACCTTGTCCCGGACGGGGTTTATGATAGCCAAGAAGGGTCCTTCATTTACGGGGACCTAAATCAATGTAATGACTACTTTAGCAACCCCGTCTTCCCGACTCCGGCTGCTTCTCAAGGAAAGGGTCACGATGGTACTTGGTTTGGAGGGATGCCCTCCATTTTTGGTGGTGGTGAGACCGGTGGAGCCTCCGGATCGGGAGGTGACTACATGACGGGGGGAGGATTCATGGCGGGTGAGCAACCTATTCCAATGAACACGGATGACCTTATCAGTGAGGATGAGTTTGGAGATGACAATGAAGAGGAGCCGGGTTTTGAGACTGATGCCTAGGCGGCCGAATGGATGGCTTGCCTTGCTCCCTAATCAATCCAAAGCACAAGTATTGCTTCTTAAATCCAAATCTCTCATTCATAATTAGAATAATTTGCATTTAGTTTACATGTAATATATTAGAAATAGTTTCATATAATCTATATTAAAACTATAAAAGAATAACCGCTGACATCATCTTATGGCACATGTCACTCTCACATTAAAAATTTTCTCGCCAACTTAAACCCTAAACTTGTACTAATACTTTAATAACATTTTCCGTCATTACATTTTATACGACCTCCTTCTTTCCAAAACATGTATGGAATCTTTTCCATTTTCTTTCTAACATCTTTTTTTATATATTTTCTCATTTAAAATATCATCTAATTGGGATCATAACATTATTATTAGATCATTCATTACATTTTCCATTGTTTTTGAGTTTTAATTTTCTATTCTTCTTCATAAATAATTAGAGGTTTTATTCTTTAATGTGTATAGATCCCGCGCAATAAATCCGCAGTATTTATAGAGTTTTTACTTTTTTGTGTGTATTATATTTATTCATTCTAAATTTATACCTTAATTTTTCATATTTCAACTCAGTATTTTGATATGAGAAAAAAAAAATTAAACTACAAAACTAATAAAAAAAAGTTGAGTGTATCATCTGTATTTTAATGAATTTTTTTTATCATAAAGTGTTAGTATTTGTACTCCATATTATATAATTGCGTACCATTTTTATTTTATTGTGATTAAAACATAATAATTTAGAATTTAATGAATAAATTATACTCTGTTAATAATTTTTTTATTCTTAAATACATTATCAAAATCAAATGAATGAGTTTTGATGACATTTTTATGTTGCGACTCTCAAAATATGAGTTTAACCATTTTAATTTATCTTCTTATTCTTACTCTTAAGATCTAGTTTTCCCATTAACAAGATAAGCTACTAACCAAAGATCTATTTGGTTTTGCCCCGTCTCATTGCCTTGAAAGTAAGAAGTCAAGACATCAAGACCGTCTTGGATGACATCCATTCTCTATCATCTTATTTTCACTGTTTTTCAATATGTTTTATCCCCCGTACCCTTAATTCTATTGCTCATAACTTAGCTAGCAAAGCTAGGAATCTGTAGTATAATAGTGTCGTTTACAACTATAAAAAAAAAAAATCATGGCTAGCATTTTGAAATGCAACATTTCAATAGGAATGACACATAGGGTAAGGATTATGGTTTGTAGAATTTGCTTATTTTTATCTTTAATTATGTATAAACATTTCAATACGTATCATTTATAAGTAGAATTTACTTGCATTTAAAATTATTAATACGCTATGACACATAGGATAAAATTATGGTTTGTAGAAGCTCAAATCAAAATTATGAAACATGGGTATACGCATGATAAGTGACAAAAGTTTGAGCATGTCTTCACGATACGATGGTAACTATTAATCATTAATTTACAATGTTTTAAGTATAACAAATTTTAAATCTTAATTTTATATTTTATCTATATATACCCGTGCAACTTTGCACGGGTCCTAAACTAGTTGCATTCATATAGGATTGCATTAAGATTTAATTTCATGTAATATATTGTTTCATGTAGGATTGCATTCATATAGACTAGATTGCATTGTATTTCAATTTTTGCATTTAGTTTAAATCATGGATTGCATCTTTATTTAAAAACACAAAAAAACTTGAAAAATATAAAAAAAATACAAAAACATGTATTCTATTATTTAAAAATACAAAAACATGTTATTTATTTTCAAAATTTTAAAAATCGAAAAATATGTTCTTTTATTTCAAAAAAAAAAAAACTTGCCTCCCAACCACAATTCATTCGTCATTGGATGTTGTAAATATTAAGTGTGGGCAGGAGGCTAAAAAAAAAAACAAAAGCAAGTTATTTCATTTTCAAGAAAAATTTCAAAACCAACAAAAACATGTTATTTAATTTCAAGAAAAATTCAAAAATGCAAAAATATTTATACGCTATCACACACCTATGCAAAAATAAATACCCTAGATACAAATGAATGTAGTACGTAAGGGTCGAATCCACAGAGAGACGGTAGTTATTAATTATGGAGTGAATTTTATCAAGGTCGGTTATCGTATGATTGGTTGGTTGGATAATGGAAGAAAACAATAATGATAAAGAAATAGTCTAGGGAGGTCGGGTCACACATGCAAATTATGTAAATGATCAAATTAAACATAGGAGTTGATAGATCGTTAATTGTTTAGGCTTAGAGACACCCACATCTCGATATTAGTGTCAACCATAGACCGGGTCCTAGAAAAACTCTCGTTTATGACTAGGTCGTTCTACTACATATGCTTAGTCTAATCCGATTCCATTTCTCTCGACTTACAGAATGAATTAACAAATTTAATCTAAGATAGTGATCAATTATCAAAGACTAACAAAACAATACAAACATGTAGAAGAAACAATGAAACGATATTATAACATCCTTGTTCAACAATTGCAAGAACTACTTATGCATGGTTTCCCTTATTCCCTACTTATGCATAATGAAAACTAATCTAATGACATATGATATGATAAAGATAAACATACTAAGAAATAACAAAATAATACTAGAAATGAAATTACCTTGACAATGGAAATAGAACTTGAATATAAAAGAGCAAATACTTGAAATGGAAATTGTAAGTGAACTTGTAATATAAATTGAAATGCTTAAAGAAATTGTTTATAACATAAATGAAATGATAAAGGGAAACATAATCTACACTAAACTAAGAACTAAAATAAGAGTATGAAAGTGGTGTAGGAAGTATAGAAGAAGTGTCTAAGAGGTATCAAAGAGGTCCCGGATCAACACCTTTTATATAGGGGTGAAGGGAGAAACGTAAGCAATTAAGAGAGGGGTAACCCCGATCGGGGTCGTGGTGATTTGGCTCTGTCTCCTTAATTCTTCTAGTTAATGCTTATTTAATCCAATGATTAGCGATAAATGCCCTATTAAGCGTCCGATAATGATCTTTAAACTTGGCGTCCAATGCACTCTAGAATCCTAAGCTTCCATTTTAGTTGGACTTCAAATCTTTAGCTTGACTTTGCATAAAACTTTATTTTGCATTTTCATTCTATTTCATATCTTTATGTATGCAAATCCATGTAACTCTTCAATGTTGGTCTAACTCATGCTCCACACTTAGCCTTGTATACTAGCTCTTGCAAATTTGTTAGAAATAAGCTCCTAAAAGCTCAACTTCCTATAAAATGTGACAAAACATGCAAAGACAACTAGAATACAATATTAGCTCACAAAACCACTAGATTAGTGCAAATAACAAATATATTATATCTAAAGTACGAGGTTAAAATGTACATAAAATGGACTTATCAAATATGTCTTCCATTTTTCCTATTTCTTCCCTACATTTCGTTCCATCGAGAACGATGTAAATTTTAAGTGTGAGAAGAGAAATATCCACTTTGTGTATATTTGTATATATTTGTATATATTTGCATATATTTACTTGTTTTTTTGATAAAATTTACAAAATCCAAAAAAATTGAAAATTTTCAAAACAATTATATAAATATTGCATTGTATATATTTCTATTTCTAACCATTTTGATAGGCAATACGATTCTTCAAATCCTTTCTCCTTTATCTTCCCTTTTCTTTTTGTATATATTAGCATGGAGGAGGACGAGATATTTGATGTGGATGTTCCCTTTGGGAACTTTTTGGATATGCGTGTGTTGTTGGTGTGCTGTTAGAACTAGATTTTGTGTGCATTTAGAGTAGATATGTATTCACTCTTGCATTCACGTAACTTGTTCATATGTGTTAGTTGCATATCATACACGTTTCATTTTGTTTGTAAATTGTTGCATAGATGGTATAAATGTGGAGGGTATATGTCGCCAATGATGATAATTGTTTTGCTCGTGTCATTCCCATCTTGATAGCTTGTATCTTTTGATGACACGTGGTTAGGGTTCTTGCTTTCAAAAACCCGGAACTCTAGCTTAGAGACCAAGTTGCGACCACCTTGTGAGACCGTATTAGGCCCGAGACTCGACCTAGGACCGACAAACCTACTCAAATGTAAGGATAGAGCCTCCATATGGCCGGTCCATTAAACCGATCCCGTTAGGAATTGTGAGTAGTTCTCCTTATGTGGTGTGTCATGTCGAAACGCATAAGTATGGCGCTCATTCCTTGATTCCGTAGAAGTGTTGACGTGCATTTTGAGACAATAATGTTTGTGCAATAAAGTAACCTCACATTAAGCCAAATTAGCCTAGTTTTTCACCCTTGAGTCGTGATTCCCTTTTTGTTAACCCATTTTGAGCGTAGCCATGTCATTTCATTTGCCAACAAAACAATTACATTCCATAAACAACTCACCTTTTTTGAGTAGTTCATCTTTGTGGTTCTTTTGTGAAGTATATTTGGGTTGGAATTTGATTTTAGTTGAGGAGTATGATCTTAGTATCACACAAGTGATATTTGTGCTTAAACTTTGGTTATTTGTAAAAATTCAAGAGGTTTGCAAGTAATGGCAAACAGAACAAAGAAAATCGAATAGAAAAGAGAAAAATGAAAAAGAAAAAAAGAAAAGAAGAAGTTTTTGTGCCCAATAAAGGGTTGATGGACATTGCAATAGAAATTTTGTTTTGAAAAGTATTGATTTTTGGAAACGGTGTTCACATTCACCGATCTTGTCGAGAATTATTTTCCATTTGGTGAAGTTTAGTGAGTTGGTTATATGTGGTGACTACTTGACCTCTAGCCCCACAAGTCCTAAAACGGCGCTTGCACCAACCCCTTCTCACATAACCCAACCCCGTTATAGTCCAATTGTCTCTCTTATATGTGCATCATTTTGACACTTCTCTTGCAGATAGTGGATGGAGTACCATATTAGAATGCAGGCATGTCTCGCAAGTCAAGTCAGGAGAGTGATTTTAGTTATTTTTGTCTCACAAACCACCCGGTTTTTCAATTAGTGACAAGAGACACACGTGAGAGTCGCTACTTGAGTCTCCTCCGGTCAAGGGTTTGATATGCACTCAAATCTCGTGTGTATCGTGTCAATCTTGGGAGTATAGCGATGTACTTGATGTGTCTAATTTATATATGATTCTACCCTCTATTTTAGCTCGGTTTTATTTGATTATTGGACTTTTATAAGTGTTTTTGTGAGCTAATTTCGTGTTCTAGGTGTTCTGCTTATATTCATTCCATTTTATAGGAAATGAAGCATTCGATAGCTTCTTCCCGTCAAATTAGTAATCACCAAAGTTCACGAGGCTAATGGAAACAAGACTTGACCGTGGAGGGTCATTTTGGAAAGAATTGGGATATCCCGAGCATGAAGAAACCAACTTTGGTTGGTTTATAAGTAAAGAAAAGAAGCCCATGAAATAAAGAGCAAAGCTTAGGATTCCATATTGCAATTAGTTGAGGGAATTTAGAGGCATTAAGACAGGTCATTGGATTCCTTCTCCTAATTAATCGAGCCTTTAAGAGAAAAAATAGGATTCCCACGACCTCGTTCGGGGTTGGGTGTCCCCGATCGGGGTGACCCCTCTTTAAGGCATTTACGTTTTGCACCCCATATTCCTATTTAAGGGGTGTCGAATCCGTCATTTAGGACACACTTCATACCCCTTAACACACAAATATTTTAGTTTTCAACATAATTTAGATTTTCTTTAAGCTTTCTGGTCGTGATCCCTCGTGGGGGGTTTAGTTTTCAGTACTTGTCATTAGGATCACCTAGACCAAAACACAATTTATAACTTCACCAACAACTATACAATTAGTAAAGAGGCAAGTAAAGGTCGGATCCCAAGGGACGGGAATTGAGATGAGATTTTCTATTGCAACTAGTGGTGTCTAAGGGTGTCACAATTGGGGTTTGAAGTAGAAGATCACTAAACTAAATAGCAATGAAAGTAAACAAGCAAGATGAATTAAAAGGGGTGTAAACAATTGATAAGAGGCACTAGGGTGTCATGGGGTCATAGGGGATTCATGGGTATTGATCATACAAACATATTCTCAAATTATAAGCAATCAATTATTGTTGTGATGGATCGAGTTGGTTTATATCTTACAATCCTAGGAATGTTTGGGTCCCGGAACCGAATCCATTAGATTGTACAACACCTACAAGTCGACTTAATCTTCCCTACTCAACTATATACATGGTCTAATGAGACTCGAGTTGGTTTATGTCTTACAAGTCTCATTGAAAAGATAGGTGCATAAGTTGAGATCACAACAAGCAAGCAAATAAACTATGAAAGCATATTAATTTAAGCATGAATCATTCCCCATGTTGGTTTCCCCTAATTACCCATTAACCCTAGCTAAGGAAACTACTCACTCATTATCATGTTGAACATGCTAGCAAGGTTGTCAATCATACCAACAAAGTGAAACATGATGAATAAATGAAAGTGTTAACAATAATTAAAAAGGGATTAAGAGAATTATACCTACTAATGATTCCAATAATAAAGCAAAGAATAAAAGAAGTACTTGATGCTTGATTGGAAGGTTGTCAATCTCCCAATAATAACCCAAATAATCTTCAATTACCCAAAATAAAGGATGAACAAAAGAGAGATTAAGGAAATAAAACTTGTATTAAAACTTGATTAAATGTTGATTATAAGATTAAAGAGAGATTTGATTGATATTAACTACCCTAAATATTGCTAAGAAGAACATGCTCTTCTAATTTAGACTAATGGGGTATTTATAGTGGGGATTAAGTACATAAATTAGGGTTTACTAAGGGCTTAAATGACGATTAAGTCCTTGAATCCGGTCTCTTTTTCGCCGGTCTTAGAAAAAGATGTGCATCCTTCTTTGAAGCTTGTAGAAGACGAAAAGACTGTCTGGGAATCCGGGCGTTTTTGACACAGGACGGGCGGATTTGGGTGCTTCTGGACGGGCGTCCAGAGGGGGAAGACGGGCGGATTTGGGTGGTTTTGCCCGAGCGTCCTGCTGAGGAAGACCCACGGATTGTAGGCCTTGGACGGGCGTCTTCAAGGCAATCCGCACGGATTGTCAAACAGTTTCGTTCCTTCTTCTTTTCTTTCTTTTTCTTCATAAAATCCTTGAGGATTTCCTCGGGGATGCAAGGATCTATTCTCATCATTGCCTATCTACTATAGTATGTACAAAGGCCTTGTAATCTTGTCTCTCCTTGATGCTTGGTCATTGAATTCAATCAATATAGCCTCATTTTGCCCTGAAAATACAAGGTTTGCAATCCTTTCCTACCAAGGACACAAAACCTCAAAGAATATGCAAAACAAAGGACTAAAGACAATAAATGACCCAAATATGCACTAAAAAGCATGGGAACAAGGCTAATTCGGGGACTAAATATGCTCTAATTATGGTCACATCAAATATCCCCAAACCGAACCTTTGCTCGTCCCGAGTAAAGAGGTGACAAAGACTAGGACCATTATTTAAACTAACCTAATAACATAGCCGATATGAGACAATTAGCGGGTCTCACTCGGCCCCTTCAACTCACAACAAGATTACCATGAGGTAGGATGCCTTCTTTCAAGGCAAGGTGAGTTTTGCCAAAATGGCGACAAATCCAAACATTAAGCATACAAAATCAAGTAATGGATGCATCTACAAAAGAATAGCCACTTTCCTCATCTAAGTGTCGGAAATTATCTACAAGGGATGCAATTTAAGGGTACACACTTCTTCATAGATGCAATTTCTTCAAACTACTAAGCCTAGAAGGATACCAATAAATCACCTCCAAGTTGTGTCAAGCAAGGGTACCTTTGTCCTCAATCGTTAAATGCTTTTGTCAAGAATAGACTCCCTATGGTGTTAGAAACACTGGAGGATTGCGGAATTCCCCCTCTTCCCTAGACAAGAAAAAGGGTCCTCCCCTCTCTACCATGCACAAAAATGGATACGATGGATAAAAGGATCGATAGAATTTGAGTTTCACTTTGGGAGTTTGCTTTTGTTGTTTTCCCCCCAATTTCTTGTGTCATATAACACTTGAGAACACTTTCTTGTCATTTCTTTTTATTTTTGGCTTTTCAATACTTGACAACTTTTCAACTTTTTGCATTTCTTTTTGAACATTTTCAAAGTCACCCCATATGTAGTGAGGGTGCCTTATATTTGAGGCATAGGAGTTCTATTTTTGCTCCTCTTTTCATTTGATGCATTTTGCAAACTTTCTTTCACTTTTCATTTCATTGAACTCAAATCAATTTCTTTTTGTGCCCATTCCCTTTGATGACAAAAATGTGGTAGAACATGGATGATGGATGCATGGTTTCAAGGGTCACCTTGGAATAAACGGCAGCCAAGGAGTTATCACACCATAAGGTACTCTTAACTAGGCCTTAATCCATGGATCAAGGGATACTAGCATGACACATCCTAGGGTGTTTTACAAGTATTCTAACAAGCAAAGTCTTAAGAAGAAAAAGCATCTACTAGGGCCTATATACACTTGTCAAGCTTCCCAAGTAGACGGTTTCGCAAAATTTTTCTAACATGCAAACTACATGCCATGATGCAACTAACATATATACAACCTAATGCAAATGATTCTACCAACTAATATGCCATACAAACTAAATGCAAGTCCTAGATTCACATTGTTATACCGCATCAATCAAAATAAAGCCATATAGTCATTAACATAAAGAGGAAAAAGGAGATTGGAAAGATCATACCATGCGGTCTTCATGATCCTCATGTCTCGGATGTGGCGTAGTCAATCAATGTGAACAAGGATAAAACAAACACAAAATGTACAACAATATATACATGACTACACTACAAAGGAAATGAACTTGTTTTTGGATTTTCAAATTTTTATGGTTTTTCGAAATTTTTTTGATTTTGTTGGATTTTTGAATAAAAGTTAAGTTAGAATTCCCCATCCCCACACTAATATGGGCATTTTCTTCAATGGCCAAAATGATGGGAAATTATGCAAACATGATGCATGAATTCTACACTAAATGCAAGTTATACTAATCTACACTACATGATGCATGGGTTTTTGTTTATGACGGAGAGCGTAATTTAGATTACCTCCCGTTGCGTATGCATGTACTTCCCCAAACCGAGATAGACATTATTTCTAATGTCCTAAAGTTGGAGGTAGTTCATGAACACAAGATGCAATGCATGAAACTAAATTTGTCATTTTGGATTTTCAAAAGTGGGAACAATGAAATAAGAACACCTCAATGGGGTCGAGGTGTTAGTCCTCTATGTTGCTAGGACTCTCCAACCATGATCAAGATAAATAAATAAAACAAAGAAAGAAGTAGACAAACCTCAATAGGGTAAGAGCCTCTAAAGCTTGCTAGTCTTCCACCATATCATCATTGTCATCATCTTCCTCGATAGAAGTGGACTCATCTCAACTTCCCTCTTCACTTCCTTGCTCACTTCCATCATCATCTTCTTCTTCATTAGCCTCTTCCTCTTCATTTACCTCTTCATCAATGCCTTCATCAACAACCTCATCACCGACAACCTCATCGTCACCCAGTATCTCACCCCTAGATGCACTAGGAAAGAAGACTTCCTTATCCGCCCAACTAGGGAAAGGACATGAAGGATCAAGTAGTCCTTGCCTAGCTAAATGAAGGAGGGGTGGATATTGGGCTAAGTATGCATCTTCTCGATCCTTATAAGCTTGTTTGTGCATCTCTTGCATAAGTAAAGTCATCTAGTCATTGCCCACTTGAACACCTTCGGGTTTAAACTCTTGATACTTGAATGGATAGGGTGGTGTGACAATGGAGGAGGAGGGCATTTCAATTTCACCCCTTTGTTGACGGATGATGTATTCGGCTTATTTTGAGAGAGGAAGGAGGTAGTTGGTCCGATGAACACTCAAACGACAAATCTTGGAAGGCAAAGTAAAAGATCTAGCATCATTGGTGAGCCACTCATATTTGGTGCCAATAGGGTTATGAGTGACCCACTTGTACTTGTTAATCATGGCATCCATGTCAATGAGATGACCCCCTTTTTTCGCCACATACTTGCCATCCTTGTTGAAATTTGGATCAAAGTACTTAGCCAAAAGAGTGAGTAGACCTCCATTTACAATAAAAGCGGTGCCTTGCTTTCCACAATCAACATTGAGCCATCTTTCCACCAAAAGCCTTAGAAAATTGTAAGGCTTGGTGAATTCCCTTCCAATATTTAAGGCCGACTCAAGTAGAATACAATCGAGCTTGGTAAAGTGGTTAGTGTCTTTTCTTGCAATGATAGTATTCCCGATGACCTTGTGCCACACTCTAATGCCCGGGTGGTGGACTAATAGAGCACGACTAGCATGGAAGTTCTCAAATTTCCTAACGAAAATAGCCTCCCAAAGAGGAGCGGGGTCATATTTTTCGGGCTTCTTGTAATAACTAGGTGAATCACTAAGACCTAATGCTTTACCCAAGTCATCAAAGGTGATGCGCCTACTCACATTGGCAAGGCGGAACTTGATGTTTTCTCTAGTCTCTACTTTAGTTATATTCAAAGAACTCAAGAATTCCAAGGTAAGGGAGGGGTATGTCAATTCTCTTGTAGCAAACCATTTTCCCAACCTCATGGCTTCAAAGAAGGATTTTGTTTGTTCAAGGACACCCAATTTGTTCAAGGCATCTTCACATATGAATTTGGTGGGTAGAAAGGATTTCCTAGCATACTTGGCAAATGTATCCCTATGGGAGTTAGAAATAAAAATTACCTCCGGATAGTTTGATAATTGAGCAATTTCCGGAGTTGTTGATGTTGTTGCTTCCAAGGGAGGATTTTGTTGTTGTTGAACTTCCAAGTTTGCACTAGCAACCACCATAGCCAATGAGGCTTTCTTTGCTTGAAGACATTGTTGCCTTGTTGAGAGTGCCTTTGCTTTAGGTGCCTTTGTTGATCCTTTTGTTCTTGCCATTGATGAAAATACCAAGAAAAGAGTGAAAATCTTCAATTTCCAAGTATACCCAAATCGATTTTAAGATGAAAGGCTTTGCCTTTGTAATTTCAAAAATTGACTCAAAGGTTGAAGATTTTGGTGCTTGGATGGATTATTGTTGGAAGAGGAGTGATTAAATGTTGTTAAAAGGAAGTTTGGATTTGATTTTGTTGAATTTGGTTGAGAAAATCTTGTTTTGGTGATGGAGAGGATGAGGGTTTTGAGTTTTGGGGTTTATGGGTAGTGTTTTGAGTGAATGAATGAAGGAATGAATGTGGGATGGGGTATTTAAAACACCCGAAAATTTTGAAACTGCAGGGGAAGACGGGCGTCTTTCCTTCGGGACGCTCGGATTCTGCCTATTCTGGGTTCAGGATTCTCGCCTAAAGACGGGCGGGCGTCTTTCAGCTGGGACACTCGGATTCTTTGATTGCAGGACGAGCGGATTATGTTGAAGACGGGCGGATCCTGATACAGCAAGCTTTCTTGTTTTGCACTGGCAAAAAGACGGGTGTCTTTTTGCAAAGACGAGCTGATTACTGAAGACCAGCGTCTTCTCTACCAGGACGCTCGGATTCTTTGACAGTACCAAAATTTCAATTTTTCTGTTAAAATGGACGGGCGAATTTTGCCAAAGACGCTCGGATTTCCCGAAGACGAGCGGATTCCCCATAAAGACGCTCGGATTCTCCCTGGTCTACCCGGATTCAGTTCCATCCGTGCACTTGCATATCCCTTGTCATTTTTCATTCTTCAAATCCCGTGTTCTTCATTGTAGGGGCACTACTAAGGCATGAATAGGCTAGGCAATTTCTATCCCCACACTAAGCTAAAGCACTACACATCAATTAAATCATTAGTCCCTCCCTCACTTCTCTCAAAAATGATAATTATCTTGATCAAAGCATAAAAATCCAAAAATGACAAAAATGCAATGTAAGAATTAAAATGCAAGTTAGGGAGTTAGAAATATTTACAAATAGTGGTTTAGGGAGGACTCCACCAAACTCTCATCCTTAGTGAGATGTTATGGGGGCATGTCCAAGGTGTTGTTGATGTTGCTCAACACCTTGAAGAAGTAGTCAAAAGCTTGTTCATTATCATGATAAAGATCTTCAATAGACCTTTGCCCTTGTTGTCCTTCATGTTGGTCTTGATCGATAGCATTACCAATATGGGGATTGAAAATCCCTTCAAACTCATCGTCCCAAAGACCACAAACTTCATCTACTTGATCACTAAAGATCTCTTGAGTTGATAGAGACAACTCTCCCACTTTATTGTCTTGGCCAATGAGGCCATCCTCTTCATTGCTTGACTTTGGTGAGCTTTTCAAGCTCTCTTTGTTACAATTCACTTGCTCTTTGAATGGAGCATCATCAATTTTCTTCTTCCATTGGAATTCCGACTTCTTCCTATCATCCTTCCGGCTATAATGATCAACCATAAAACATGGTTCATGCAAACGGGGAGCTCTCATGGTCTTGTCAAGATTGAAAGTTATGCTCTTATCTTCCATTTCTAGAGTGAGCTCTCCATGCTTCACATCAATCACCGCACCCACGGTGTGTAAGAAAGGTCTTCCTAGAATGATTGGAATATTGGAGTCTTCTTCCATGTCAACAATGACAAAGTCCACCGGGATGAAAAATTTCCCAACTCTTACGGGAACATCTTCCCATATCCCTAATGGTGTCTTCGTCGATCTATCGGCCATTTGGAGTGTGATATTGGTGCATTTAAGCTCTCCCATCCCTAACCTTTTACTCACCGAGTACGGCATAACACTCACACTAGCCCCTAGATCACATAAGGCTTTGTTTATCGTGGTGTCGCCAATGGTACACGGTATTGAGAAGCTTCCCGGATCTTTAAGTTTTGGAGGTGAACTCCCTTGAAGTATTGCACTACTCACCTTAGTGAAGGCGATAGTCTCAAGCTTCCGGATCGACTTCTTCTTTGTGAGGATGTCTTTCATGTATTTTGCATAGGCCGACACGTGATTGATTAATTCCGTGAAAGGAATTGAGACTTCCAAATTTTTCACAATTTCCATAAATTTTCCAAGTTGGTCATCAAATTTGGGCTTGGCTTGACGACTTGGAAAAGGAAGTCTAATCACAATGGGCTCCTTCTCCTTGACCTTGTCTTCATTTTTCTTTGAAATTTCTTCTTTTGATGGTTCTCCATCCTTGGAGTTTTGCACAATTTCTTCTTTGTCACTAGCTTCCACAACTTCATCCTCAACTTGCTTCTTTGGTGCTTCATACCTTGTACCACTCCTTAAGTGAATGGCACTAACCGTTTCATGTCTTGGGGGATTACTTTGAGGTGGTAATTGCCCCTTTTGTCTTTGTGAGCTTGAAGATGCAAGTTGAGTCAATTGGGTTTCCAACATTTTGGTGTGAGCTAAGATGTTGTTGATGGTGATTTTCTTTGCTTAACTATCCTTTTGCATTTGAGTGAAAAACTCTTGTTGATTCTTTTGCATTTGGAGGACCGCTTTTTGGACATCAAAACCTTGGTCATTTTGTTGATTGTATGGAGTTTGATTTTGGTAACCTTGGTTTTGGTTGTAAAAGGGTCTTTGATTTTGGTTTCTCATGGGAGGTGAGGTGTATGTTGGTTGAGGGTTTCGAACATTTTGGCTTTTGTATGAGAGATTTGGATGGAATTTGGTGTTTTCATTGTAATAGTTTGAATAAGGGGTACCACTCTTGTATGCTTAGAAAGCATTCACTTGTTCATTTGTTCCCCTACATTCACTTTGGTCATGTCCCAAAGTTCCACAATTCTCACATATCCCACTTGGGATTGATGAAGATGCCGTCATGGTATTAACATGATGCTTTGGTGATTTTGAGGCTTCTTCAAGTCTAGCCATAGCTTTTTCAAACTTCAAATTGATGATATCAATATGAGCACTAAGTTGAGCACCCAATTGAGTAATGGAGTCCACTTCATGCTTTCCTCCTCTAGTAGCCTTGCGAGGTCTACTATATTGTGAGTTATAGACCGCCATTTCCTCAATTTTGTTGCAAGTTTGATTGTCATCAACTTCGGTGAACATTCCATTTGATCCCATGTTGAGAATGTTTCTTGAGTCTTCATAAAGTCCGTTCCAAAATTGTTGTACCAAGAACCACTCGCTAAGTCCATGGTGAGGACATGAGCGACAAATTTCTTTGAATCGCTCCCAAGCTTCATACAAAGTGATGGGGCATATTCTGCACCGCTGACCAAGTCAACATATTGAGCAAGGTCAAAGATATCCACAGCAAGTCAACGACTTAGACAGCCTAGCCCATCGGCCTGTCAGCCTGGGTCTCGGCATGACAACTTGCCAGCCGGGGCACATACCCGCGTACTCACATCCAAGACCCCTCGGCGGCGAGTCAACAGGGCCCGCCGGCCTGCCATAGGTCCCTCGGCCGAGGGGTAGATCAGTCTTTCCACCTGCTAGCCACTTGGCCACTACGTGACAAAAGGTGAAAGCCTATAAATACTCCTCAACCTTCATTGAGGAAAGGATCCAACTAACACACAACTAAACCTAAACACACTATTCATCTGGTAATATCTTCCTTATCTCTCTACAATATACATTCAACCAAGTAACAACTTATCCTTTAAGTTTACTGACTTGAGCGTCGGAGTGAGTACGCTTGGCACAAAGCCAAGCCCTCAGTTCGTTCATTGTTGCAGGAGAGGCCGAGAGGAACGATTAAGACCAAAGGAGAATCCAACTCAAGACATCATTCAACAAGCCACGGGTGGTAACTATACTTGCTCTGGAATTACACCCGGAACAATTGGCGCCGTCTGTGGGAATCGGTACTAGAAGCTAGTCACATTCATTCCCAAACAAAAAAAAAAAACAACAAAAACCCACCCACTATACAGCTTCTCTGGGGCCGGCCTGGTACCACTGGGGTCAATCAGACTCCCGGTGACGTTCGGCGAAAAGAATGCGGCTAAAAATGTACTAGCTGAGTTTGTGGTCATCGACGGCTCGTCCGCCTACAACGTTCTCATAGGCCGAGTCACCCTGAGTGAGGCTGACGCAGTGATGTCCATCCGGGCCCTAACACTGATGTATGTCTCGGACAGGGGGGAAGCGCATAAGCTCGTCTCCAAAGACGAGAATGACGAGGTGGTCAACGTCCAGATAGCCGCCAGAGGATGCAACATGCAATCCCTCAAAGTGGCAAAGAAATCAGAGAAAGGGAAAAGTCTATCCTTACAACAGGAGGGCGACCTCATGGATGTAACTAACGGCTGACTGGGACAGTGTGCCTTTGATAGGCCATTAGGACGCTGGTAATCTCGGGAATACTCTATGTAGCGGCGGAGGTGTCCAAAACAGCTGTGGGCACCCCGACGCATGTTTTTACCTAATGAAAAATCGTCCAAGTCTTCCATCAAAATGTTCATTTTCCCCCTAGTCACTAGGAAGCAGCAGACGCCGGCTCACACTGTCATACCGACAAGAGCGGTAGTCTTTATCAGTAAGCAGACGCCGGCTCACACTGTCATACCGACAAGAGCGGTAGTCTTTATCAGTAAGCAGACGCCGGCTCACACTGTCATACCGACAAGAGCGGTAGTCTTTATCAGTAAGCAGACGCCGGCTCACACTGTCATACCGACAAGAGCGGTAGTCTTTATCAGTAAGCAGATGTCGGCTCACACTGTCATACCGACAAGAGCGGCAGTCTCCATCAAGAAGTAGGCGCCGTCGCAGTCACCCCAAGTAGTAGACGCCACGGCAGTCACCCCAAGAGGTTTGACGCCGTCGCAGTCACTCCAAGTGGTAGACGCCATGGCAGTCTCCATGAAGAAATAGGCGCCGTCGCAGTCACCCCAAGTAGTAGACGCCACGGCAGTCACCCCAAGAGGTTTGACGCCGTCGCAGTCACTCCAAGTGGTAGACGCCACTAGCAGATCTCCATGAAGAAATAGGCGCCGTCGCAGTCACCCCAAGTAGTAGACGCCACGGCAGTCACCCCAAGAGGTTTGACGCCGTCGCAGTCACTCCAAGTGGTAGATGCCACGGCAGTCAATAACAAGAAGCAGATGCTGCTCACACTGTCACACACCGACAAGAGCGGCAATCACCACCAGGAAGCAGACACCTCGATGGTAACGACCAGCGCAGGTGGTACTCGCAAGGCGTTCAAAATGCCTCAGAAGCGTTAACACGGTTGAGATACGCACTCTAGACCGCCTCGGCCAAGCCGAGGCGGAAACAAAAGAGACACTCAATTAATAACGTAAGGAGACAACCCAGACGAAGACAAAGACGCCAAAGTACGGTTGAGACTCAAATACTAGCGCAAGAAAAAGAAGTGAGATAAAAACCTCGGCCAGGACGGAGGCAGAAGAAACGTAGTCTTATTAAAAATGTTCAACAAATTACAAGAAACTACAAGGGTAAGCCAAAAGACAAAAGGTTACAAATATCATCTCCCTATGTCCGTTGTTGCCCGCCATCAGCAGCGGCAGCAGCACCTTCCTCGATGGGTAACCCAGCAGTTCCCCTAGCAGCCTCAGCCTTAGCCTCGGCAGCCTCAGCTGCCCTTGCCCGCTCGGCTTCCTCCTTGGCCTCTTTAGCCTTCTCAGCAAGAGCTGCCTTCTCTGCGGCCGCCTCCTTCTCTATCTTCGCCCTCACCGCCTCCTTGGCCTTCTCCGCCACGGCTTTTTCCTTGGCTTCTAGCTTGTCATCAAGCAGCTTGTCATATCTACCCCACGGAAAGGAACCATCAAGAGGGAAGAGCTCCCCAATCACTTCCCTAGCAGCTCCTTCGGCCAAATCTCGGAATTCAGCACACATGTTAGGAAGCATGACGGTTTGGAGCATCTGAATGTCCTTCTCCTTTTGCCTGATGACGGCCTCTTTGCTCCGAATCACCTCCGCCTGGGCCTTAAATAGGTCCCTGGATTCGTTCCTCTGCTGGAGGTAGAGGTCGGCGTGCCTCTGAACAAGTTTACACTTCTCCAAAGCAGCTTCGCAGCTTCGGTTGCCGCAGCCTCGGCCTTGGCTCTCTCAAAGAAGGACCTCCTTTTCAGCGCCCCGCTCGAGTTTTCTTTCAGCCGAGAGCGCCTTCTCAGCATCTCCCCTAAGCCTCTGCTCATTGAGAAGATCCAGCTTCGCCTTCGCGGCCACCTTCTTAGTGGCATTAAGCTCAAAAGCGGACTGAGCCACGGTTTTATCCTGCTCTACGATACGGGCACCGGTAAGATCGTTCCACCTTGCCAGCTCCTTGATCAGCTCCGTGCCTTCCTCTATAAGCTGGGAGACGGAAACCTTCTGGGATGAGGAAACAGTGGTGACATTTTGATCACCGGCCTGTAGCTGGGAGAGGGAAACCTTCTGGGATGAGGAAACAGTGGTGACATTTTGATCACCGGCCTGTAGCTGGGAGAGGGAAACCTTCTGGGATGAAGATACAGTGGTGACATTTTGATCACCGGCCTGTAGCTGGGAGAGGGAAGCCTTCTGGGACGAAGAGTTCGCGTTGACGTCTTGATCACCAGCCTGCACAGAATTCCCCTCCACTTGCTGCCCAACAAGAGCGGCGGACGACTGCGGCTGATCTACAAAATTTAAAGTAAGCATCAGTATCAACATACACAGACATGCTGGAGAGCCTGTCACCGGCAGCGCCTAAGGAACCGGCTAAGTCTGAGCCACAGGGTAGATCAATACCGTGCTTGGCCTTCTTGGCCGAAGGGCGCATTTCCTTGTCAGCAGCAGAAGCAACGGCAGCGGTAAAGGCTGTCTGCTTTCTTTTACGGACAAGGGGCGACCCCTCCTCCTCATCGGAGTCATCCCCATTGGAGATATAAACGATCTCCACCGTCTCCTTCTGAACAGGGGGGATGGAAGGCGGAGCCGATGTCGACGCCATCACCGCCGAAGGCTTTGTTTTTCGCGTGCGGCGCGGCATGTTACTTACAACCCTCGCCTGGGCCTCCACCACATTCAAGCTTTTCAGCTGCTGATCCATAAGATCATTCGGCGACGTCCTGTGGTCATGGGCTAGGGCCTTGGGATGCAAGTTGGCAACAGTTTTATCTTTGTGCAGCCCCATTCTCCGGAGGATATCCTCGGACAGGTCCGGTCCAAAGTGGCCTGCGAAAGAGACAAAGCAAGAGTTAAGTAGAAGAAATAAATCAAAGTTCGAGACAATGAGGACGGTGATGGGCCTCACACCGACCCCACTCACCCTGCGCTAGGGCCGGTATGAGGCCGACATGGCAAAGCGGCTCATCCTGAAGAATGATCTGCGTTGGGGGGATCCATCTTTTCGGCAGCCCACTCTTGTCCACCTCAAAAAGCCTCATCGCCAGCTTCTCGTCATCCTTAAGAAGGACCTTGCTGGCATCCATTTTAAGCTTCTTCCGGCTGACCCATCTGTCATGCTCCGCCTTAGTCTCACACCGCAAATTCACTTGGTGCTGAAAGGAGAGGGGCAGCGGATAGTCATCCGGCACCTTAACATACACCCACCGATCTCTCCAGTCTTTGCAAGAAGTAAGTTTGTCAACAGAGACATAACCTTTCTCCGTGTGCACACTGTACCAACCGACGCGCCAGAGATTGACTACGGAGATAATGAAGCCGGCGGAATAAATTTACCGTCGGGGCCTCCCCCTTGAAGAGACAAAGCCACACGAAGCCGACTATCGTCCTCATGGCCAACGGATGCAGTTGGGCCACAGCGACGTTCATAGCCTTAATGATGGCCATGACGTGCTCATTCAGCGGAAACCGGAGCCCGTACTCCAAATGTCGCATGTATACGCCGGTATGGCCCGGTGGAGGGCAACAGACGGCCTGGCCCTCCTCAGGGATAACAATCTTGTATCCCCTGCCAAAGAAGAAGTGACCCTCGAAAAATTTCTCACCAGAACAACTGGCAAACTTATGTGTCCAAGCTCGGTCAACGCGTAACTTTCAGACCTCACCGTGATCCATAACGTACCGCCTCACCTCTTTGGGACGAGCCTCTTCAGCATCATCACCAAAATCGTCTGCGTCGTCATCGACATCAGAGTCATCCTCCCATTCCTCCAAAATCCGAGGATCGACTTCAGGAGAAGGAGACTTAGGGCCCCCAGGCTTTATCAGGAGGGCGTCCAACTTCTCCTCCTCATCAAGACGCGACGGGGAACCCCCCGGCACCGGTTTACTAGGCCCAGCATCAGCAGAAGACATGTTTACAATAAAGATTTACAAAGTTAAAGAAGTTGGAAAGTTTGTTTGTTTACCTTGAAGAAAAACACCCGCCGGAGTAACAACTCTGAAAATTAGAAGACAATGAAACCCTTGAAAGTTTAGAGGAAAAATTTTGGAGAATGAAATTGGTGACCAATTTCACGGAGTAACTGCCCTATTTATAGGGAAAAGCCCATGAAGAAGGACCAATCAGAGAACAGCCCATGAAGCGTCAACCAATCAGCGTGCAGACACGTGTCGGACATGCAACCACGGGATGTCAATCGTTGCAACAGTTAGACGTCAATCAATGCAACAGTGACCAAGCGTCTTCAACACGCCTATTCATATCTCCTTGCCTATTCACCTCCCTCAACAAATTCCCAAGCATCTGCTCTCCGCCAGCCACATAATCAACCAAGCTAAGAAGCGCCGGCCGGGGGCAATCAGAAACAACCGGCACACTCAATCCTGGTCTCGGCCAGCGTCACTTTCTTTTCCACATCGGATGCCCTTTACACATCCATGTGGAGGGGGGATATGGTACGGCCTAAGAAAGACCAGGCCAAGGTAAAAGAAGCCGCCGTAGAAGAAGCCGATGCAGAATATACGCTCAGACATACATCGGAGCCCATACCACGGCATAGACTACGCTGGGAGCAAATTGATGGGGCATATTCTGCACCGCTGACCAAGTCAACATATTGAGCAAGGTCAAAGATATCCACAGCAAGTCAACGACTTAGACAGCCTAGCCCATCGGCCTGTCAGCCTGGGTCTCGGCATGGCAACTTGCCAGCCGGGGCACATACCCGCGTACTCACATCCAAGACCCCTCGGCGGCGAGTCAACAGGGCCCGCCGGCCTGCCATAGGTCCCTCGGCCGAGGGGTAGATCAGTCTTTCCACCTGCTAGCCACTTGGCCACTTGGCCACTACGTGACAAAAGGTGAAAGCCTATAAATACTCCTCAACCTTCATTGAGGAAAGGATCCAACTAACACACAACTAAACCTAAACACACTATTCATCTGGTAATATCTTCCTTATCTCTCTACAATATACATTCAGCCAAGTAACAACTTATCCTTTAAGTTTACTGACTTGAGCGTCGGAATGAGTACGCTTGGCACAAAGCCAAGCCCTCAGTTCGTTCATTGTTGCAGGAGAGGCCGAGAGGAACGATTAAGACCAAAGGAGAATCCAACTCAAGACATCATTCAACAAGCCACGGGTGGTAACTATACTTGCTCTGGAATTACACCCGGAACACAAAGATTCTTCATCTCTTTGCTTAAAGCCCGTAATTTGAGCTCTTAGCATTTTAGTCTTTTCCGGTGGATAGAACTTTTTGTAGAAAGCTAGGGCCAACTTTTTCCAAGAATCAATTCCGAGAGTAGCCTTATCAAGGCCTTTCAACCATTGTTTCGCGGTGCAATTAGAGAAAAAGGAAATAAGACCCATAGAATTTGGTCTTGAGTTACACCGGTTTGAGAAATCGCATCACAATAGTCGCAAAAAGTCTCCATATGAGAGTGAGGGTCTTCACTAGGCATCCCCCCAAATTGGCTTGTTTCTACTAATGAGATAAATGCGGATTTGGCAATAAAATTTCCGGTTAGATGTTGTGGGGTGGGAGTACCATTGGGTAGGTTCTCCTCGGTGGGTACGGAATGTGATGAAAACTTAAGCATTATGGGTTGATTTTGTGTTGGATTTTGTGTTGGGTTCTCCTCACCTTCTCTTGCAAAGAGGTTGATGAACTCAATAGTATTTGGTTGAATATCTACAACCTCACCAATACCTCTCAAAGTTCTCCTAGCAAGTCTTCTATTGGTTGTCAAAGTCCTTTCAATTTCGTGATCAAAGGGTAATAAGTTACCTTGTGATCTTCTAGACATGCAAAATATCAAACAACTTGAAAATAATTAGAACAAACCTTGAGGAGTTTTACTTCCCCAAGGCAAAGAAAGACACAACTAATAACAATTTAAGAAAATCTAAATCAAGTTAACACCGTCCCCGGCAACGGCGCCATTTTTGGTCGTGATCCCTCATCAGGGGTTTAGTTTTCAGTACTTGTCGTTAGGAGCACCTAGACTAAAACACAATTTATAACTTCACCAACAACTCTAAAATTATGAAAGAGGCAAGTAAAGGTCGGATCCCAAAGGACGGGAATTGAGATGAGATTTTCTATTGCAACTAGTGGTGTCTAAGGGTGTCACAATTGGGGTTTGAAGTAGAAGATCACTAAACTAAATAGCAATGAAAGTAAACAAGCAAGATGAATTAAAAGGGGTGTAAACAATTGATAAGAGGCACTAGGGTGTCATGGGGTCATAGGGGATTCATGGGAATTGATCATACAAACATATTCTCAAATTATAAGCAAGCAATTATTGTTGTGATGGATCGAGTTGGTTTATATCTTACAATCCTAGGAAAGTTTGGGTCCCAGAGCCGAATCGATTAGATTGTACAACACCTACAAGTCGACTTAATCTTCCCTACTCAACTATATGCATGGTCTAAAGAGACTCGAGTTGGTTTATGTCTTACAAGTCTCATTGAAAAGATAGGTGATGGGTAAAAAATGCAAGGATTCATAGGCTCACATTTCATCAAACATAACATGTGCATAAGTTGAGATCACAACAAGCAAGAAAATAAACTATGAAAGCATATTAATTTAAGCATGAATCATTCCCCATGTTGGTTTCCACTAATTACCCATTAACCCTAGCTAAGGAAACTACTCACTCATTATCATGTTGAACATGCTAGCAAGGTTGTCAATCATACCAACAAAGTGAAACATGATGAATAAATGAAAGTGATTAACAATAATTAAAAAGGGATTAAGAGAATTATACCTACTAATGATTCCAATAATAAAGCAAAGAATAAAAGAAGTACTTGATGCTTGATTGGAAGGTTGTCAATCTCCCAATAATAATCCAAATAATCTTCAATTACCCAAAATAAAGGATGAACAAGAGAGATTAAGGAAATAAAACTTGTATTAAAACTTGATTAAATGTTGATTACAAGATTAAAGAGAGATTTGATTGATATTAACTATACTAAAGATTTCTAAGAAGAACATGCTCTTCTAATTTAGACTAATGGGGTATTTATAGTGGGGATTAGGTACATAAATTAGGGTTTACTAAGGGCTTAAATGACGATTAAGTCCTTGAGGAATCGCCGGTCTCTAGGGAGACTCCGGTCTCTTTTTCGCCGGTCTTAGAAAAAGATGTGCATCCTTCTTTGAAGCTTGTAGAAGACGAAAAGACTGTCTGGGAATCCGGGCGTTTCTGACACGGGACGGGCGGATTTGGGTGCTTCTGGACGGGCGTCTAGAGGGGGAAGACGGGCGGATTTGGGTGGTTTTGCCCGAGCGTCCAGCTGAGGAAGACGCTCGGATTGTAGGCCTTAGACGGGCGTCTTCAGGGCAATCCGCACAGATTGTCAAACAGTTTCGTTCCTTCTTCTTTTCTTCCTTTTTCTTCATAAAATCCTTGAAGATTTCCTCGGGGATGCAAGGATGTTTTCTCATCATTGCCCATCTACTATAGTATGTACAAAGGCCTTCTAATCTTGTCTCTCCTTGATGCTTGGTCATTGAATTCAATCAATTTAGCCTCATTTTGCCATGAAAATGCAAGGTTTGCACTCCTTTCCTACCAAGGACACAAAACCTCAAAGAATATGCAAAACAAAGGACTAAAGAGAATAAATGACCCAAATATGCACTAAAAAGCATGAGAACAAGGCTAATTCGGGGACTAAATATGCTCTAATTATGGTCACATCACTTTCCTTATTGCTCTAAACAATTTCCATTTAGAATTTTCAAGTTATACTACAAGTTCCTTTACAAGTTATTCGGGTTTTACTTGGGTTCTTCATATTCAAGTTTCATTTCAATTGTTACGGTAATTTAATTTCTAGTATTTTTTCGTTAATCCATTTGTCATTTTCGTTGTTACATTGTTATCATTATCGTCATTAGCATTTTCATATTGTTATTAGTTTACTACATTTTATTGCTAAGTTATTTTCATAATAATTTTTCTCTAGCATTTTCATATTTATATTTATTCATAGTCATTTTGTTAATTACACATTAGTTTAATCTTTAGTTAGTTTATCAAGCATCAATTCTAATATTTAAGTTATTATCATCATTTAGCATCATCTCTATTCTTAAATATTCAATTAGTTATAATTTTATTATCATCATGTTTATCATATCATATGCTTTTACTTTACTTTTTAATATGTGTGATTAGTTCAGTCTAAGAATTATGGGAGCCATGCAAAAATAGTACTTTTAATTATTGAAATAGGATGCTATAATATCGTTTAAACGTTTCTATCACATGCTTGTATTGTTTTGTTAGTCTTTGATTATTGATCACAATCTTAGATTAAATTTGTTAATTCGTTTCTAAAAGTCGAGAGGCATGAAATTGAATTACACTACGCGTGTTTTAGTGGACCGATCTAGTAATAGCGAGAGTTCGCTAGAACCCGTACTATGGTTGACAATAAGGCCGAGAGGTGGTTGTCGTTAGACCTAAACAATTATCGTTATTGAGAATTCCTAGTTTGACATGAGCATTTACATATTTGCATGTGTGACCCGATTCCCTTAGGCTCTTTATTATCATTATTATTGATTTCTTTCATTTTTTTTATTATTGTTTTACTAATCAAACCAAACACCAATCATAACCGACCTTGATAAAATTCGCTCCATGAGAATGATGAGAGTGTCGTTGGGGCTCTCAATCAAACACATTTATATTCTCAACAAAACAACTAGTTAGTGGTTAAGTCGAAGTCGATCCATGGGACGGTGGGTACACGAATTGTTCAATCTAATTATGGTTGTGCTAGGGGTTGTCACAGTTATAATGGGTTGAAGATTCTAGTCTAATGAAAGCAATGGAGTAAAACAAGCAATTAAAGGAAGGATGTAAACAAATGACTAAAAATGCTAGGATATCATAGGTTCATAAGGAAATCATGGGAGTTGATCATACAAACATGTTCTCAATTATAAGCAAGCAATTATTATTGTGATGGGATCGAGTTAGTGTATATCTTACAATCCCTAAGAAGGTTTGGGTCCCGGAGCCGAATCGATTAGATTATACAACACCTACAAGTGGACTTAGTCCTTCCTATTCTACTATATGCATGGTCTAATGAGACTCGAGTTGATTTATGTCTTACAAGTCTCATGGAAAAGGTAAGGGATGGGTAAAAAATACAAGGATTCATAGGCTCGCATTTCATCAAACATAACATGTGCATAAGTTGAAATCACAACAAGCAAGCAAATTAATTATGTGAACATATTAGATTAAGCATGAATCAATCCCCATGTTGGTTTCACCTAATTAACCATTAATCCTAGCTAAGAGACTACTCACTCATTATCAAGTTTAACATGCTAACAAGGTTGTCAATCATATTAACAAGGCAAAACATGATGAACAAGTAAGAAAGATTAACAATAATTAAAACAAGGATTAAGAGAATTATACCTATGGAGATTCCAAAATAATAATGCAAAGAATAAGAGAAGTGCTTGATGATTGATGAAGGTTGTCAATCTCCCAATAAACCCAAATGATCTTCTAATTACCCAATAATAAACTTGAATTACTCAATAATAAACTTGGACAATAATTAAGGAAAGATTAATATGTAATTTTGTGGAAAGATTAAAGGATGATCTATTCTAATCTACTCTTAATCTAATCTAAGGAAAGTTGATTTAATCTAAGAAAGCTTGATGGTTTGATTATTACAAATGGAGTATATATAGTGGTACATCATTAGGTTAAGCAAGGGTAGATTAGTAAATAACAATGCTAAGTGTTGAGTTGAGGAAGTGCTCCTCTCCAAGGATATGAGCATCTCCGTTTTGGTGGTCTCCAAGGAATATGCTCGGATCACGTAGCAAGGAAAAGCTTTCTGTCAAGAAATACGTTCTTCCTGAGCTGAAAACGAGCATCCCGAGCCTCAACCCGAGCGGGTTGAATTTGTCCCGACCGGGTTGAGTTGTGTCCCGCTCTACTTGAGCTTGACCCGCACGGGTTGGGCTGTTGTTCCCTTTTTTTCTTGATTTTGAGCCAATGATCCTTCTATATACTCTTTTATTCTTCATCCTTGGCCATCATTCTTGCCTACTATTCATACTAGTCCATCCAATATCGTCAAAAAGCTTCTAAATATGCACGGGAGACGGGAATTTCCGCCTAATTACCTTCTTTCATACAAAACATACGAAATGCACTAGGAAAGCAGAATAGGAAGCATTTGACAGATAAAATGGCTATGGAATGTTATAATAGTATGTAGAATAGGTTAATTAGGGGACTAAATGTGCGCAATTATGAGTCACATCAAATATCCCCAAACCGAACATTTAATCGTCCCGAGTAAAGAGGTGACAAAAACTAGGATCCTTAACAAACTAACCTACTAATATAGCCGATGTGAGACAATTAGCGGGTCTCACTCCGCCCCTTCAACTCACAACAAGACAACCATTAGGTAGGATGCCTTCTAGCAAGGCAAGGCGGTGCTTGCCAAAATGGCGATACATCCAAGCATTAAAGCACACAAAACAAGTAATGGATGCATCTACAAAAATGAATAGCCACTTTCCTCATCTAAGTGGCGGAAATTATCTATAAAGGAAACAATCTAAGGGTACACATTCCATCATAGATACAGTTTCTTCAAACTACTAAGCCTAGAAGGATACCAATAAATCACCTCCAAGTTGTGTCAAGCTAGGGTACCTTTGTCCTCGATCGTTAAATGCTTTCGTCAAGAGTAGACTCCCTATGGTGTTAGAAACACTGGAGGATCGCGGAATTCCCCTTCTTGCCTAGACAAGAAGAAGGGTCGTCCCCTCTCTACCATGCACAAAAGTGGATACGATGGAAAAGGGATCAATAGAATTTTTAGTTTCATGTGGGAGTTTGCTTTTGTTGTTGTTATTCTCCCCCCAATTTCTTGTGGCATTTGACATTTGAGAACAATTTCTTTTTGCCATTTCTTTTGATGTTTGGCATTTTCAACACTTGACAATTTCGACTTTTTCTTGCATTTTCTTTTGAACATTTTCAAAGTCACCCCATTTGTAGTGAGGGTGCTTATATTTGAAACATAGGAGTTTTTTTTTTTGTTACTCCGCTTTTCTTTTGATGCAATTGCAAACTTTTTTACTTTCATTTCAATTCTTGAACTCAAATTTTTGAACAATTTTTGTGCCCATTCCCTTTGATGACAAAATGTGATAGAATATGGATGATGGTTTCATGGTTTCAAGGGTCACCTTGGAATAAACGGTAGCCAAGGAGTTATCACACCACAAGGTACTCTTGACTAGGCCTTAATCCATGGGTCAAAGGATACTAGCATGACACATCCTAGGGTGTTTTACAAGTATTCTAACAAGCAAAGTCTCAAGAAGAAAAAGTATCTTCAAGGGCCTTATATACACTTGTCAAGCTTTCCAGATAGATGTTTTCACAAAATTTTTCTAACCATGCAAACTACATGCCATGATGCAACTATCATATATACAACCTAATGCATATGCTTCTACCAACTAGTATGCGAAATAATCTAAATGCAATCCTAAATTCACATTGTTTATACCGCATCAATCAAAATAAAGCCACATAGTCATTAACATAAAGAGGAAAAAGGAGATTGGAAAGATCATACCATGCGGTCTTCAATATCCTCATATCTCGGATATGGCGTAGTCGGTCAATGTGAAAAGGATAAACAAACAAAATATATACAAACAATATATACAAGACTACACTACAAAGGAAATGAACATGTTTTTGGGTTTTTCAATTTTTCAATTTTTTATGGTTTTTATGTTTATGAAACAAAAAGATATGTTTTTGTATTTTTCAAAAAAATTCAATTTTTATGTGCTTTTGGAATATAAATTCCCATCCCCCACTTTATTTTGGACATTGTCCTCAATGTACATGTAGGAGTAGGAATGAAAATGAAATACATGTTTTTGGATTTTTAAAGTTTTATGGAAATTGAAGCGCAAATGCAATGATATGATATGAATGCATGCTCTAACTAAATGCAATTCTATATGACATATATAACAAATGAATGCAATCTAAACTACCCTAGATGATGCATAATTTCTAGTAAACTATGGTCACCTATGATCAATCCTCCCCAAACCGATTTAAGCATTGTTTCTAGTGTAGAAAATAATAGGATTGGTCATTAGTGACTATGTATGAATTCTAGTCTATATACAACTAACTGGATGAATCATATGAAATATATTACAATGCAAGCTATACTATATGAACTAACTAATGTAAATGCAATATGAAATATAATACAAATGCAAGCTAAGTGTATATGTAAATGCAAGTGTAATTTAAAATGCAATGTAACTATACATAAGAGATTGGGAAAGAAGGGGTCTTACAATCACGATCTCAATCAAAGCCTCCATCAATAAGGCTATCATCATCTTCACTTTCTTCTGCTTCCTCTCCTCCTCTTTGGTCATTTTCATTCATGCCTTGATTTGGGAATACAAGGTGAGGTTGCACCTAAGAAGGCCTAGGACCATTAGGATCAATAAACCCTTGTTGTGCCATATGGTAGTATTGAGGATAAAGGGCCAAATAGTTGTCTTCTTGCCCTCAGTGGATTCTAAAATCCATGTTGCTCATCATACCCATCAATATATCCATGGCTGATGGCGGGGTGCTGGGAGGAGGAGGAGGGGGTGCATAGAGTCGGTAGACATGGGGGAATGGAGGTATCTCCGCATAAGAGGGTCGAACATCATGAAGGAATGGTGGAAATCTAAGGCTTGGACCTTTGGACAGTGGTGGTGCATGGGAAGGAGTAGAAGGTGCCTCCTCACGTCTCCTAGGTGGTGGAGCCGCAATCCTCTCAATGGGGAGGAGGTAGGTCGGTATAGGTGCAAGGTAGCTCGACCTAGGCCAAATAAGAGGAAGGTCCCAACAAGGAAGGGTGAATGTAGTGCATCCCTTGGCGTACCAATCAATGCCTCCCAAATCATTATACTTTCACCATTTGTGATGCCTATAGATAACCTTCTCATCAAGCAAAGTATCTCCGGGTAGAGCCACATACCTCCCATCATCATTAAACCCCGGACATAAAACATTGGCCATCCTAGTCACAAGACCACCCATCACAATTCCCTTTGATTTTGTCGCGCCCCTTGATAGATTTCGAAATCGGACAAGTAATTCAAGAGCGGGATTAAAGTTGTACTTTGGCAAACCTTGGACATTCAAATATGACTCAAGAAAAGTCATGTCAAGTTGACTCACACATCCCGTGGCACTCCTACCTTGAATAGTCCCTGCTATAAATTGATGCCACACCCTAATAACCGGATGATGAATGTAAAAGGCATGACACCTCTTAAAACTATTTAATTCTAACCGGGTGATCGCTCTCCACAAGTGTGACTCCGTGAACCCCACGGGTTTCTCAAGGTCGGTATCGGGTATCGCAAGTCCAAAAATTTCACCAAAGGTACCCAAATGTATTTGATGGGTCTCATTACACAACATAAATTCCAAAGACACCCCATATCTTTCTCCTTCAAACACTTTGAGACTACATAAGAATTCCAAGGTGAAGCTAAGATAATTTTCCTCATGCATATTAAATAAAGTCTCAAAACCCATTCCTCTAAATAAGGACTCGGTTTGTCCTTCAATACCAAGTTTATCCAAAATTTGACGATAAATGAAACGAGCAGGCTCGAATTCCTTACCAAGTAGTTTCAAAAATCGCCTCCTATGCTCATTTTTTATGAATACTACCTCCGGGAAATCATCAAGTTGCTCAATCTCCGGTACTAGCTCCTCTTCTTGCATTTAGAACTCCGGTGGAGCATTAGAATTGTTTCCTTTTCTCCTTTTTGATCCCTTAGTAGTAGTAGCGTTACTCTTGCCCCAAAAACTCATTGTTGTAGTCTTAAAATCCACCAAGTATCACTACCCAAAGATGCTTCAAATCTCCACAAATAAGAGCCAAACAACCTTTAAAATGCCTTATTATAACACTAGAAGCAATGTAGTGAGGCTAGAAGGCAAAACTCAAACCCTAAACACAATTGTTGCTCACGGATTTTTGGAGCTCCAATTTTTGAAATGATGAAAATGGGTGATTTTGAGTATGTAGAAGGTTGGAAAGTTGGTTTTTATTGTGTAGAAATGGATTAGGATGATTTTTAGAGTAATTTGATGGTGATTTGGTTGGATTTGATGGTTATTTGGGTGAGTTTGGTGAGTTGAGGTTGAGCTTGAAGGTAGAAGATGAAGATGGTAGGTGAGATTTGAGTGTAGAGTAAAGTTGTGGCTGAAAACAAAGGCATACACGGTTTATAGGCTGAACACGGGTGGGTTGGAATTAATCTGCCCGTGATACTGAGCAAATTCTGAAATCTGGAGCTGAACCCGCTCGGCATAAGGATGACCCGCTCGGGTTGATAGTGATCCCGCTCGGGTTGAGAGCTGAGACGAGCGTTTTCTTCAGAATCCGCTCGGATTCTCAGGCAGGGAGCTTTTCCTCTTTTCTTGTCTTTCAATCCGCGCGGATTGTACTCGGGATGCGCATATTTTCAAAAATTTCGGCCTAACACCTTTTTAATGATAACAAAGGTGCTCACAAGCCCAAAATCTCCATTTTCTTCATTTCTTTACATTTTCCATCTTTTCATTTTCATTAATTTCCTTCAAAAAGCTCAATTAAAATATGAGATCCCTCCCTTTCATCTCTCATGCAATTTATTAAATGAATAAATGAATGCAAAATTACACTAAATGCATATATACAAATTAATGGTTGTTGAGGAACTCCATCAAACCAAAGATTATCAATAAACAATTTCATGGAATATTATCACTAGCACTCAAAGCACGTAGAAGTCGGTCAAATTCTTGGGAGTGAGATTGATCCGGTTGATGTCGTCACTCATCCAATCAAACACATTTATAATACTCAACAAACTACTAGTTAGCGGTAAGTCGAGATCGATCCATGGGACGGTGTGCTTTGGGTTCTAAGTCATCTATCTCAATTTATGCTAGTGTCACAATTTGGTTGGGTTTGTAGTTGTATCTAGACTAATGCAAATAATATAGTAAAACAAGCAATAAAAGGAAAGATGTAAACAATTGATTAAAAGTGCTAGGATATCATGGGGTCATAGGGGATTCATGGTATTGATCATGCAAACATGTTTACAAAGTTGCAAGCAATTAATGTTGTGGGGGAACCGAGTTGGGTTATGTCTTACGGTTCTTAGGAAGAGTTGGGTCCCGGAGCCGAATCGATTAGATTGTACAACACCTACAAGTCGACTTACTTTCCTCCTAATCAACTTCTATGCATGGTCTAACAAGACTCGAGTTGGTTTATATCTTACAAGTCAAGTTGAGTAGATAAGAGATGGTTGTAAATGCAAGGATTCATAGGCTTGGCATTTCATCAAACATAACATGTACATAAAGTTGGCATCACAACAAGCAAGCAATTTAATCATGTGAACATATTAGATTAAGCATGAATCAATCCCATGTTGGTTTCCCCTAATTACCCACTAATCCTAGCTAAAGAAACTACTCACTCATTATCAAGTTTAACATGCTAACAAGGTTGACAATCATATTAACAAGGTAAAACATGATGAACAAGTAAGAAAGATTAACAATAATTAAAACAAGGATTAAGAGAGTTATACCTATGGAGATTCCAAAATAATAATGCAAAGAATAATAGAAGAAATTGATGATTGATGGAAGGTTGTCAATCTCCCAATAATAACCCAATAATCTTCAATTACCCAATAATAAACTTGAATAATAAACTTGAACAATAATTATGGAAAGATTAATGTGTAATTTGTGGAAAGATTAAAGAGTAATCTATTCTAATCTACTCCTAATCTAATCTAAGAGAATTTCCTCCTAAAACCACCCTCCCATTAATTACAAAGATGGGGTATTTATATTGGAAATTAGGTGGATGCATTTAGGGTTAACTAAGGGCTAAACTAGTAATTACACTTTTTAGATTGAGCAAGGAGGAGCCGGTATTTTTCGGAGGAAGGGCTTCTTTCTTTGTAGCTTGGAGAAGACGAAATTGTGTTGTACAGGGATCCGGGCGGATTAAGGTCGGGATGGACGGATTCTGCTAATGGAAGACGAGCGGATTTGATGGAATCCGGGCGGATTCTGTCGGAGCAATCCGAGCGTCTTTGTGGGAATCCGCTCGGATTGTGTAGTGGGGAGACGGGCGGATTGTAGACAATCCGCTCGGATTGTTCTTCAGCAGTAGTTCATCTTCTTTTCTTCCCTTTTTGTTCACTTCTATTTTATTCTTGTGGGATTGGTCTTTGGTCCTTGCTTCCTCTCCATACTAGTCCATCCAGTATCGTCAAGTAGCTTCCAAATATGCACGAAAGACGGGAATTTCCGCCTTATTATCTCCTTTTCTACAAAACATATGAAATGCGATAGAAAAGCAGATAGGAAGGTTTTGACGGATAAAATGGTCATAGAATGCGATAATAGTATGCCAAATAGCCTCAATTAGGGGACTAAATGTGTGCAAATAATGTTCACATCAAATATCCCCAAACCGAACATTTACTCGTCCCGAGTAAAGAGGTGACTAAAACTAGACCTTTATTTAAACTAAGCTAATAACATAACCGATATGAGACAATTAGCGTGTCTCACTCCGCCCCTTCAACTCACAACAAGACAACCATGAGGTAGGATGCCTTCTTGCAAGGCAAGGTGGGTCTTGCCAAAATGGCGACACATCCAAACATTAAGCACACAAAATCACATAATGGATGCATCTACAAAAGAATAGCCACTTTCCTCATCTAAGTGGCGGAAATTATCTACAAGGGAAGCAATTCAAGGGTACACACTCCTTCATAGATGCAATTTCTTCAAACTACTAAGCCTTGAAGGATACCAATAAATCACCTCCAAGTTGTGTCAAGCTAGGGTACCTTTGTCCTCAATCGTTAAATGCTTTTGTCAAGAGTAGACTCCCTATGGCGTTAAAAATACTGGAGGATCGCGGAATTCCCCTTCTTGCCTAGACAAGAAGAAGGGTCGTCCCCTCTCTACCATGCACAAAAATGGATACGATGAATAAAGGGATCAATAGATATTTGAGTTTCACTTTGGGAGTTTGCTTTTGTTTTTGTTTTTCCCCCCAATTTCATGTGGCATATAACATTTGAGAACACTTTCTTTTGTCATTTCTTTTTGAACATTTTCAAAGTCACCCCATATGTAGTGAGGGTGCCTTATATCTGAAGCTTTTAGGAGTCTATTTTTGCTCCTCTTTTCATTTGATGCATTTTTGCAAACTTTCTTTCACTTTTCATTTCATTGAACTCAAATTGATTTCTTTTTGTGCCCATTCCCTTTTGTTGACAAAATGTATGGTAGAACATGGATGAATGATGGTTGCATGGTTTCAAGGGTCACCTTGGAATAAACGGTAGCCAAGGAGTTATCACACCACAAGGTACTCTTGACTAGGCCTTAAACCATGGGTCAAAGGATACTAGCATGACACATCCTAGGGTGTTTTACAAGTATTCTAACAAGCAAAGTCTTAAGAAGAAAAAGCATCTACTAGGGCCTATATACACTTGTCAAGCTTCCCAAATAGATGGTTTCGCAAAATTTTTCTAACATGCAACTACATGCCATGATGCAACTACCATATAAACATCCTAATGCAAATGATTCTACCAACTAATATGACATATAAACTAAATGCAAGTCCTAAGTTCACATTGTTATACCGCATCAATCAAAATAAAGCCACATAGTCATTAACATAAATAGGAAAAGGAGATTGGAAAGATCATACCATGCGGTCTTCAATATCCTCATGTCTCGGATGTGGCGTAGTCAATCAATGTGAACAAGGATAAAACAAACACAATATATACAACAATATATACAAAGGAAATGAACTTGTTTTTGGGTTTTCAATTTTTTCAATTTTTATGGTTTTTGATTTTATGAAATTAAAAGACATATTTTTGTGATTTTTCGAAATTTTTCAATTTTTATGTATTTTTGGAATATAAATTCCCATCCCCCACTTTATTTTGGACATTGTCCTCAATGTACATGTAGGAGTAGGAATAAAAAGGATATACATGTTTTTGGATTTTTGAATTTTTGAAATAAAGTACAAATGCAATGATATGATATGAATGAATGCATGCACTAACTAAATGCAATTCTATATGACATATATGACAAATGAATGCAATTTACACTATATTATATGATGCATGATTTATAGAAGACTATGGTCACCTATGATCAAACCTCTCCAAACCGATTTAAACACTATTTCTTGTGTAGAAAAGAATAGGATTGGTCATTAGTGACTATACATGAATTCTAGTCTACATGCAATTATCTATATGAATCATGTGAGATATATTACAATGCAACCTATACTACATGAACTAACTAATGCAAATGCAATATGAAATATAATACAAATGCATGCAAAAGCTACACTAAATGCAATAAATATACAAAAGAGAGGGAGGGAGAGATGGGTATCATACAAATGGAAGTGGTGAAGTAGGCCTCTTTCACTCGTCATCCTCATTTTGATCATTGCCATAACCATGAGAGCTTCTGGCTTGATCATATCCGGGTGCTTGGCCCCAATATCCTCCTTGGTCAAATCCTCCTCCTTGACCCGAGTACCCTCCACCTTGGCTAGAATGCCCTCCGTCTCCTCGACCCCAAGCTTGGTCCCCATAATTTGGGAACAAGAGCTCCGGTTGTGCCCAAGAGGGTTTAGGACCATCGGGGTCAATATACCCTTGTTGAGCCATGTTATAGTATTGGGGGTAGAGGGCCAAGTAGTTGTCTTCCCTTCCTTTATGCACCCCAAGGTCCACTCTATTCATGAGTGCCATCAAATCATTAATACCCGGGGTGTTGGGGATTTCCGGTTGGAATTCGGTATAAGGAGTAGGGTATGGCGGGATGGGTACGTAGGAAGGTGGGCGAATAGGTACTCCCGGCCCTCCACGAGGTGGTTGACGGTGTGGCTCTTCCCTTTGAGGGGGATTATCAAGAATTTGGATTTCAAGGATGTAGCTTGGTGGAGGAGAGTATGGACTCAATCTTGGGTCAATGCCCGGTATCTTCCATCCCTTAAGGATCATTGAAGTGCATCCCTTGGTGTGCCACTCCACACTCCTATCTCGAGTGTAGTTACACCATCGGTGACTGTGGAAGATGGTGTGCTCATCAATCAAAGTCCTCCCCTCAAGAGGAGTATAGGTTCCTCGGGTATTGAACCCGGGACAAAGGTGGTGAGCCAAAATGGTAATTAGACCTCCCATCACGAAGGTTTTGAGTTGGGTGGTCCCTTGAGCAAAATCATGGAACCTAGTAAGTATCTCAAGTGGCGTATTAAAGTTATAACGCCTCACCGCTCGAACATTCAAGTAGGACTCAAGAAAAGTTAAGTCTATGAGAGTACACCTATCTTGTTCGTACCTCCCATTGATGCAACCGGCTACAAAGCGTTCGGTGAATCGAATCACTGGATGTTGGATGGCAAAGGTATAGCAACGCTTTATATGGGTAAAGTCCCTCCCGGAGATAGCCTTCCAAAAGAAGTCCACACCAAAATTATCGGGCTTTTCGGTGTAGTCGGTGGGTACTTCAAGACCGAAAATATAGGCAAATTCCTCAAGAGAAAGAACATGGTCTAGGTTGCATAACCTAAACTCCATGCCCACATTGTTGTGGGTATCCGCCATAATGCGAAGGCTACTCAAGAATTCAAGGGTGAGACTAAGGTAAGTCTCTTCATGGGCATGGAAAAGTTTCCCAATGCCAAGGCCATTAAAGAACATCTCGGTAGGGTACCTTATTTTAAGGATTTCCAACACCCTAGTGTCTACAAATTGAGTAGGTTCGTACTTCTTACCTAGTAGCTCGACAAATTTTTGGCGGTGGTCGTCGGATTGAAAGAGCACCTCTTGAAAGCGGTTGAGTTGTTCAATGCCTCCCCTCATTAAGGGTTGGGTGCTCCTTGGTAGTACTACCTCTCGCGGTGTTGAAGAGGTTGATCCCTTGCGCTTCTTCCCGAGTGATTCAACCAATTTCTTGGCCTTTCCCTTGGTGTTTGCCAATGGTGCCATTTGGATGTTAGTGATGGGGGTGTTTTTGAGGATTGAGATGAGTGTTTTTAGGGTTTGGTAAGGTGAGGAAATGAGGGAGAAAGGGGGTGATTATATAGAAGGAGTAGGGAATCCGAACGGATAAGGTTGGGTCGGGCCCGTTTTATCTGCAGGAACAGAACAATCCGAGCGGATTTAAATCGGGACGGGCGGATTGTCGAGAAAGAAGACGGGCGTCTTTGCAAGAATCCGCTCGGATTCTAGGACAGAGAATTTCGTTGGCTGAGAAGCGGGGAAAGACGGGCGGATTGTGCCTAGGACGCGCGGCTTGGTCGGGACGGGCGGATTGTGAACAATCCGCACGGATTTTGACACAGTTCAAAATCTTGCTTCTGGATGACACACGGGACGGGCGTCCCGTGAAGAAGACGGACGTATTGTTCAGGACGGGCGGATTCGCTTGAATCCGCACGGATTCTTCTTCAGCTTCAACTTTTTCTTTCCCGTGGGCCCTGGATGGGCGGATTTGTTCGAATCCGGGCGTCTCTGCTTCTTTCCTTCTTCTTCTTTCTTCTTTCGTGAAATGACACACCCCTTTTCACTGATTTTCTCTTTTTTCCTTTTCTTTTTCTGAAATTTGCTCATGAAACATGTAAGATGACTCTCTCTCTCTTTTCTCTCATGCAAGAAATTAAATGCAAATGGAAATGTACAATATTATACAAAGTAAAGGGGTCCAAGAAATATCTTACAAATGGTGGTTTGAGATAGGACTCCACCAAACTAGTTCAATTTTAAATTCTTATCCATAGAGCTCAAGGCTCTTAATAAAAGATCAAAAGCTTGTGAACAAGCTCCAAATAAGCACAAGTATGGGTTGCTCAATTTGAATATGAAATTTGGCCAAGGAGGCTTGTAGAATGTTCTTTTCCTTGCCTTCTCCTTAGCGTTAGAGCTTTCCCGATGCTTCAAATAGGTAAACCCATGATTCTTGCCAACACTAAGCATGAAGTGTGGTTCATTTCCATCCATGGACTTCCACTTACCAACTTCTTCTTCAATTTTGGTGATGGTGATAGCATTTCGATTTTTCAACCCTTCCAAGGTAGAAGGAGAATTTTCATAACTTTGATGATTGGATACCATAGGAGTTGAGATTGTGGGTGCCAAATCTTCACAAGTAGCCTCACGAGCAATTTTCTCTTTGAGCTTTTTCATCAAATAGCTCTTGTAAGAAACTTTGGCCTTTTGAATAAGGTCTATCATATCCTCTTCAATGATCATTGACTCCAAGATAGGTGCCAAGTGGTCTTCATGACAGATAAAGGAAGGACGGTCTTCTTCATGATAGGGTATCTCAAATGCCTCAAGGATAGGCTCCTCAAGCAAGGAGATATTGAGAGTCCCTCCTCTAGGTTCATCATCATTGTTGCTATCTTCACGTGAATCATAAATGTGGGCTCCATGTAACTCTTTTGCCAACCCCTCAACGTTCATATCAAAAGACACACCCTCATACTCACAAAGGTTAAGAGTATTTGGTTTGCTCAACCTCATGTCTTCTTCATCGAACACAACACTTTCATAGTCACAAGAGCTCAAGGAACTTGGCCCCTCCCACTTCTCATCTTCCATGTCAAAGGTCACTACTTCAAATTCGCATTTATGCTTAATGTCCAAAGAACGGTGGTGAGTGATTTCTTGGGATTCTTTCAATTGGGCAATTTGAATCCTCAATTCCTCTCTTTGGATAACAATGTTTTTAAGAACATTATCTTCTTTTCGGCTCTCTTCTAGCATTTGTTTGAAGAAGTTTTGTTGATTTCCCATCATTTGGAGAATCATATTTTGAATGGGTTCATCTTTTTGTTGTGGGTAGGTGTGAAAGTGGTTGTATTGTGGCAATTGAAGTTCATTGTGAAATGGGTATTGGGTGAGTGGTTGTTGTTGATATTGGGTGTGGTGATTTTGGTGGGAAAAATTGGGGTAGTAGTTAGGATTTTCATTGTATGAGTAGTAAGGTAGGTTTGTGTTGACTTGCTCCTCAAACTCCCCATACCCATAGTCATACTCAAAAGATCCACCACATACTCCATATGTCAAGTCTTGAGCCATCATAACTAAGACAAGGAAACAACTACAAGCATGGAAACTACACAAAAACGGTAAGAACAATCCTTGAGAAACAAGTTCCTCAAGGTGAAAGCACAATTAAAATAGACAAACAAGTAAGAACTTAATCACATAGCACCATCCCCGGCAACGGCGCCATTTTTGATCCGGTTGATGTCGTCACTCATCCAATCAAACACATTTATAATACTCAACAAACTACTAGTTAGCGGTAAGTCGAGGTCGATCCATGGGACGGTGTGCTTTGGGTTCTAAGTCATCTATCTCAATTTATGCTAGTGTCACAATTTGGTTGGGTTTGTAGTTGTATCTAGACTAATGCAAATAATATAGTAAAACAAGCAATAAAAGGAAAGATGTAAACAATTGATTAAAAGTGCTAGGATATCATGGGGTCATAGGGGATTCATGGTATTGATCATGCAAACATGTTTACAAAGTTGCAAGCAATTAATGTTGTGGGGGAACCGAGTTGGGTTATGTCTTACGGTTCTTAGGAAGAGTTAGGTCCCGGAGCCGAATCGATTAGATTGTACAACACCTACAAGTCGACTTACTTTCCTCCTAATCAACTTCTATGCATGGTCTAACAAGACTCGAGTTGGTTTATATCTTACAAGTCAAGTTGAGTAGATAAGAGATGGTTGTAAATGCAAGGATTCATAGGCTTGGCATTTCATCAAACATAACATGTACATAAAGTTGGCATCACAACAAGCAAGCAATTTAATCATGTGAACATATTAGATTAAGCATGAATCAATCCCATGTTGGTTTCCCCTAATTACCCACTAATCCTAGCTAAAGAAACTACTCACTCATTATCAAGTTTAACATGCTAACAAGGTTGTCAATCATATTAACAAGGTAAAACATGATGAACAAGAAAGAAAGATTAAAAATAATTAAAACAAGGATTAAGAGAGTTATACCTATGGAGATTCCAAAATAATAATGCAAAGAATAATAGAAGAAATTGATGATTGATGGAAGGTTGTCAATCTCCCAATAATAACCCAATAATCTTCAATTACCCAATAATAAACTTGAATAATAAACTTGAACAATAATTATGGAAAGATTAATGTGTAATTTGTGGAAAGATTAAAGAGTAATCTATTCTAATCTACTCCTAATCTAATCTAAGAGAATTTCCTCCTAAAAACCACCCTCCCATTAATTACAAAGATGGGGTATTTATATTGGAAATTAGGTGGATGCATTTAGGGTTAACTAAGGGCTAAACTAGTAATTACACTTTTTAGATTGAGCAAGGAGGAGCCGGTATTTTTCGGAGGAAGGGCTTCTTTCTTTGTAGCTTGGAGAAGACGAAATTGTGCTGTACAGGGATCCGGGCGGATTAAGGTCGGGATGGACGGATTCTGCTAATGGAAGACGAGCGGATTTGATGGAATCCGGGCGGATTCTGTCGGAGCAATCCGAGCGTCTTTGTGGGAATCCGCTCGGATTGTGTAGTGGGGAGACGGGCAGATTGTAGACAATCCGCTCGGATTGTTCTTCAGCAGTAGTTCATCTTCTTTTCTTCCCTTTTTGTTCACTTCTATTTTATTCTTGTGGGATTGGTCTTTGGTCCTTGCTTCCTCTCCATACTAGTCCATCCAGTATCGTCAAGTAGCTTCCAAATATGCACGAAAGACGGGAATTTCCGCCTTATTATCTCCTTTTCTACAAAACATATGAAATGCGATAGAAAAGCAGATAGGAAGGTTTCGACGGATAAAATGGTCATAGAATGCTATAATAGTATGCCAAATAACCTCAATTAGGGGACTAAATGTGCGCAAATAATGTTTACATCAGAGATATAAATAAGCATGGATAACAACACAAGATTATGCAATGAAATAATGCCCAAGTAAAAGACCGAACAAGCATGTCAAGAATGCTATGACAAAAATCATAAGAGATGTGATGGATGGTAGGAACATGAAATGGGTAGTTCGTTGGCAATTCACTCAACTCATCCTCCAAATAGTGAAAATCACCACATTCAATGCAAGTACTCTTATTATCATCTAAGGTGATTTTAAGGGTGTCTATTTGGGGTTCCCAAATGTCCTCGTCATATTCCTCATCCCAACAAGGTCCATTATCAAAGGGGTTGTCGTAACAAGGCTCACCAAGTTCAACACAATTGTCTCCCTCTAATATGTTATCCTCAAAAGTTGAGTTTTCACTCAAGTTCACATCCATATCACTCTCACTTTGCCCATTAACGTCAAATTCCATGGAAGTTAGGTTCATTGGTACACAAGAAGAGTAAGGTGGCGGTATCCAAGTATTGGTTTCAAAATCAAGAATTTACTCCTCCTCATCATCACTCTCTTCATCTAGCACCCCATCTTCCCAAGGAGGGGCAAATTTGTGGATATAGTGGGTTGGCTCAAGGTTATAGGAAGGTTTCTCTTCCTCACAACTCTCATTTTTATAGTTTTCCTCAATGAAGTTTTGAAATGTGGCTTTTATCACTTCCATACCTTCCTTGGCACTCTCAAAGATGTCATATACAATTTGCTTAAAACAATGGATGGTCAAGAACTCAACAAATTCCCAAATTCCTCACAACTCATCTCACATATCCTACCACCACTCAAGTGAAATGCTAAGTTGCGGGTCTCAAGGTTCATGCCATTATAAAAAACACAACATGCTTCATAATTTGAAAGAGTAAAACCATGATGCAAAGCATGAGTCATATTATCTTCAAATCTAGCAATGTACTTATCAAAAGACTCATTTTCATGTTGCCAAAAAGTGAATGTAGACATGTTGAGCATGTGAAATAGAACAAGTACAATAAAACTGAAGAAAAAGAAGCACAACTAAAACTAGACAAAAGAACGATTCAAATACGCAACACCGTCCCCGACAACGGCGCCATTTTGATGAGAGTGTCGTTGGGGCTCTCAATCAAACACATTTATATTCTCAACAAAACAACTAGTTAGTGGTTAAGTCGAAGTCAATCCATGGGACGGTGGGTACACGAATTGTTCAATCTAATTATAGTTGTGCTAGGGGTTGTCACAATTGTAATGGGTTGAAGATTCTAGTCTAATGAAAGCAATGGAGTAAAACAAGCAATTAAAGGAAGGATGTAAACAAATGACTAAAAATGCTAGGATATCATGGGTTCATAAGGAAATCATAGGAGTTGATCATACAAACATGTTCTCAATTATAAGCAAGAAATTATTGTTGTGATGGGATCGAGTTAGTGTATATCTTACAATCCCTAAGAAGGTTTGGGTCCCGGAGCCGAATCGATTAGATTGTACAACACCTACAAGTCAACTTAGTCCTTCCTATTCAACTATATGCATGGTCTAATGAGACTCGAGTTGGTTTATGTCTTACAAGTCTCATTGAAAAGATAAGTGATGGGTAAAAAATGTCAGGATTCATAGGCTCGCATTTCATTAAACATAACATGTGCATAAGTTGAAATCACAATATAGCAAGCAAATTAATTATGTGAACATATTAGATTAAGCATGAATCAATCCCCATGTTGGTTTCCCCTAATTACCCATTAATCCTAGCTAAGAGACTACTCACTCATTATCAAGTTTAACATGCTAACAAGGTTGTCAATCATATTAACAAGGCAAAACATGATGAACAAGTAAGAAAGATTAACAATAATTAAAACAAGGATTAAGAGAATTATACCTATGGAAATTCCAAAATAATAATGCAAAGAATAATAGAAGTACTTGATGATTGATGGAAGGTTGTCAATCTCCCAGTAATCCCAAATTATCTTCTAATTACCCAATAATAAACTTGAATTACTCAATAATAAACTTGAACAATAATTAAGGAAAGATTAATGTGTAATTTTCTGGAAAGATTAAAGGATAATCTATTCTAATCTACTCTTAATCTAATCTAAGGAAAGTTGATTTAATCTAAGAAAGCTTGATGGTTTGATTATTACAAATGGAGTGTATATAGTGGTACATCATTAGGTTAAGCAAGGGTAGATTAGTAAATAACAATGCTAAGTGTTGAGTTGAGGAAGTGCTCCTCTCCAAGGAGATGAGCATCTCCGTTTTGGTGGTCTCCTAGGAATATGCTTGGATAACGTAGCAAGGAAAAGCTTTCTGTCAAGCAATACGCTCGTCCCGAGCTGAAAACGAGCATCCTGAGCCTAAACCCGAGCAGGTTGAATTTGTCCCGAGCAGGTTGAATTTGTCCCGAGCGGGTTGAGCTGTGTCCCGCTCTACTTGAGCTTGACCCGCACGGGTTGGGCTGTTGTTCCCTTTTTTTTTTACTTTTGAACCAATGATCCTTCTATATACTCTTTTATTCTTCATCCTTGGTCATCATTCTTACCTCCTCTTCATACTAGTCCATCCAATATCGTCAAAAAGCTTCTAAATATGCACGGGAGACGGGAATTTCTGCCTAATTACCTTCTTTCCTACAAAACATACGAAATGCACCAGGAAAGCAAAATAGAAAGCATTTGACGGATAAAATGGCTATGGAATGTTATAATAGTATGCAGAATAGTCTCAATTAGGGGACTAAATGTACGCAATTATGAGTCACATCAGAGAACTTGTTTAGCAACTCCCGTCTCCTTGTGTTCGACCCCTACTTTACTACATTCATTTGTTAGTCAAGTCTTGGGTATCTTTGTTAGGTGATCGACACCTCGGTAAGACTTTGAGATGTCATCCTCTACTAAAGACTCTCTTTGTTCGGTTTTTGAAATCCCGCTTGAATGAGGCAAGTGTGCCTATTTTGTTTGACTCATTTCCATGCATTACTTATTAATCTAGTGCCATTTTGAGTCAAAACTTTTGAAGCAAGACCTTACTTATCTTGCAATAGGGCTCTTCCCCTCGTGAAGTGTGAAATTGTGAGTTGAAAGGGACCTGGGTGAAGCTAAACCCGATTCAGATATTATAAATAAGTGTGGAAGTCATTAGTCTTTGTTAAGGTTCCTAGTCTTACTTAGGTCACTTACTCGGGGATGAGTAAGACATAAGTCTGGGGAATTTTGATATGTATTTTTTTCGTTATGATTTCTCCCTATTTCCTATGCATTTTAATCTGTTTTGAGATGGTTTGCGATGCCTTTACTTGCATTTTGCATCCCAACTTCCCGTTCTATGAATTCTTGTCTCATTTTATAGGATTTCAGATGGGAAGGAAGAAATAAGAGCAAGAGAGGTGGTTTTGGAAGCTAACATATGGAAGAAGAGGAAGAAAAGCTGAGAAGGTGTCTCAGCTGAGGTGCCTGGCTGGCTGGCAACCCTCCCCTTAAGCCTACATCAAGAAATGGAAGAAATGTTCCAGGAGCCTCCCAACCGGGCTGGCAACCGGCGGCCGGTGGGCCGGCCGTGCATACCTGGTAACATCAAATTGTGAAGAAGATTTACAGAGGATCCTGATCTAGGTGGGCTACAAGCAGCTGGCCCACCGGCTATGCACACCTGATGATTCAAGTTTGAAGCAAAAGTTCCAGGAGCCTCCCAGCCGGGTAGGTGACGGACGGCCGGTGGACCGGCTGGGAGCCACTCTTCGTATATCACACCTTCCTCTTCATTTGTGACTTAATTTTTAGAGAAGACTATAAATACCCCTCCTTAAGACATTTTGTACACAATACCCTAGATCTGAAATTTTCCTATTTTTATGTTAAGCTTTGCACAATCAAGTACTAATCTTTCCTTAATCAAACATTAATTAGTTAAAAATTAGATGTAGATCTAGTTTAGTTCAATTGTTTACCTTTGTTATTTCAGTTTTTAAGTGGAGATTTTGAAGAAATTCTTCCGTTATTAATCCAAAGATTCCATCTTTCTTAAGTGTTGGTATAATTTCTTTCCATGTTCACTTTAGTTTTCAATTGTTTACATTTCTATTTTCATCTTTAATTCTTGTTTGAATTAGCATAATGGTTATTGTTATGTTTGTGTTGTTCTTTTAATTGTTTACATTTCTCTTGTTAACATGTGTGAGTAGTCCACCCTAGGGTTTAGGGGGATCCTAAGTAAGGGTTAGATGTTGTAAATGGGTAGTTAACATTTATGTTTGTGGTGATTTATTGGTCTTCTTAAACATGTATAGAAGGTGTTTGATGAATTGTGTGAGTGAAAGTTTACACCTTTTATCAATATATGCTTCGTATTTCCGTGAATGAGAGTTCTTAGGGATGCTTGATAGTGTGTTTGTGATGAGTTGATAATCAAAGTGATAATTTTGTGTTCAATTTTAGGAGAGACTAAGTAATTAGTCCCTTAATCCTAGACCATTAATTGCCCATAACTTGTTAACACCGTTTCTAGTCTACCTTGCTTGGGTGAACCCGAATACCCTAGTTTTCCATAAATTGTGTACGTTTCAAACTTTAATTAATCTTGCTTTCTTTTGATTTTGGTTATAGTTAAGTTAGACTAGAATAAGATTTGAAACCAACCAAGTACAAATCCCCGCCATTATTGTGTTCGACCCCGATTAATACTTGTTTTTAATTGGGTCTTTATAAATTTGTTTCATTCGGGCATGACGATTAAGCCCGACATCAGTACTCGAACACCTGCTCACTGATTCGGTATAAACTTTGTCGTCTAAGCTAACCAATCAAAACAATATTTATAATCTCGACTAACTACTCTTAGTAGAGTGGTGAGTAAAGGTCGGATCCCAAGGGATGGGTATTGGATTAAGTTATCGATTGCAAGTAGCTATGTCTTAGGGTGTCACAATTTAATTTGGGTTGAGATGGTTATCTAAACTACTAGGCAAGTAAAAGAAAGTGAATGGAAAAACAAAGCAATTAAAGTAAATAGGAGTGTAAACAATTGATAAAAGGCACTAGGGTGTCATGGGTTTATAGGGGAATCATGGTGAAGATCATACAAACAAGCTTACATAGACGCAAGCAAATTATTATTGTAGTGGAATCGAGTTTGTTTATGTCTTACAATTCCTAGGAAGATTTGGGTCCCGGAGCCGAGTCGGTCAAGACTTTACAACATCTACAAGTCGACTTAGTTTCTTCTTATTCAACTATATGCATGGTCTAACAAACCTTGAGTTAGTTTATATCTTACAAGTCTTGTTGAATGGATAAGAGATTCATGCTAGGTTGTCAATCAAGCATTTCATCAAGCATAACATGTGCATAAGTTGAAACTACAACAAGCAAGCATTCATATGAAAACATATTAGATTAAGTATGGGTCTACCCCCATGATTAATTCTCTTAACCCCCCATTAACCCTAGCTAAGAGACTACTCACTCATGATCATGGTAAATATGCTAACAAGGGTGTCAATCATACTAACAAATCCAAACATGATGAATGAATAAGATAATAAACAATAATTAAGCAAGGAGTAAAGAAATTGTACCAAACTTGTGATGAACAAATGGAATAAAAGAATAATATAAGAAAACTTGATTGATGAATGAAGAGTTCTCAATCCTTCAATAAACCCAAATAATCTTCTAATTACCCAACTAGATCTAAGAATTCTTCAATAGTTAAGGAGGGATTAATATGTAATTAATCTAATTGATCTCTAATGTACTCTAATGACTTAATAATCATCTCCTAATACAATTGAGTATTTATACTAAGTACAAGTATTAGGGTAACTACGGGCTTAAATGACGATTAAGTCCCTAAGAAGAAGATTAACGCCTTGCAAGTCCTTAAAGAGCCTCATGACCTCCTTATGTTGGACGCTCATATTGCATAGGGAACCACCCGTCCTGCTTGTGGGATGCTCGAGCTGAGCATCGGGATGCCCGGGTTGTTCTTCGGGATGCTCGGGCTGCTCTTCAGGACGCTCGAATCATTGGTCAGCTTGGCTTCCTCTTTTTTTGACTGCCTCAAGATCCGTGGGGATCATTGAGGGGTCGTGGGGTTCTTCATCATTTCCCATTCTACTTAATTTATTGACTTAGGCCTTTAGTATTGGTCTCCTCTTCGATGCTTGGTCGTTAAATGCGGTAAAGTTAGCTCCGATTTTGCTCCATATATGCAAGGCTTACGCTCCTTCCCTACCAAGGGCACAAAACCTCGATGAATATGCAAAGTAGGAAGCTAAAGATAGAAACGACCCTAATACTAGCAAGAAAGCATAGGAACGAGACTAGTTCGGGAACTAAATGTGTGCAAATATGAATCACATCAAATATCCCCAAACCGAACCTTTGCTCGTCCCGAGTAAAGAGGTGACTAAAACTATGACCCTTATTAATACTACTAGCCGATGTGAGACAATTAACGGGTCTCACTCCGCCCCTTCAACTCACAACAAGACATATATGAGGTAAGATGCCTTCTTACAAGGCAAGGTGGGACTTGCTAAAATGGCGATGCATCCTATCATTAAAGCAAATAAAAACAACTAAGGAGTGCATCTACAAAAAGAATAGCCACATTCTTCATCTAAGTGGCGGAAATCACCCACAAGGGAAGCAATTCTAGGGCACACACTCCGTCATAGATATTGGTTCTCCTAGTTACTAAGTCCCAGAGGATACAAACAAGTCACCACCAAGTTGTTTTAAACTAGGGTACCTTTACCCATAATCGCTAAATGCTTTTGTCAAGAGCCAAGTCCTTATGGTGTTAGAAACACTGTAGGATCGTGGATTTCCCCCTCTTGCCTAGACGAGAAGCAGGGTCGTCCCCTCTCCACCATGAAACAAGGTAGCATCATCAAAGGGCTTCAAGAAACACGAGCTTCATTGATAGTAGTTTGCTTTTTGGGTTTGTTTTCCCCCCATTTTTTGTAGCATTTGACGATTAAGAACATGCCATTTTTTTATGTTTCACACTTTTCAACTTTTTGTATTTTCTTAGAACATTTTTCAAAGTAATCCCATTTGTAGTAATGGTACTTCTATTATAAGCATATAAGTTTATTTTTGCTCCTTTTTTTCATTTGATGCAATTGCAAACATTTGACATTGATTAATTGAACTCAATTTGATATTTTTGTGCCAATTCCCTTTTTGTTGACAAAAAAAATATGATGATAGAAGTGTAAGGACGGTTGCATGGCATCAAGGGTCACCTTCGAATAAACGGTAGCCAAGGAGTTATCACACCAAAAGGCACTCTTGACTAGGCCTTAGTCCATGGGTCAAAGGATACTAGTATGACACATCCTAGGGCGTCTTGAGGGTATTCTAACAAACAACGTCTTAAGGAGAAAAATTATCTACAAGGGCCTTATATACATTTGTCAAGCTTCCGAAATAGGTATTTTCACAAAACATTTCTAGTATGCAACTACATGTCATGATGCAACTATAATACATACAACCTAATGCATATGCTTCTATCACTAGCATGTCACATTATCTAAATGCATGCAACTCCTATAATCACATTGGTTTGTACCGCATCAAACAAAAAGAAACCACATTGTCATTAACATATAAGAGGAAAAAGGAGATTTGGAAAGTTCATACCATGCGGTCTTCATATTCCTCATGCTTCGAATATGGCGTAGTCAGTCCCAAATGATAGGAGTGAACAATAAACAAACAAATATATACAATATATACAAAGGACATTGTCCTCAACGGACAGAACAATAGGGAATTGTTCACATGCAATGATATAAAATTCATGAATCTACACTAAATGCAAGCTATATGGAATATATTACAAAATGATGCAAACTAAACTAGTCTAGGTGGTGCATGCTTTGTATTGTTCGGAGAACTAATTTAGATTAACTCGAGATGCTTGTGACTAAACTTCCCCAAACCAGTTAAATTTATGGGTGAAGTTTGGCCACCAGACCATGCTTGCAATGCAATGCAATTTCTCATTTTGGATTTTTCCTAGTGGGAACAAAAATTGTCATCACCTTGATGAGGCTAAGGTGGAAAAAGTCCTTTGATGTTGCTAGGAAACTTCACTAGGCAAAAAGCCGAAACAACAATAATTATTCAAAACAAGTTAGTTAAACAAATCAAATTTTGACATTGAGATGAGAGAGGAATAAAGAGCTCACATAAGCCATGATGGGTACCGCTTGCCCGCTCCATCTAGCCAAAGAACTCTTCAATTATCGTCATTATCTCCTCCATCTTCATCACTCCACTCCGCTCGAGACTCATCACTTTCATAGAAATCCATGAATTCGTCCCCATCGCTATTCACCTCCATTGTGTCATTGTCACTCTCCCTTCCACCACCATTGCCATTCGCTCCACCATTCTCATGTGCCAAGTTTGGAAAAAGTATATCGACTTAAGCTCAAGAGGGAAGCATTCCCTCTTCACTAATGTGCCCTTGGCGGGCCATTTGAGGAAACAAGGGTATAGAGCATAATAGGCATCCACCCTATCATCATATTGTTGGCGATGCATAGCTTGAAGTAAGCCCGTGGCAAAGTTATCCCTTGGAAGAATGAATGGGTTAGGGTGGTTGTAGGGTTGGTAAGGGAAGGGGTAAGGAGGAATATCGATCATCTCCCCTTCATCTTTGTGCTCATTTTCTTGTTGTTGTGGAGGGGGTGGGGCTTGGTTCTTCTTCCTTGAGGTTCCGGGTACTAGGTAGGAAGGTAGAAAGGAATGAGGCCCTCTTGTTGGTGAAATTTTTCTCAAACCTTACATTGGAAGGATTAGTGGATCACTTCCCTTTGTTAGCCATTTGATCTTTCTTTCATAGCCCTCATAGGCTATCCAATGATGTTGTTTGAAAAGAAGGCATTCATTAATCCTAGTATTGCACGGGAGAGGAATATACAAATTGTCATTGTTGAAGTTTAGGTTAAACCACTTCGCAATCCCTCTGATCAAGCCTCCATTCATAATATACTTCATCCCGTTGTCACACTCATTTCGAAAACCTACCCATCTTTCAAGTAGAACCAAAGGAGCATTGAAGTGGTATCCACTTTTACCTTGGATTTGTAAGTATGATTCCATAAAAGTGAGGTCAAGCTCATTTACCACCGCGGTGTCACGTCAAGCAAGTAGGGTGCTCGTTAGGAAACGACAGGTAAGTCTTATGATCGAGTTTTGGATGAAGGAGACCAAACAATCTTTAATCTTTGTCAAGTCACGGCCCGTCAGGGCTCTCCAAGGTGGTTCTACACTATATTTTCGAGGTTTGGATGATCGAGAGGGTGATACATTTAGACCCAAAATATCCGCAAACTCAACCAATGTTACCATTCTAGTGACATTTTCCAATCGGAATTCTATGCATATCGTGTTGTTGAGAGTTGAAATTTTTAGAAAGCTTAGGGATTCTAGTACAAGTGATTTGTATGTAAGCTCATGCATATGAGACATGGTAGAGAGTCCGAACAAGTCAAACAAAGCTTCAGTTTGGTGATAAATCCCTAGGTTTCTAAGTGTATCATGACAAAGAAACTTGGTTGGGATGATGTTCTTACCTAGTAGTCGATGAAAGACGACTCGTTGAGCATCATTAACAAATTAGATATGAGGGAACCGGTAAAGTATTGAAAGATCAATAATTTCTTCATTTTCTCTCCTCCTTGTGTTGAGATGTGAGGTATAATAACTCCCTATAATCCTTGTTCTTCTTTGTTCCCTTGTCATAAATCTCCTTTGTATACTCATTTTGATTAAAGCTTGAGGACTTTGATTGTGATTAAGTGAAAGTGAAATCAAACCTTCTAAAATAGATCTTTTTGCTTTGTTTAAAACCTTAGATTGAGTGAGTTCAAGTTTAGAGAGGTTGATTTGTTTTCTTGAGGATGAAGTGGGGTGATTTTGTGTTTCTGTGAGGGGGTTTTGGGTTTACTAAGTGAGAGGAGTTGATGTGGCTTGATATGTGTGGTGGAAATTAGAAGAAAGAAAGGTTATAGCCAATAGAAGAGCGGCACAAGACGGAGACGCGTGGTTCATTTAGGGAGCCGGGCGTCTTCTGCCTTTTAGACAGTGTGGGATGCGCGACCTAAAGTCAGCCCGCCCGTCTCGAGCAATGGGACACCCGTCTTGAAGCTAGGACGCCCAGATTTTGTGGCAGTGAAAAAATTCTCTTGAATGATCAGATAGGGACGCGCGCCCCTATAGGTAATCCGGCCGTCCTAAGTATTCGAGACGCCCGTCCTGATGTTAGGACGCCCGGATTTCTTTCCAGCATAAAATATTCTAATCCTCTTGGCTGCAGCTCCCACGAGTCAAGGTTAGCTCGTGGGTATCCACCTTTTAGTTCTTCTATAGTTTCTTCCTCCTTGAATGAGTGACATAGGCTCTCTCTTAGCCTAGGCAAAAGCTTCCCCACACTTGAACCTCAATTTCTTCACACATCAATCTTGATTAGTAACCCTCCCTCACTTACTCTCATGTCAAAAATTATAGTTAAAACAAGGAATTAAAAAGCAATGCAATAAAGTTAAGTGAAAGTAGGTAAGTTAGTATATTTACAAGTGGTGGTTTAGGGAGGACTCCACCAAACACTCCTCCATTTTAATGCAAGATCAAGGTGAGAGAGGCTCAAGGCTGTTGGAATATGTGTCCTCCGACAATAATGCGATCACAATGTCGATCATGATGATCACATGTTTAAGTCTCGTTTTAAGAATACATGTGGGCAGTAACATTTTACAGTCAACTGGTCCACACATATCGGTAATGATTGGCTGACTAGAGTTGGACATTACTGTCGTGCGACGGTGGTGATCAGTTGATCCCATAAGGTCATACCTATAGGATGATACTCTTAATTGAATATTTAATTGATCGTATGACGATACAAGTTAATTAAATTACTTAAAATTGACGAACGATTTTGGAAGTGATATTTACATGTCTCATTGTAATTTGATTATATAAGATACGGTCTAAGTGATCGAATTGTTATATTACTTGGATAAAATTATTGTTTACGGAAACAATTGAAACGGAATGAATTAATTATTATAAATACAGAATGTTGTAATTTATGACTCGGGAACCCATTACGGTACAAGTAATTATGAATTACTAGGTTAATTTTATAAGTGACATATTTTATTAATATGATGATTTTTAATTGTTAAAAATACATTTTATAGACATAATGTCATGGAACAGGTTACATGTGACAAATTGACAAATAAATTGTAAAATGGACTTTCCATTTTACAATATATGTACCGAAATAATGGGGTGGGTTGGGGTTTGTATTATGTTTTATAATTTATTAGAAGCATAATCATTAGCCTAATTGATAGCCATGCACACCTAGTTGCTTTTGTGAAGAGCATCTTGGTCATGCATTGGCCCTTGCCACCCCCCTATACTCGGTTTTCGTAGAGCAAAAGGCAAAGGGTTTTTTCTATAATTGATATTGTCATATACACTATGACATTCCCTAGTGCTTTATTCATTCAACACACAACCAAAACTTGAGAAGTTTAGAGAAATAAATATCCAAAAATCCTCCCTCTCTATACCGAAATAATAGAGATCAAAACAATAGTTTTGGGTCATTTTTAGTAAGATTATAATTATTCTAGATCAAATAATAATAGTCTTTTAAGGGTCATCTTGGGTATATGCTTTAAGGAGGGATTCTATCTTTGAATCCTTGTTTTTCCATTTTTAAGGAAAGCTCAAAAAAACTGAGAAGGAGAACTCACTTGTGGCCTAAATCCGAAACTACTATAGTAAGAATGACGATTTCTTCTCTATTTCTAATTATGTTTGCATGCATAAGATCTAGATTTAATTTTATGACTAAATTAAATGTAACATATATGAATATGTTGTATAATGAGATTAATTTTTATAACAAGTGGTATCATGAGCCTTAGGTTATTTGCATGCAAATCGGTTATTGTTTTTCCGAGTTATACGATTAACAAATAAAACTTATAAATTTGTGTTTATTATGAAATATCACGAAATTTATTATGCATGTTAAAGTTTCTGGTCCTAAAATGTATTTAGGATATTTTGGTTTATTTATGGATTTTTATTGTTCATTTTATATAATAATGGCATTAAAATTTTCATAATAATATGAGTTGTTATGCTCGAAATATGTATTTTTCAAGATAAAATCGTATTTAAATGAGAAAATAGGTTAATATGAGTTATATTTCGAATATGGTCATAGAAATTTAGTATGTTGTCACATGCAATTTTACAAGATGTGTTTAAAATATTTGGCTATAATAAAGTCTTTATGCATGATTTATGAATTTTTGATGAAAAATCACATAAATAGTGACTTTAATTAGTATAAAATTGCTAAAACATACTTCATGACTAAGGAAAAATGTCACATGTTGCATTTTATCATATATTTCAGATATAAAAGTGAAAAGTTGATAAAAATATTTTTTTCTCATATTGTTATGGTAATAATTGATAAATCGGATAAACTGCAACATTGTTTTTCTCAATAAATTTTCGAAATTTCTAACCTAAGTTTTTGAACATTATGAGTGTCATGGTATTTTTCCAGAATATCATTAGTTTAAAATTTCAAATTTTGAAATTATTTGAAATTTTTATGATTTAATTTGAAGTTTATGGAATTATTTTGTATTTTTGGGTCCATTTATTATGAACAATATTAAGAAATATAAGTTAATTATTGTCAAATGTTAGTGAAGACTAATTTTGAGTCCTAAGAAGGTTAGGGTAATTAACTTGTACATAAATATGATTTTATGTAATTATTGTGATTTTAAAAGGTTAAATCGCGCAAATCCGTAAAAACCGATTAATATACGATATTGGCTCCTTAAAGGCGATTTAGCATAAAATTGGGCATGTTCATACATATTATAATGCTGCATTTTATTTATGATTGTCATATTTTAATTTTATGTAATTTTTGAATTATGTAATTTTACTTAGTATGGCCTTAGTTTTAATTGATATTACCCGAAATGTATGGGAATATCGATTCGGTTGTAATTTATCGTGATCTCGTATCACCGTTTTGTAATTTAATAGATTTATTTTATTTTATTTACAAATGTATAATAGGAAATTATGTAATTCATTTATAATTTTATTTATTCCGGAGTTCCTTGAAGACGGTGCCACTCGAGAAGGCGATCCATTAAAGAAATTGTTGCCTTGAAATGCGTGCCAAGACCGAAGTTCAAGGGACCAAAGAAGTTGGTTTCTGAATTTGTAATAGTTTATTAGATTTACTATTTTAGGAAGGCCATACTAGGATTTTATTTATGCTTTGCATTTTATTTATATGTTGCATGCATCGCTAAATCGCCATAACTAAAACATGCATTATCTTTAAATCGAGTATATCGACCGTGTCAATTACAATTATCGTAGTTCACCGATTTAGCTCACTTAAAACGTGCTAGATAATAAATTGACATGACCTCTCGCTAAAACAAACAATTGAGACTTAGCCTTACCAAAAAGTAGAAACCATGAAAACCTATTTCGTGAGGGATTGCAATCGACCACACCGGGGTACAAACCTTGTTACGTAGGGGAAGTGGGTGATAAATGTCTATCCACCGAATTTATGTTAATGAAGGGTATTTCGGCACACCGTGGCCTAAGTTAGTATAAATTTGGATCATGGACACATTTATTCGAAATTTGGGTTGAACTCAACGAAAGTATTCACGATGATTTCCGGATGTGTTTCGGGCTAGAGATAAATATTAATGTAATTTTATCGACCAAGAGTTCTAAAAGTAGAATCGATTAAAAAGTTAATCCACCAAGTTATGTTAATAAAGGGTATTTCGGCACATCGTGCCCTAAGTTGATATGAATTTGGGTCTTGGAATCATTTATCAAGTTGGGTAGAGGTCATTAGATAAATGCAATAAAACTTGTTTAAATTAAATTTACAAGTATTATTATTATTGTGAAAACGACAAATGTTTTATTCCTTCTATTTTCGTTTTGTAGACCACTTTTATTTCTCATAACAAATGGCCGCACCAAACACCAACGCCGCACCTCTCACTAATGCTTCATGGCTCCGATCCTTCCTGGATCGTTGTAAACTTGAAAAGAATGGGTCAAATTTCTTCGATTGGGATGCCCAACTCAAATTAGCCGCCCAAGGTGACGACAAACTTCGTTACCTCACCGAGGCCTCTCCACCCGAACCTAATGCTAGGTCGAGTGCCGCCACTAGGGAAGCATATGAGGCTTACCACAAAGAGTCCGCCACAATGAAAAATGTGTTGATTTTTGCTATGGAGGCGAATCTCCAAAGGAGAGCCTTTAAAATGGGCACCGCTAATGAAATCTATTCCAAACTTGTGACAATGTTTTCACAAACTCCGAGGATCGTACAATATGAGGCGGCCTCGGCATTCTTTGATCTCGATTTCAAGGAGGGCCAAAAGGTTAGCCCTCACGTGCTCAAATTGTTGGAGCTAGTCGAGACTTTGAAGATTCAAAAAGTTGAAATCCCCAAAGAGCTCATTGTAGATAGGATTCTACACTCCTTATCCAAAGTCAAAGCGTATGTTTAATTCCGGGTGAATTTTAACATGCAAGACAAGGACGTGTCTCTTGAAGAGTTGCACAAGTTATTTGTGCAAGCCGAAAGAGACATGTGGTTAAATGTTAACCCACCTAAGGATGTGCTTAACATAAGCACTAAGAGCAAAGGGAAATTCAAAAAGAATGGGAAAAAGGGTAAGAGGCAAGCTCCCATGTCCACCAAGGCTAAGACTTTTGAAGCTAGCACTTCCAAGACCAAGAAGGGTCCTCTTGACAAATGCCATTATTGTAATGGTGTTGGACATTGGAAAAAGAATTGTTCCAAGTACCTTGGTGACATGAAAGCTGGAAAAATCACTCCAGTAGGTAAATGACTATCATTTCTTATGTTTCTAATTCAACTATGGTATTTTGATACAAAGTTGTGATAATGTATCCCCTTTTTATTGTAAATAGGGCCTCCTCCAAGCAAACACAAGGGAAAGGAAAATCAAGCTTAAGAAATCATCAAGGAGCTAGGAGTAGCTTCCAATGAAGCTTGCCTTTTTATTATTGTCTTATTTTAAGTTATGTTTCGGATTTTTAGAACTATTTTGATTTCCGTGTTCGACATGGAAATAGTTGATCCTTCCTAAAACAATGGTTGTATTTTGGATTATGGTGGCTTCGTTTTCAACCCAAGTCACCCCTTTTATCGTATTTCTTTGTTCTAAAAATTCGTCTTTATATGCTTGCACATAGAAACAAATGATCATCTACTTAAAGTGATCCAATAGACAACTATAATGATAGGATTCATTATATGTCCACAAGCTTAAGGCTTGTGTATGATCAATTATAAAGTGATGTTGAGTTGATGAACTCTCCTAAAGGAATGTCAATTACCAAGTACACTCATCAAATCTAAAACTATTAGTCAATCTATGAGATAGTCCTCCTTGTACTTCAAAATCATTATGTGTGTCTCATAAGCTATCTTTGAATATCTAGTGTACTTATTCTAAAGATAGAGTGGGAGAAAAATGAAGACACAAAGAATACAAAGAATGATTTGTATGCTTGAGTAAATGAGATCTACGAAAGAAAGAATGATTTGTATACCTAAATACAAAGTATACACGAATAGATGAGATCTATGGTTTCGAATAGATGAGATCTACATGACAAAAGAGACCAAATGAAGTAATCAAAAGAATATGTTCTTAAGATAACTACACGAGGAGACCAAAAGAAAGTTTTGGAAGAAAATGACTAAAGTAAAGTCTTAAGAAGAGTTTTGGCTAGATTATAAACAACATTCGACCAAGAGTTTCAATATTGATATTTACTTAAGAGCCTAATTGAAACAAAATTGCATCCTTGAAAATAAATGAGATTTATGACTAAAAGTTGCAAAGAAAGATATGCCGATATCTAAAAGAGCTAAGTTAATTTTTAACCATGCTAATGTCATTACTTAACCTCATTATGAAACCGAAATGGTTAAACCTCCTTCCGGAAAAGGGTATTTTGAGAAGGACGTGTATTAAATGAAACTCACATTTAAATAATGACATTGCTACGCATCATTATAAAATGAATGAGTTAGAGATTAAAAATCTCTTTCCATAAGTTTAAGATTGAAACCTTTTCTAAATAGGTATTTTGAAAGGATATGCTGGGAACATATATGGTTTTTATCTCAATAACTTGGCAAAGCAAAATGTATTTCAATTATTGAAATGTTTCGATTGAGTAGTCAATTGCGAAACATGTGGAATTTAGTGGGAGTTTGAAATTATCATGTGAAGACATGAAATTTAGTGGGAGCAATCATCTTGTAAAATTTATAAATCATTACTCATTGAGAATGACGAGCTAATACTATCTTTCACAAAGATATGATTGAGTTTTCAATTCTGGATGAAAATAGACTATGATGAATCCAATCACATCATGGGATGTTGGATAAGTATTGAGATATACACATCAAATCAACAAGAAACGTAGGTTATTCATGTCAATGAAAATGGAATTACCATAAGCAGTCATGGTCATTCATTGAACCTAAGAATGGTTGATCACATGATTAAGGATTACTAATGTTTCCGCCATTAGAATAATCATGCACATGTCCAATAATGAATCATATGCTTAAGAGCATGATGGGTCATTGGCAAGCCATAGAAGAATCGTCATGAATTCTCGAGGAGAACTAATGAGCTATTCTAGTGTTTGACAGAACACTCTGTTATGTGACAAGAAGTTGCACATATTGAAGTTCGAAAGACGCGTAAGGATTTATGAAAATCCTAAGCTATTCAAGCTAAAAGGAGAAATAAGAAGTTGGAAAGATACTTAGTTATATTAAGAAGTTACTCAAAACTAATATTTTCTAATATGCTAAGACTTATGAGAAGTGCTAGGCTAATCATCTTGACAATTATTGCAAGACCCTACAAAACGTATACCTGGTGCATTGCGAGTTGGTAGAACACTTGACCAGTGCAAGTTATATCATCCACCTCAATTCGTTGGTTATGTGATAAACAATAAGAAATTTCTTTCAAGATAAAGAACCTGAACCTAGGTTAGGAACCTAGATGTGTACTTGGTAAGTTTCATGCTATGTGAGACAAACATGAAAATAAAGGAAAATAAAATTCAAGAGTTTGAACACATGGACACATGGTATGTTAAACTCATGTTGCAAACGACTAGATAGTGTTTGCACACTTACGGTATACATCACAAGGTTTTAATATGGTATTGACTACCCGAATGTGATGTCGACATTCATCGTTTGAGTTATTATTAACTCACATTATACTTTGTTACATCCAAATGGGTTGTGGAGACAATTGAATCCGCTAAAGTGAACACGGATTAACATAGTATCCGCCCATAGTCACTTGTATGAGGTGACGTCTCGAAGTGACTAGAGTATGATGCGATTGATGGCAAGTTCAAGTGCCATAGAGTCATATGAAAATGACTAGTCGATCACATAGGCAGACTATTAGGAACACTTTGTCGGGCCTAATGACCGCTTATAGAGTTCTGGCAAATTTATATAGCCTGGTCATGGCGAGAGCTACTATAGTATTCTAATGAGTCGATTCTTTTGACTAAAGACTGTTCGCCTAAGATGGCACAGTTTCAGATTAACTTTGATTTATGTTACTACGACCTTCGTAAATGGGGTCAAATGGGCATATTTTGGGTTATGATGGCTGTAGCTAGTCGAAGGGAATAAGTGTGATAGAAATTGTCTACCCCTTGTCAGGGTTATAAAAATATCCCAGGGCCACTCGAGGAGTAATGAACTGGAAATGCGTGGCCACGCTCGGAAGGTATCTATGGTAGATAATTCCGGTCAATCAGTTATTCTCCAGATCGAGGAAACCACTCTCGATATGATCACTTGCAAGTACGACCCGAAAGACACCTTGCATTGAGTGGGAGATAGTAATAGGACAAGAGAATTGGTGACGCACACTTGTCGAAGACAAGTGGGAGATTGTTGGAATATGTGTCCTCCGACAATAATGCGATCCCAACTGTCGATCATGATGATCACATGTTTAAGTATCGTTTTAAGAATACATGTGGGAAGTAACATTTTACAGTCAACTGGTCCACACATATCGGTAATGATTGGCTGACTAGAGTTTGACATTACTGTCGTGCAACGGTGGTGATCAGTTGATCCCATAAGGTCATACCTATAGGATGATACTCTTAATTGAATATTTAATTGATCGTATGACGATACAAGTTAATTAAATTACTTAAAATTGACGGACGATTTTGGAAGTGATATTTACGTGTCTCATTGTAATTTGATTATATAAGATACGGTCTAAGTGATTGAATTGTTTTATTACTTGGATAAAATTATTGTTTACGGAAACAATTGAAACGGAATGAATTAATTATTACAAATACAAAATGTTGTAATTTATGACTCGGGAACCCATTATGGTACAAGTAATTATGAATTACTAGGTTAATTTTATAAGTGACATATTTTATTAATATGTTGATTTTTAATTGTTAAAAATACATTTTATACACATAATGTCATGGAACATGTTACATGTGACAAATTGACAAATAAATTGTAAAATGGACTTTCCATTTTAGAATATATGTACCGAAATAATGGGGTGGGTTGGGGTTTGTATTATGTTTTATAATTTATTAGAAGCATAATCATTAACCTAATTGATAGACATGCACACCTAGCTGCTTTTGTGAAGAGCATCTTGGTCATGCATTGGCCATTGCCACCCCCCTATACCCGGTTTTCCTAGAGAAAAAGGCAAAGGGTTTTTTCTATAATTGATATTGTCATATACACTATGACATTCCCTAGTGCTTTATTCATTCAACACACAACCAAAACTTGAGAAGTTTTGAGAAATAAATCTCCAAAAATCCTCCCTCTCTATACCGAAATAATAGAGATCAAAACAATAGTTTTGGGTCATTTTTAGTAAGATTATAATTATTCTAGATCAAATAATAATAGTCTTTTAAGGGTCATCTTGGGTATATGCTTTAAGGAGGGATTCTATCTTTGAATCCTTGTTCTTCCATTTTTAAGGAAAGCTCAAGAACAAGTGAGAAGGAGAACTCACTTGTGCCCTAAATCCGAAACTACTATAGTAAGAATGACGATTTCTTCTCTATTTCTAATTATGTTTGCATGCATAAGATCTAGATTTAATTTTATGACTAAATTAAATGTAACATATATGAATATGTTGTATAATGAGATTAATTTTTCTAACAAAGGCGAGTGACCTCAACCTCCCCTACAAAAGTTGTTTCTTAATAAGGCTTGATAAGTTGACCATTGACATTGAACCGATTCCTATCTTTCGACATTAGCTCAAAGTCTCCATACTTTCCAACATTTGTGATTGCAAAGGGACCCGTCCATCGTGAATTCAACTTTCTGGAGAAGAGCCGATATCGAGAGTTGAATAGAAGGACTTTGTCTCCCTTGTGCAAGGCCTTTTGCTTGATTCTCTTGTAATGAAGTAATTTGGTACGTTCTTTGTAGATCTTTGCATTTTCATAAGAGTGAAGCCAAAATTCCTCCAATTCTTCAATTTGAAAGATCCTCTTCTCTCCACTTAACTTGAGATCAAGATTGAGAGTTTTGATTGCCCAAAAGGCTTTGTATTCCCATTCAAGTGGCAAGTGACATGCCTTTCCATAGACTAACTTGTAAGGTGAAGCTCCTATGGGTGTCTTATAGGCCGTCCTATAAGCCCAAAGAGTGTCATCAAGCTTCATGCTCTAATCCTTACGAGTCTTTTTAACAACCTTCTCAAGAATTTGCTTGATCTCTCTATTTGAAACTTCGACTTGACCTCTTGTTTGAGGATGGTATCCCAAGCCGGTCCTATGTTGAGCACCATACTTTGTCAAGAGAGATGCAAGTTTCTTCTCATGGAAATATGATCCACCATCACCAATAATTGCTCTAGGAACTCCAAACCTTGGGAAGATCACTTTCTTTAGGACCTTGGTCACCGTCTTTGCATCGTCGGTTGGGGTAGCAATTGCTTCTACCCACTTGGACACGTAATCAATGGCAACTAGAATGTATTTGTTGCCTTGAGATGATACAAAGGGACCTTGATAATCAATTCCTCAACATCAAATATTTCAACCTCCAAAATGCCTCGTTGTGGCATTTCATTCCTCCAAGATATGTTCCCGGTTCTTTGGCAAGGATCAAAATGTAGGATAAACTCTCTAGCATCTTCAAACATGGTGGGCCAATAGAAACCCGATTGTAGGACTTTGGTAACCATCCTCCTAGCTCCATGGTGTCCTCCATAAGGGGATAAGTGGCAACCTTCTAAAACCCCTTGAACTTCCCATTGTGATACACACTTGCGGTAAAGACCATCACTATATGCTTTGTAGAGGTTGGGATCATCCCAAAAGCACCTCTTCACTTCGAACAAGAACCTCTTTCGTTGATTGTAGTTCAATTTCAGAGGTAGCACTCCTCCTACAATGTAGTTTGCAAAATCGGCAAACCATGGTATTGAATGTATTTCAAGTTGTGTGTGGATGGACATTAGAACATCATCGGGAAAGGAATCATTGATTGGTGTATCTTCATCTTTGTTGTCAAGCCGAATCCTTGTCAAGTGATCCGCTACTACATTCTTGTCTCCTTTCTTATCTCTTATCTCTAAGTTAAGTTCTTGGAGTAACAATATCCACCTCAACAGGCGTGGCTTTGATTCTTTCTTCACCAAGAGATGTCTAAGAGCACGGTGGTCCGAGAAAATTATCACCTTTGATCCAAGTAGGTAGGAGCGAAACTTGTCCAAAGCATACACTATAGGAAGAAGTTCCTTTTCCGTGGTATCATAGCTGACTTGTGATTCATCAAGGGTCTTGCTTATATAGTATATAGCATGTAAAGCTTTCTCAACTCATTGTCCAAGAACCGCACCAACGGCATAGTTTCTTGCATTACACATTATCTCAAAAGGTAACTCCCAATTTGGTGGTTAAATGATTGGTGCCGAACTTAGAGCTTCCTTGATCCTATCAAAAGCCTCAACACACTCATGAGTAAATTGGAACGGGGCATACTTAAGCAAAAGTTTATTGAGGAGTTTTGCAATTTTGGAAAAATCTTTTATGAATCGTTGGTAAAACCCCGCGTGACCGAGAAAACTCCGCACCCCTTTGACATTCATGGGTGGCGGTAATTTCTCTATCACCTCAACTTTAGCTTTATCTACCTCGATGCCCTTTTCCAAAATCAAATGACCCAAGACAATGCCTTCATTTACCATGAAATGGCACTTATCCCAATTCAAAATAAGGTTAACATCTTCACATTTTTGAAAGACAAGAGATAAATTATACAAACACGAATCAAAGTCTTTCCGATAAACACTAAAATCATCCATAAAAACCTCCATTATGGTTTATAAGTAGTCGGAAAAGACACTCATCATGCAACTTTGAAAGGTAGCGGGAGCATTGCATAGCCCAAAGGGCATTCTCCTATATGCAAATGTTCCGTAAGGGCAAGTAAAGGTGGTATTATGTTGGTCATCCGGGTGTATCGGGATTTGGAAGAATCCCGAGTACCCGTCAAGGTAGCAAAAGAATTTGTTAGAGTCAAGCCTCTCAAACATTTGATCAATAAATGGAAGGGGGAAATGATCCTTTCTTGTTGCGGAATTTAACTTACGATAATCAATATACATTCGCCAACCGGTGATCTTCCTTGTGGGTATTAGCTCGTTCTTGTTGTTTTTCACCACCATGGTACCTCCTTTCTTGGGTACCACTTTAACGGGGCTAACTCACAAGGAATCCGATATAGGGTAGATGATTCCCGCATCAAGCAATTTCATAACATCCGCTTTGACAATTTCTTGCATATAGGGATTTAGTCTCCTTTGTCCTTGGATGGTAGGTTTATGGTCCTCCTCTAGATGAATCCTATGCATGCAAAAGTCCGGGCTTATTCCTTTAAGGTCATCTAGACTATAACCTATAGATTTCTCATGTTCTTTCAACACACCAAGCAAACTTTCCAATTGACTATCATCAAGTTTTTCATTTACAATCACGGGTTTGGTTTTAGACTCATCAAGGTAAGCATACATCAAATTAGGGGGAAGGGGTTTTAGAGATGGTGTTTGTACCTCAACCTCTACTTTTGATGGTTCATTGGGAATAATTTGCACCTCCATTACGCTTTCAACCTCTATTACACTTTCTACTCCACTTGCTTGTTCCACCTTGATGGGTTGTGATGATTCATTGAGGATGCTATCTATTGGTGCGGTTCGAAACTTTGTCGTCTATGTCAACCAACCAAAACAATATTTATAACTAAACAAACTACTCTTAGTAGAGTGGTAAGTAAAGGTCGGATCCCAAAAGACGGATATTGAATTAAGTTATCGGTTGTAAAAAGCCATGTCTTAGGGTGTCACAAATTAGGTTGAGATTTAAGATATCAAGCTACACTACTATAACAATGAAATGCAAAGATATGAGAGCAAAACAAGCAAGTAAAGTGGGGGTTTGTAAACAATAGATTAAGGCACTAGGGTGTCATGGGTTCATAGGGGATTCATGGTGGTGATCATACAAACATGTTTTCATAGTTGCAAGCAAATTATTGTTGTAGTGGAACCGAGTTAGTTTATGTCTTACGATTCATAGGAAGATTTGGGTCCCGGAGCCGAGTTGTCTAGACTGTACAACACCTACAAGTCGATTTACTTTCTTCCTATTCACTTCTATGCATAGTCTAACAAGGCTGGAGTTAGTTTATATCTTACAAGTCTTGTTGAATAGATAAGAGATGTGCAAAATGCAAGGTTTCATAGTCTAACATTTTATCAAGCATAACATATGCATAGGTTAACACTGAAACAAGCAAGCAATCTTATGATAACATATTAGTTTAAGCATGAATCTACCCTCATGTTATAGTTCGTTCCCCTAATCCCCCATTAACCTTAGCTAGGAGGCTACTCACACATGACTATGGTAAACATGCTAATGAAGGTGTCAATCATATTAGCAAAGTTAAACATGGTAAATAAGTAAAGTAATAAATAAGCAAGGGTAAAAAGGATTATACCAAATTGAGGATGATCCAAATAATAAGCAAAGAATAATATAAGAACACTTGATGAATGATGAAGAGTTGTCAAGTCTTCAATAAACCCAAATAATCTTAAAATTACCCAACTAAAACTAAGAACTCTTGGAGGATTAAAGATTAAGATTTGATTAATATTGGATTAAGAGATCACAACTTGATTAATAAAAAATAAACTTGATTAATGCTAAATTCTAACTTGGTAAACTTGGTCATTAAGTACAGGTATTAGGGTAACTAAGAGCTTAAATGACGATTAAGTTCCTAAGAAGAGGATTAGTGCTTTACAAGTCCTAGAGAGAGCCGCCCGGATTGTGGATTGAAGCAAACTCATTCTGCCCAGCTATCCGCTCGACCTGAGGTTGAGATGCCCGGATCAAGTCTTGAGACGCCCGACCTGGGCTCGGGACGCTCGGATTGACGGCTGAGACGCCCGGATCAAGCTTGAGACGCCCGGATCTTCGCTCAGCTTGCCTTCTTCTTCTTTGACTGCTTGAGGATCCGTGGGGATCGTAGGTAGGTCGTGGGGCTCTTCATCATTGCCCATTTCTAATTCATCTATTCACTTAGGCCTTTAGTAATGGCCTCCCCTTTGATTCTTGGTCATTAGATGCACTCCATTTAGCTCTACTTTGCTCCATAAGTGTAAGGTTAGCAATCTTCTCCTACCAAGGACACAAAACCTCAAAGAATATGCAAAGTAGGGAACTAAAGATTAGAAACGACCCTAAGTAGCACTAAAAAGCATAGGAACGAGGATAGTTCGGGGACTAAATGTGCACAAATATGAGTCACATCAAATATCCCCAAACCGAACTTTTTCTCGTCCCGAGTAAAGAGGTGACTAAAACTATGACCCTTATTAATATTACTAGCCGATGTCAGACAATTAGCGGGTCTCACTCCATCCCTTCAACTCACAACAAGACATCCATGAGGTAGCATGCCTTCTTGGAAGGCAAGGTGAGTCTTGCCAAAATGGCGATGCATCCTAACAATTAAGCACACAAGATCAAATAAAGGATGCATCTACAAAAAGAATAGCCACTTTCCTCATCTAAGTGGCGGAAATCATCTAAAAGGGAGGAAATCTAAGGGTACACATTCCATTGTAGATATTATTTCTCCAAGCTACTAAGTCCAAAAGGATACCAACAAATCACCTCCAAGTTGTGTCAAACTAGGGTACTTTTATCCTCAATCGCTAAATGCTTTTGTCAAGAGTAGGATCCTTATGGTGTTAGAAACACTGTAGGATCGCGGAATTCCCCCTCTTGCCTAGACAAGAAGAGGGCCGTCCCCTCTCCACCATGCAACGAAGAAAAGATCATCAATGGATAAAAGGGATAAATATGCTTTGAGTTCATAGTGGTAGTTTGCTTTTGATTTGTTTCCCCCCAATTTCTTGTGGTATTTGACTTTTGAGAACATTTCTTTTGCCACTTTTGATGTTTGACAATTTTGATACTTGGCAAATTCTTTTTCATTCTTTTTGAACATTTTCAATGTAACCCCATTTTTTAGCAAAGGTACTTTTATTAAAGCTTAGGAGTCTATTTTTGCTCCTCTTTTCATTGATGCATTTTTGCAAACTTTTTGATATTCATTTTGGTACTTGAACTCAATTTGGAGATTTATTGTGCCCATTCCCTTTTGTAATGGCAAAACATGATGATAATAATGAAAGAACGATTTCATGGCATCAAGGGTCACCTTGGAATAAACGGTAGCCAAGGAGTCATCACACCACAAGGTACTCTTGACTAGGCCTTAGTCCATGGGTCAAAAGATACTAGTATGACACATCCTAGGGTGTCTTGAGGGTGTTCTAGCAAACAAAGTCTCAAGAAGAAATATTATCTACAAGGGCCTATATACACTTGCCAAGCTTCCCAACTAGACATTTTCATAAAAACTTTCCTAAAATACAACTACATGCCATGATGCAACTAACATATATACAACTCTAATGCAAATGCTACTATCACTAGTATGCCATATAATCTAAATACAACTCCTATAATCACATTGGTTTATACCGCATCAAACAAAAAGAAGCCACATTGTCATTAACATAGAGAGCAAAAAGGAGATTTGGAAAGATCATACCATGCGGTCTTCATATTCCTCGTGCCTCAGATGTGGCGTAGTCGTTCCAATGTAATAGGAGTGAACACAAACAAACAAATATATACAATATATACATTTCTACACTACAAAAGGAAGAACATGTTTTTGGATTTTTGAAATTTTTATCATTTTGTGAATTTTTGAGTTAAGATGTTAGAATTCCCCATCCCCGCACATAGAATGGACATTGTCCCGAATAGACAAAACAATAATAAATTATACAAATGCAATGAAATAAATTATGCATGATTCTACACTAAATGCAAGCTATATGGAATATTTACATGTTATAAATATATACAAGGGATGCAAACTAAATTATACTACATGAGGCATGCTTCTATTGTTCGGAGAGCTAATTTAAATTAACTCGCATTCCTTTTGATTAGACTTCCCCAAACCGGACAAAACACTATTGCTAGTGCAAAAAGAAAGGGGAGATCATTCACAAGGCATGAAATGCAATACATGAATGAAGATTGTCATTTTTGATTCTTGTAGTAGGAGCAAAAAGATAAACACCTCAATGTGACCGAGGTGGGAGTCCTTTGAGTAGTGCTAGGACTCCAAACTCAAAACTACCAAGAGCCCGAAATGACTCTCAAAGAGGTGCAAGTTAAATGTTATACAAGTCATGGAAACATGAGACAAAAACAAAACAAAAAGAGGGGTAGGAGACTCACAATGGAATAGGTTGATACTAGCATAAGTGATCAACCCTGCATTGTAGTGCCCTCCCTCATGCTTTGTCAACCATCAATTGTCACTCATCGTGACATCATCATCATCATCTAGCTCCATGGAACCGGAGTTTTCACAATCATTCTTTTCACTTGAACTTTGCTCTTCTTCCTCATCATCTTGGCAAGACCCACTACCTTCCCCTCTCTCATCATCAACTTTCTCCTCTCTCCTTGTATCCCTTTCTTCATCTTGAGAAGCATTACGAAAGAACACTTTCCTATCCACCCAATCCGGCAAAGAACTCGAAGGATCAAGGAGTCCTTGCCTAGCAAGATGGTAGAGGGGTAGATATTGGGCGTAATATACATTCACCCGATCATTGTGAGCTTCTTTATGCATGTGTTGCATTAGTTGGGTCAAGTAGTCATTGCCCGCCATAGCACCATTAGCTTTGAACTCTTGGTAGGCAAAGAGATAAGGCGGTGTAAAAATGGAGGAGGAGGGTTCTTCTCTTGGTTGTTGTTGTTGTTTGATGATGGTCTCGGCTTGCTCGGAAACGGGGATGAGGTAATTGGTCCGGTGGGTGGAGATGCGACAAATATTACTTGGTAGGAAAATGGACTTGGCATCCTTGATGAGGCACTCATAGGTATGGTCCAAGTTATCGTGCTTGAGCCATTGAAACTTGTGAATCAAGTTGCTCATATCAAGAAGGTGGCTCCCTTTAACCGCTTTATAAGTGTTATCCTTGTTGAAATCCGGGTTAAAATGTCTTGCCAACCTTGTCACCAAGCCTCCATTAACAATGAAAGCCGCTCCATCTTTCCTATTCTCAATTTCCAACCATGTTTTTATCAATAGTTGAAGAGCATTATACTCACTCTTGGGTTCCCCACCAACATTCAAGAAAGACTCAAGGTAAACAAAGTCTAATTCCGTCAAGTGATTGGCTTCTTTCCTACTAATCAAAGTGTTTGCCACGAACTTGTGCCAATACCTTATACCCGGATGATGAATGTACAAGGCATGACACTCTTAGAAAGTAGTGAGCTTACAACCAGAGATAGCTAGCCAAATTGGTTCGGCATCAAATTCCAATGGTTTCTTTGTGAACCGGTCATGGTACGTAAGCCCAAATACTTCACCAAATTCACCTTTGAGCATCGTTCTAATCTTTTTTTCGAGACGGAATTCTACATAATTTCGAGTCTCAATCTTATACTCCCTCAAGGAGCTAATGAACTTCAAAGTCAAGGAGGGATATGTTAATTCATTCATTTCAAAGAGGGTTGCTAACCCCATGGACTCGAAATAGGCCTTTGTTTGTTCAAGGACACCTAATTTACTCAAAGCATCTTGACATATGAATTTTGTAGCTAGAATCTTCTTCTTGGCTAGGAATTAGAATGCATTCCTATGCTTAAAGGATAAGAAAGTTACCTCCGGATAGTTCTTCAATTGTTCCACTTCCGGGATAGAATTAGTAGCTTCCTCAATAGCATTGACGGTTGAAGTAGTAGCTTGCTCCCTTTGTACCAAGACCATTGCTTTGGATGCTAGAGCTTGTTGTCTTTTAGACAATGTTGGTGTTTTTGTTGCCTTGATTCCTCCCTTGGTCATTGCCATTGCTTTCCTTCTTGTATCAATACACCAAGTAAATGCTTGAATGCTTCTTTCTTCAAGTTCAATTGAATGCCCAATAAATTTGGGGGTTTTCGAATTTTCACCAACCCTAGAGAAATTGATTTAAATTTTTGAAGAAATTGTTGTTTGAATAGTCTTATATTGATGAAGGAGTGATTTGTTTTGGTTTTGAGCAAGTTTGGACTTGATTTGGATGAATTTGGATGAGAGATTGTTGTTTTTGAATGAGGGTTTGAAGGTTGAAGTGAGGGAAATAATGGTGCTTGTGTTTGAATGAAGTGAAATGAAATGAAGAAGGGGGGTTTTGGTCCCGTATTTTGTGATATAGCAGGTAGGGACGGGCGACTCAAGGTCGAGTCGAGCAGATTTTTGGGCAGTGGAAAATCAATTTTCTGGAGGTCTTTGGAGACGGGCGTCTCAAGACCAGGTCGGGCGGATTTTCAACTTGCTCGCTCGACTTGAGCTGGAGACGGGCAGATTGTCTTCCATTGCAAATTTTTTAATAGAGAACCCCTCCAGTCCCCATGACGTGAGCCGAGGTCGGGCGTCTTGAGCATTGGCTCGCTCATCCTGAAGTCGGCTAGGGCAGATTCCCTTACAGAGTAGTTTTTCATTTTTTCAACACTTTCCCAGTCCCCACGAGCTCGGGTCTCCTCGTGGATCTTCACCCCGTGTCAATTTTTCTTCTTTTTATTCTTCAATTCTTCATGGGTAGCATTACAAAGGCATGATTAGCCTAGGCATGTGCTTACCCACACTTGATCATCAAACACTACACATTTGAAGCACATTAAAATCCCTCCCTCACTTGCTCTCATGTTACACAAATCCGTCAAACAAAGCATGTAATGTAAAATACAATGCAAAAAAGAGTAATGTACAAGTTAAATGAAATGCACGTTAAGAGGTTAGAATACTTACAAATGGTGGTTTAAGGAGGACTTCACCAAACTCTCCTTCTTGTGAGGGGTGTCAAGGGGGCAAAGCCAAGGTGTTGTTGATGTTGCTCAACACCTTGTAGAAGTAGTCAAAGGCTTGTTCATTCTCATGGTAAAGGTCTTGCATAGACCCTTGCACGTTGTTGTCTTCATTGTGGTAATCCGAGTCAAAGTGTTGATACATCAAGCCTTGGTCTAGAGTCATAGCATTCCCAATGTAGGGATTAACCAATCCCTCAAATTCATCGTCCCATAGACCATAAACTTCATTTGCTTTCTTCCCTATGTAGGGTGGATCATGAGTTGACGAGAGCAACTCTCATTCCTTGTTATCATGGCCAATGAGGCCTTCATCAAAACTTGTCGTGGATGAGCTCTGTAAGCTCTCATTCTTATTGTAAAAAATTACATGCTCTCCGAATAGAGCCATTTCAACATCATCAATATCTTTCTTCCAATTGGGCGGTGTGTCTTTGCCCTTCTCTTTGAGATTTCCATCTTTTCTTTGTTCTTTGAATGGAGATTCCACGTTCTTCTTCTCACCCTTCCGTGTATATGTGGGGTAATATCCGTATAAGACCCTTTAAATATAGGACTATAACGTAAAAATAACATGTGAAATATGGTCATAAACGAAATACAATATTGAAACGACAAAGATAAAGAATCAACCTCGGGTCCTTTGTTGTGCGGCGTAAAGAACAGAAATCAACAGAGATTTCCTCCTAATCGTTGCACCCAAGACCGTCTGAGACTATGCCCTTGTGCTAGAAATGCTCTCTAATTGACTTGCAATATCGAGAGAGCTATTGTGAGGTTTTTCCAGATGTGAGACTAGGAAATTTCGAGAAAATGTTCCGAAACCCTAATATTTTCGAGAATGAATGATTAGGTTTCAAAAGGAGAAGAAACTCTCCTTTTGTTCCTTCATTCGGCCGTGGGTTTCATGAGGGGGAGTGGGCTTATCCACTTCCTCCTTATTAAACTCGTGGTCCGATAAATTTCGCTAAAATGTATACGACGCGGTTTTTATAAATCGTCATCGGTTATCGGCTATTAAAAAATCAACTAATAATACGGGTTAGTTGAAGTATTAACACATGTCCGACAGAGACGATATTGTATAATATTCAATATACATCAATTAAATATAATCGTTTATATTTAATTTACGAATTCTTGTTTAATTCGCCTTAGCCCATTTTATTTAATCCGTATTAAATATAATATCTCAACATCACATTTTGACTAATTACTAGTCAAATAACTCGGACTATCTGGTTAGTCAAAATTGGCATCTACATGATTGTATTTTCATCTTTTGTCACATCTCTCAAACGTATCCTATAGGTGTGACTTTTAGGGACCAGTTGATCACCGCCATCCGTATGACAATAACGTCAAACTTATCTAGCAAGCCAACCGTTATTGATAAACGTGGATCAACCGATAATAATACCAAAAGTATGCCCTTTGATCCTTTTAGAGGTTTATAAGTCCTTGCACTAAATGTTAAGGACACCAGCCCCAACAAGGTCCCACTTGTCCGTACAAGTGTATGTGCAATGACGTTATCCACACTAAGCGGAGGACACAGCTCAACAAACTCCCACTTGTCCGTACAAGTGTATGTGCGATAACCGATTCTCATATTCATTTAAAAATTTCTCCCACTCAATGTAAAACAATTTGCAGATCCGGATCCGCAAAGGTCGTATTTTACAATCGATCTGTATCTTGAGTGGTTTCCCCGACTAGAGAGTAACTTAACTGATAATACGAATCCGTATCCGAGCATGGCCATGCATTTCGATTCTGACTCCTCGAGTGGCCCCGAGAAATATCGAGTACCGATAAAGGCTGAATATTTCCTTCAACTCGACTCCTTCCGATCTAAGCACAGCATGAAATGACCCAGAAAAAATCTACTTGGCCCCCTGTTACGGATGACCGTGAGAAAGAAACCAAAGTCACCCAAAATCTGCCTTAGTCTCAAGAGACAGTCGATAGTCTAAAGAATTGACTCTTAGGATCACCATGGAGGTCCTATCCACGACCGGGCACCGAATGTTTGTAAAACATTTAGGACTCCACGTCGATGTCACAATTGTGTCCTACGATATATCCGTATAACTCGCCTCTGTGATTGGTCAGTCAACCGGTTGACTTATGGCTCGTTGAACCCACCATCAACCAACGTCACAAAATAATTGCCAGAGTTATCAGCTCATGTGGGCAATTAAGGACTGAAAAATATAATGTTCGTTCAGTTCACTTTGTGGTGTTCAAAAATTGTCGTACAATTCCACATGAAAAACAAAATATATAAATATCAAAACGATGATGTCGTATAGAGTACAAACGAGAATGAATCTAATCCATAAAAGAGTTCTACAACTTAGGAACACGTTTAATTCCCATGGAATTAACGTGCCCTTCATGCTTATCTTGTCGTAATGGTTTAGTGAGAGGATCTGCTATGTTGTCATCTGTAGCAATCTTTTCTATCACTACTTCCTTTTGCTCCACGTAATCCCGGATTAGATGAGCTTTCCGTTGTACATGTCTAGACTTGTTGCTAGACTTTGGCTCCTTAGCTTGGAAGATGGCACCACTATTATCGCAATAGATGGTTATCGGGTAATTCGAACTAGGCACTACGGATAGTCCATGTAAGAATTGACGCATCCATATCGCTTCCTTTGTAGCTTCAGACGCGGCATAGTACTCGGACTCGGTCGTAGAATCTTTATAACAGATTTGTTTGGAACTCTTCCGGTGATCGCAGCGCCATTAAGAGTAAAAACGAATCCGGATCGAGATTTCGAGTCATCTCGATCCGTTTGGAAGCTAGCATCTGCGAACCGATTGCACATAGCTTTTGAGGGCCTCCATAAGTCAATGCCCAATCTTTAGTCCTCCGTAGGTACTTAAGAATGTTCTTGACAGCCAGCCAATGTGATTCACCCGGATCTTTGTTGGAATCGACTTGTCATACTCAATGCATATGCCACGTCCGGACGTGTGCATATCATGGCATACATGATTGATCCTATAGCCGAGGCATAAGGAATCCGTGTCATGCGCTCTTTCTCTTCCGGTGTCTCTGGTGCCTGAGACTTGCTCAAATGCACCCCTGGAGCCATAGGAAGAAACCCCTTCTTGGAGTTAGTCATCTTTGAATCTCTCTAGGACTTTGTCTATGTAAGACTCCTGACTGAGAGATAACATCCGTCGTGATCTATCTCGATAGATACGGATGCCCAGAATTCTTTGTGCCTCACCCAGATCTTTCATCTGGAAATGGTTTTTCAACCATACTTTCACCGAAGTTAAGAGAGGTATGTCATTCCCAATCAGGAGTATGTCATCGACATACAATATTAGGAAGACAATCTTGCTCCCACTCGACTTGATATATAGACATGGTTCCTCGACCGATCGAGTGAATCCATTTTCTTTTATCACTTGGTCGAAGCGATGATTCCAACTCCTTGATGCTTGCTTAAGTCCATAAATGGAACACTTAAGCTTGCACACTTTCTTAGGATGTTCTGGATCGATGAAACCTTCGGGTTGTACCATGTACAACTCTTCCTCCAAAAAGCCGTTTAAGAAGGCGGTTTTCACGTCCATTTGCCAAATTTCATAGTCATGAAAAGCGGCAATCGCTAAGATAATCCGAATGGAACGCAGCATGACTACGGGTGCAAAAATTTCATCGTAGTGCAAACCTGGCACTTGGGTGAAACCTTTAGCAACTAGTCGTGCTTTGTAGATATCTTGTTGACCTTCCACAGAATGCTTTATCTTGTAAAGCCACTTGCATTGAAGGGGACGAACCTTAGCAGGTAAGTCAACGAGATCCCATACGTTGTTCTCATACATAGAGTCCATCTCGGATTGCATGGCCTCAAGCCAAAGCTTTGAGTCAGAACTAGTCATGGCACCTTTATAGGTTGCGGGTTCACTACTTGTTAAGAGTAGAACGTCATCTATGTCATGTTCCTCGACCATACCAATGTATCTGTCCGGAGGAATAGAGACTCTTCCCGACCTCCTAGGTTCCTCAGGAATGTTAACCGCAGCCGAGATTGAAGGAATAGGTTCCTCCAATAGTTGCTCGGTACTTGGTTCTGGAATCTCCGACAGTTCGAAGGTTCTATCACTCTTTGCATTCTCGAGAAATTCCTTCTCTAAGAATGTCGCACTAGCCGCAACAAAAACACGTTGTTCGGTTGGCGAATAAAAATAATGACCAAGCGTTCCTTTAGGATAACCTATAAAGTACGTCTTGACCGATCGCGGGCCGAGCTTATCCTCGTGTCTCCACTTGACATAAGCCTCGCAGCCCCAAACCCGTATAAAGGACAAGTTAGGGACAGTTCCCTTCCATAGTTCATATGGAGTCTTGTCAACAGCTTTAGACGGACTTCGGTTAAGTATTAGAGCAGCTGACAGAAGAGCATAACCCCATAATGAGTCAGGCAACACGGTGTGACTCATCATGGATCGAACCATATCAAGTAAAGTTCGATTTCTCCGTTCGGACACACCATTCAATTGAGGTGTTCCAGGTGGAGTTAACTGTAGGGCAATCCCACAGTCTTTGAGGTGTTGATCAAACTCGTGAGAAAGATACTCGCCACCACGATCCGAACGCAGTGTTTTAATCTTTCTACCCAATAGGTTCTGTACCCTATTCTGGTATTCTTTGAATTTCTCAAAGGATTCACTTTTGTGCTTCATTAAGTAGACATAGCCATATCTACTTAAATCGTCCGTGAAAGTGATGAAATACCTATAGCCTTCTCGTGCGGTGATTGACATAGGACCACATACATCCGTGTGTATGAGTCCTAATAGGTCAGCAGCGCGCATTCCAACACCTTTGAAGGAAATACGAGTCATCTTACCGATGAGACATGATTCACACGTGCCAAATGATTGAAAATCAAAGGCCGAGATAGCTCCATTTTTGATGAGCTGTTTAACGCGTTTCTCATTAATGTGTCCCATACGGCAGTGCCATAGATACGTTTGATCTTTGTCACCAACCTTTAACTTTTTATTCATTACGTGTAATATTTCGGTCGTCTGATCTAAAACATAAATTCCGTTCATGGAGACTGCCTTGCCATAAATCATATCGTGTAACGAGAAAATGCAAGTATTATTCTCTATTACAAATGAAAATCCAAGTTTGTCAAGTGCAGAAACTGAAATAATGTTTTTCGAAAGACTGGGTACATAATAGCAGTTATATAAAAATAACTCAAATCCGCTAGGAAGCTGGATCACATATGTTCCACTTGAGACGGCAGCCACTCGTGCTCCATTCCCGACACGCAGGTCCACCTCACCCTTTACGAGGGGTTCGATGTTTCGGAGCCCCTGCACATGATTACACAGATGAGAACCACAACCAGTATCAAGTACCCAAGTTCCGTAACTTGCGTGGTTAATCTCAATCATATGAATAAAAGTAGAAGAAGAAGAAGACATACCAACAGGTTTAACACGACCTGCCTTTAACTCCTCATGATAAACAGGACATGTACGCCTCCAATGCCCAGTCTTGTGGCAATGATGGCATTCCATGTTTTCATTCTTGCTCTTTGTCGCGCCTGATGAGGTGCTCGACTCACCAGGCCCACTCTTACCCGAACCCGACTTCTTGAACTTCGGTTTACCCTCGCTAGGTTTGCACGAGCTTTGCCCTTACCTTTCCCCTTGTTTGTCACAACGAGAACATCCTGTTTCAAGCTCCCACTGAACTTCATGTCCTTCTCGGTCTGTACGAGAAGGGAGTGCAGTTCATGGGGACTTTTCTTCAAATCATTCATATAGTAATTCGCCCTAAATTGCGAAAAACCATCGTGGAGTGAGTGAAGCATGCGGTCGATCACAATGTTCTCGCTGATCTTACAATCAAAGGTCTCCAACTTCTCGACATTCTCAATCATCTTTGAGAATGTGTGGGCTAACTGGTTGGCCCTTCTGGAGTCTCGCATCAAAGAAGCGAGTGGTATGCTCATAGGTCACGATTCTCGGTGCTTTCGAGAATTCCTTAGTGAGCGTGGTGAAAATCTTGTTTGCACCATGGGCTATGAAGCGTTTCTGCAAATTGGGTTCCATTGCAAAAATGAGTACGTTTTTAATCGCACCCGCTTCCATACAGAAATCGTTAAACTTGGTGATTTCAGCAGCTCTAGCCGTGGGACCTGGGTTTGCCGGGATGGGCTCTAATAGATATTTGAGCTTCCCATCAGCAGCGGCAGCATTCCGTAATGCCGCCTCCCAATCTCCGAAGTTTGATCCATCATTCTTCAGTCGAGTAGACTGATTCATCTGATTCATGAAGATCCGAAGCCAGGACTCACGGTCCTATGTGGTACTTGGCATTGGGTTGTCTGTAGAACCAGCCATTTGTTTTTAGCAGTTTAAAAGTTCGTGATCTACACTGAAAAGAAAGAAAAACAAAAACGAAATAAGCAACTCATCGAGGTGATTTAAGTCTATTTAAAAATTTATTTTAACGTGTAGACTCAAGCACTTGCATAATTGATCTTCCTCAAGAATGATACAAGTGATCCCAAGACTCAATTTCCTTAAATTGATAAGCCAACTGTTTAGCTAATTCTTCCGTAAGAACTCTTGGTCGATAGCTTTCCGTAAATCCTATCTATAGTCCACCATGATCACAGGATCGTACGAGTGACCATAGTGTTGAGATAAAATAGGTCAATCGGTTCCAACTTACCCGACGTAGAAGGGGTCATATTATGCCTACCGACGAAGAAGGGACTCATTGGAGTTTGACCTATAAAGACTATTCTCAATTTTTGTTTATACGAGGAAGATCCCATCAACTTAATTATAATTCATATTAAGTGAACGAATAACTAGCGTCTGCGTGAATGAATTAATTTAGGTGATGGCTCAGCATGGATCGTGTGACATGAGAATGTCAAAGAAAACTAACTCGTGACCTCTATATGTGTCAGTTTTCATGCAATAATTAGGTGGTTTGGTTTTAGGCGGAATATGATGCATATTATCGTTACAAAAATAAATAAAGGAATGCAATACGTAAATAAAATTCCTAGTGTGGCCTATCCTAATAAAAAGAACATAAAACAACTTTGGAATCCACCGTTGGACCCGAGAAGCTTGTCTTGATGTTCCATCTTGATCCATGTAGCGGGAGTGATCATCCGGTCTCCATCTTTAGTCTTCTCAAAAATTACAATTTAAAATTTACAAATATAAACCTATTTACATTCTAAATACAAAAACTGTAATTACAAGTGAAAAATCCAAAACGGAGATACGAGATCTCAAAATACAACCAAGACCGTGTTCCATCATTACGGTAACACGTTCTACTAAGGCCACACTAAGTTACAACTGTTTGTAAAATAAATAAATACGTAATATAAAGCATTCACGGCATTCAAAATAACGATAAAAGAAAATGCATCAACTAAAACAAATTTATTCGTGACATAATTCCGTAATTATGTTAAATTTATCCAAACCACCTTACTAACGATTAAAATTTATGTGATAAAACCGCTTCTATCAGTTTATTTTAATCAATTACTCCGTCACTTTAAATACGCTTTAAAATAACTCAAGGGTACGTGTGTGAATCGTTTCACAATCATAGCGAGTGTACAATATCCGTATAAAGTACATATTATGGCCAAAAGAAAATTTAAAACAAAAGAATAAATTTTCAAAGCTGCCAGAACAAGAATCCCTCGATCCAGGGACTAAAGGGCTCGATCGACTGAACTGCTAGTCGATCGAGAGGTAAGCTAATTAGAAAGTACTCGATCGACAGTACTGGAGGTCGATCGAGGGCTTTTATCAGCTAATCTGCTCGATCGAGTACGAGGACATCTCGATCGAGCAGTGGGGTTTTGAAAGTGTTCGATCGAGTACAACAAGGACTCGATCGAGTAAAAGCAAAACAGAAAAACCTCTCGATCGATCAAAAACATGTTCGATCGAGAACAAAAATTTCTGGAAAAGCAAAACCCTCGTGAAAACTGTTTTGACGAAACAAAATAAACGCAATTTTGATCAAAACCGCATCAAAACAATTTTACAATCTGACAAACCGTGACATATTGTTATAATCTCCGTATAAAACAACAATATGCATAAAAACAAATCGAAAATAAGATGAAACAACCGTGTAAAACATGTCACGGTTTCAAAATTTGCAACAGCCGAAAGAAAAAAAATCCTGCCGAGAGGGAAAAAAAAAAACGCTGCTGCCGCACGAATTTCGAGACAATAAAATTCGTTTCAAGATCGTTTTATGAAAAATCACAATGAAAATTTACGTGGCCTCGCTCTGATACCACTTGTGGGGTAATATCCGTATAAGACCCTTTAAATATAGGACTATAACGTAAAAATAACATGTGAAATATGGTCATAAACGAAATACAATATTGAAACGACAAAGATAAAGAATCAACCTCGGGTCCTTTGTTGTGCGGCGTAAAGAACAGAAATCAACAGAGATTTCCTCCTAATCGTTGCACCCAAGACCGTCTGAGACTATGCCCTTGTGCTAGAAATGCTCTCTAATTGACTTGCAATATCGAGAGAGCTATTGTGAGGTTTTTCAGATGTGAGATCTAGGAATTTCAGAGAAAATGTTCCAAAACCCTAATATTTTCGAGAATGAATGATTAGGTTTCAAAAGGAGAAGAAACTCTCCTTTTGTTCCTTCATTCGGCCGTGGGTTTCATGAGGGGGAGTGGGCTTATCCACTTCCTCCTTATTAAACTCGTGGTCCGATAAATTTCGCTAAAATGTATACGACGCGGTTTTTATAAATCGTCATCGGTTATCGGCTATTAAAAAATCAACTAATAATACGGGTTAGTTGAAGTATTAACACATGTCCGACAGAGACGATATTGTATAATATTCAATATACATCAATTAAATATAATCGTTTATATTTAATTTACGAATTAACTGTTTAATTCGCCTTAGCCCATTTTATTTAATCCGTATTAAATATAATATCTCATTATCACATTTTGACTAATTACTAGTCAAATAACTCGGACTAGCTGGTTAGTCAAAATTGGCATCTACATGACTGTATTTTCATACTGTCACATCTCTCAAACGTATCCTATAGGTGTGACTTTTAGGGACTAGTTGATCACCGCCATCTGTATGACAATAACGTCAAACTTATCTAGCAAGCCAACCGTTATTGATAAACGTGGATCAACTGATAATAATACCAAAAGTATGCCCTTTGATCCTTTTAGAGATTTATAAGTCCTTGCACTAACTGTTAAGGACACCAGCCCCAACAGTATAGTGATCAACCATAAAACATGGTTCAAACAAATTGTTAGCTCTCATAATCTTATCAAGGTTGAAGGTGATTGTTTCATCACCTGCTTCAAGTGTGAGCTCTTCATGTTTCACATCTATCACCGCTCCGGTGGTGTGTAGGAAAGGTGTTCCTAAAATTATTGGAATGTTAGAATCCTCCTCCATATCAAAGTCCACCGGTATGAAGAACTTTCCAACTCTCACGGGTACATCTTCCCATACCCCTAGTGGTTTATTTGTTGAATGATCCGCCATTTGTAAGGTTATGTTGGTGCACTTGATCTCTCCCACTCCTAGTCTTTCACATACCGTGTATGGCATGACACTCACACTTGCACCTAGATCACATAGTGCCTTGTTGATTGTGGTATCACCAATGGTACATGGAATGGAGAAACTCCCCTTATCTTTGAGCTTTGGAGGGGAATTCCCTTGTAGAATTGCACTACTCACCTTAGTAAAGGCAATTGTTTCCAATTTTCGGATGGTCTTCTTCTTGGTAAGGATGTCTTTCATGTACTTTGCATAAGCCGGAACATGATGGATTAGCTCCGTAAATGGTATAGAAACCTCTAAGTTCTTCACAATCTCCATGAACTTTCCAAGTTGCTCATCAAACGTGGGCTTAGCTTGGCGACTTGGGAATGGAAGTCTAATCACAATAGGTTCTTTCTCAATTCCCTTAGTCTTCTCTTCATTTCTCTTCTTTGATGAGTTATTGGTTGTTGTCTCTACCACCTTAGGATTTCTCCTTAGTGGTTCAATCACATCACTTTTCTTGTCATTCTCCGCAACAATTCCTTCTTCAATTGACTTCTTTGGTCCCTCATATCTAGTACCGCTCCTCAAGTGGATAGCATTGATGGTCTCATCTCTTGTGGGAGGATTACCTTGAGGAGGTAATTGCCCCTTTTGTCTTTGGGAGCTAGAAGAGGCCAATTGAGACAATTGAATCTCCAACATTTTGGTGTGAGCAAGGATATTGTTGATGGTGGTTTCTTTGGCTTGGCTATCCTTTTGCATTTGAGCAAAGAAATCTTGTTGGCTCTTTTGCATTTGGAGAACCTCTTCTTGAACATCAAAAGCTTGGTCATTGGGTTGATTGTAGTATGGTCTTTAAGTAGGATTTTTCATTGGAGGTGGTGTGTATATGGGTTGATGGTTTTGGACATTTTGGCTCTTGTATGAGAGGTTTGGATGGAATTTGGTATTCTCATTGTAGTAGTTGGAATAAGGTGTACCATTTTTGTATGCTTGGAAAGCATTCACTTGTTCCTCTACATTCATCTTTATCATGTCCCAAGGTTCCACAATTTTCACATACTCCATGTGGGATTGTGGATGATGTTATCATAGCATTGACATGTTGTTTGGGTGATTTGGAAGCTTCCTCAAGCTTAGCCATGGCCTTCTCAAACTTCAAATTTATAGTGTCGATGTGAGCACTTAGTTGAGCACCCAATTGTGTGATGGAATCCACCTCATGCTTTCCTCCTCTAGTGGCCTTTCGTGGCCTACTATATTGGGAATTATGAACCGCCATCTCTTCGATTTTGGCCCATGTTTGGTTGTCATCAACCTCAGTGAACCTCCCATTGGAGCCCATATTATGCACATTTCGGGAGTCTTCATATAAGCCATTCCAAAATTGCTGAACGAGGAACCACTCGCTAAGTCCATGGGGTGGACAAGAGCGGCAAGTGTCCTTAAATCTCTCTCATGCTTCATATAATGATTCCTCATCCCTTTGCTTGAACCCGGTGATCTAGGCTCTCAACATGTTAGTCTTCTCCAGAGGATAAAACTTCTTGTAGAAGGCAAGTGCTAACTTCTTCCATGAATCAATACCAAGGGTAGCCTTGTCTAGGCTCTTTAACCATTGCTTTGCGGTTCCGATCAAGGAAAAAGGAAACAACACCCATCGAATTTGATCTTGGGTTACTCCGGTTTGAGAGATAGCATCACAATAGTCACAAAAAGTCTCCATATGTAGATGAGGATCTTCATTAGGCATCCCTGAAAGGATTCATTAACCCTCTAATAAAACTCTTTAATTATTTATCTAAAATACACATTGATTTAGATGTTGGTCTTATGCATGCATAACATAATAAAATAGAAAAGTAAGAACAATGTTCCTTACAATGATAAAAACGGTTTTAAGGGGCACAAGTAAGAACACCTTTCTTACTTGTTCTTGAACTCAAAATAAATGGACGATCCCCTTGGTCTCAATATTGTGAGAACCTCCTTACAATTGCACCAAGACAAACCCTTAATTCTAATTAATATATTAACTAGATATATATAATTAGATACCTTAAAATAATTCTTATTATTATCTCTATTACTACCCTTGGTAATCTAAAATAAGATTTTTGAACAATTTTTTCTAAAACTAATTTTAGAGAGGTAAGAGGAAAGTGAGAGAAGTGAAGTAAGTGAGAAATGAATTAAGTGAGAATAAGAACAATTCTTATTCTCTAAGTGGGGTGGAAAACTGGTGGGGAGGGTGTCCAAGAGGACCAATGCATGCCCATTCCCTTTTTAGAATTGTTCTTATCAAAGAGTATTAGGGTGTAGTATAGGTTATAATTGCAATCATTATGTTTACCACTATTAAAACAATTTAACCATTCACCCTAATCATCCTCTAAAAACCGGTGGCCCTTATAATATGGAGTTTATTTTATTTTTGTCAATTGTCACATTGTCATATAATGTGTAATATAAAACATGTAACATGATATCAATAATATTAATGCATATTTAACAATTAAATATCTTTACATATATTAATACAATTTTATATAACAATTGACTAGTAATTCATGATTACAAGTGTATAAAATGGTCCATGTTAATATAATCTACAACAAATTATAATTATAATTAACCGATCATTCTTAATTTAATTGTTTCATAAACAAAGTTTTAGTAATATAATATTTTAATTACTAAAACGAATCTCATTTAATCGAATTATAATAAGATTCATATTCTCACTCTTAAATGTAAATTGTTCAATTTTAAGGAATTAATTAATCTGTATTATTATACAATTAATTAATTTATCTATTAAGGGAATTGTCCTTTAGGTGTGACCTTAAGGGATCAACTGATCACCACCGTCAAACGACAGTAATGTCAAACTCTAGTCAGCCAATCATTACCGATTAATGTTGATCAGTTGACGTATAAAAATGAATCATCCCTTTATGTATTCTTATTATGAGTTTTAATAATGTGATCGCACTATTGTTGAGGACACATACTCCAACAATCCCTCCAAATTGGTTTCTCTCAACTAGTTATATGAATGCGGATTTGGCAATGAAATTACCGGTTAAGTGAGGTGGTGTTGGAGTACCATTTGGTAGGTTCTCCTCGGTAGGTACGAAATGAGATGAAAATTTAGGCATTGTGGGTTGATTTTGTGGTTGGTTTTGAATTGGTTCCTCCTCTCCCTCTCTTGCAAAAGGGTTGGTAAACACAACAATATCCTATTGGATAACACTGACGTCCACAAGTTCTCCAATAACCAAAGTTGTCTAAGCCCCTCTAATGGTTCTTCTAAGATTGGTCAAAGTTCTTTCAATTTCGGGATCAATAGGCAAAGGTCTACCTTGTGATCTCCTAGACATGCAAAAAGCAAACAACTAGAAAACAATTAAAACTACCTTGAGGAGTTTGATTTTTTCAAGGTTAAGAAAGACACAACTAAAAACAACAAACGACAACAATTCAATTAAACACCGTCCCCGGCAACGGCGCCATTTTTGGTGCGGTTCGAAACTTTGTCGTCTAAATCAACCAACCAAAACAATATTTATAACTAAGCAAACTACTCTTAGTAGAGTGGTAAGTAAAGGTCGGATCCCAAAGGACGGATATTGAATTAAGTTATCGGTTGTAAAAAGCTATGTCTTAGGGTGTCACATACTGGATTGAGATTTGAGGTATCATGCTACACTACTATAACAATGAAATGTAAAGAAATGAGAGCAAAACAAGCAAGTAAAGTGAAGGTTTGTAAACAATAGATTAAGGCACTAGGGTGTCATGGGTTCATAGGGGATTCATTGTGGTGATCATAAAAACATGTTTTCATAGTTTCAAGCAAAATATTATTGTAGTGGAATCGAGTTAGTTTATGTCTTACGATTCATAGTGATACCGTCGTTTAGTACCAAAATTTAATTTATAATTCCAAACTAAAACTATAGCTAGTGATAGTAAGGGTCGAACCACAGAGAGACAAGGTTGATTTTGTTTGCAAATTTTCAGTCTGTAAAAGTAACAATTAAATGGGGGTTTTGAAGTTGGTTGGCTAACAGGCTAATCGCAAAAAAATGAATATTCTTAACAAGATAAAAAGGGGATCGGGAACTTCGGTTCACCATGGCATATAACAGGTCAGTCAAGCAGCGGAGATCTTTTAATACGGTCTCAGGGAAGATAAGCCAATCTTTCGATCAACACTCGAATAACCTCGCGGTCTAATAATTCCCAAGAATTTATCAAAGTTTTCACTCAAGAGAAATTCTAAATCTAGCGACAAATTAAATTACCAATCTTTCGACCTAGCAAAGAAATCCATCAAAAGATAACAAGACCAATACGGAAGAACTCATGCTACACAACTACCCTACTTCTATACCATGGCTCACCTCGTTCCCAATCAAAGGAGTTACCTACGCATAATCAAGACTATACTAATTACTAGATTAACAATAAAGAACGAATTCAACATGATGGAATCTAACTAGAACAAAGGAGAGAAATCAATTACTGAAATTAATTGAGGAAAACAAGAATTAAATTAACAAAGAAGAATATAAAGAAAGAACAATTGCATTAAAGGCTTACTAATTGAATATCAAGAACCAAACATTCGAATCCAGGTCTCCGTCTCAAGCTAGATCTAAAAACTAAGTTTTTCCAGAATAAAAATTACATCCTCTAAAAATTGCTGCGTTCAACTGATAAAAGATACTGAAAGTTAATTACAAGTTGGGCTTTTAAAAGTCTAACACGGAAAATTAAACATCAGCTCGCAATACGGTCGATCGACTGGTCTGCACGGTCGATCGACTGAACCTGAGGAACAGTAGCTCCTGTCTGAACTCCAGTGGTCGATCGACTGAAAGGCTTAGTCGATCGACTGAGTGTGCTGTGCAGTGGCTCTTGATGCTTCCAAAAAATGAGTCTTCATTCCTTGCACGCATCCCAAGGTGAGTGAATGAGCTCTCCTTCCTCTTAGCTTCCTCGAACTCGCTTCCGGAGGACGAACTTGGCTTGATTTAGCCTACTTCCACGCATTCCTACAATAAATCATAGAAAACGCAAAGTAAACCATTTCGGGAGAAATAGCAGCCTTAAGCCACCAATTAAGCATGGAAATACGTGCCAAAACCTCAATTAAAGTGTATAGAATATGCACGTATCAAATCTCCCCAAACCAAACCTTGCTTGTCCCCAAGCAAGCACTATGACCCGTATAAAACTAAATGGAAAGGAGTACATTTCAGAGCTAACTACAAGTAAATGCCGAACCATTTAATGCCCAATGTCATCTACTGCACAGCTTAAGTCAAGCGAACAAATTTATGCATATCATAGAATTAAATCGGGCGTTCAACCTTGCAAGACTCATACAGTCGGACTCTCCCGGATCGCTCTTCTCTCAGCAAAGCAAATGGTAAGATGATATGTAAATGAGAGGGAAGAAAAATATAGTCTCTCACCTAGACTGCGACCGACAAAACATGTATGCTTGACTAGCATGAGTAATGATTCTATTCACCGTACATACGCATAACCACCGTCAAAGACTATCACATGCCGAATTATTGCAAAATTTGGATATGTGAGGCTAAGTGGGAAAGAAGGGGCAAAACAAATATGGAGAAGTGAAGGTAAGAGCCAAGCTAGTACCTAATGAACCATCAGAAACTGAATCCCTTCTTCCAACTCAACTAAAACAAACAATCATGCCTTTATTGACTAGGCAACACACAAATCCAAACGGACGCCTCCAAAACAAGAGATAAACACATGAGGCGTGTTTTTATTGCAACTAAGACCTATTATTTCAAGACTCTCCTCTTTTTTTTTTTCAATTTTCTGTTCCTGTTTCTTTTTTTTTTTCTTTTCATCATTTTTTTTTTCTTTTTTTTTTTTCAAAAACTGAACTGGTGGTCGATCGACCACTGATGGCTGTCGATCGACCACCCTGCACACTTCAGACCATTCTGTCCAACAGCTTCCCCTTTTTTTTTCATTTTTCTGAATTCTTCCTTTCTTCATTTTTTCTTTTCAGGCTGAAACAATTCCTTCATCTCTCAAGAATACCCGCTCCAAAATTACAAGAGCGAACCAAAACGACTTTAATCAACAAATTCCTCTACTACTTCCTAGCTTGGCACAATGGTAGGCTAAGTATGGGGTGTAGTTGAGGGCAACTGGCGATTTTGGCTTATAGTGGAGTTAATGGGGTAAACGAGAAAGGGGACGATGCAATAATTCTCCAAACATGCAATACCGACCACAAACCAATGCGTATGGGCAAAAAGCAATCAAAACTCATACACGTGCAAAACATGAAATGAAGGGAGTAACTACTCTCAATCCTAATTTAACCGGTCATAAATGTCACCAGTTATAGGCTCTATATCTCAGAAGGTATAAGTAGTTTGCCAAAAGTAATGAGTCAAGTCTAATTGCCCGAAATAGATTCCATAACAAAATTTGGGATATCGCCTTTGATTCTTGCTAAGCAGCTATGAAAAGACAGGGGACGGCATGTTTGACTAATAGAGCAAAATCATCATTAAAAACTCCAATCCGACTCAACTACATGCAAAAATAAACGTGATATTTTGGTTTTTTTATGCATTTTTTTCGATTTTTTTTTTTTTTTTTTTTTTTAAAGGAAAGAATAAAACAAATGCAAGTAGAATTTAAACATGTGACGGAAATGCAATAGAAAACGAATGCAGATGCAAGACAAAAGGCATATGCAAATACCCTCCCCAAACCAAAACGCACAATGTCCCCATTGTGCTCAACAAATAAGTCACCAGAGAAAAATGGGAGAATAAGAGCATAAAAGGTAAAAGGAAGCGAAAAGAGAGAGGAAAATACTCACAAAAATACGACCTCCCCAAACCAGCCAAAAACGGGAGGTCACCAAAGATCTAACCTCGGCCCTCGTAGTCGGGGTCCTTTGTCCTCCTCGGACCCGACTCACTCTCCTCCTCCTCGGCGGCAGGAGTAGCTCTCCGGAAACGGAGGGAGTGGGTCTCTGGAAGTGGAGGGACCGGAGTGGTGGTGGTAGGAGGGGTCTCCTAGCGACTGAGGGTAGCCACCCTCGGGGGAACAAAGTAAGAAGGGTGAGCCCGGTCACCCTTCGGAGCGCCCCCTCGAGCTAGCTCGTCGTAGACCGGGAACAGGGCGATGGCCGTGTCCAATCTGTGCTCGTTGAAGCTCCTGCACAAATCACCCAAAACACGTGACATTGCCCTCGGTCCATGACCGAGGGACAACTAAAGGAGCGGGTGCCCGAAAAGTAGCCGCACCAAAGCGAGTAGGGGTGGTAGTGGAGGTAGGGGTGCTGTGAAGAGGAGGCATGAGCCCTCCTCAAAGTGCGGCGAAGGCGTGGCTGCCACGAAAGGAAGCCTGTAACTAGGCAAAGGTGGCCTAGCAGACCCCTCAACAGTGGTGAGGGGCAAGATAGGAAGGTAGTCGGTGACAGGGATGCGGTCACAGATGAAAGAGTCAATCTTCCACCGCATCTGTCTATCGACCCAATGGACGCTCCTCGCGTAAGGGAGGTCCATAAAACGCAGCTCGGGGTCAATGGGGTCCTCCTGGCGAGGGAAAAGTAAAACAAGGCGGTTGGCGATACGTGTCACCAAACCGCCACATGCAATGGTGGTCAAGGCGCCCGCACTTACAGTCTGAAAGTGCGCGGCGGTCAAGTAAGCAATGTTATAGATGCGGGCTCTCCGACGCTCAACGTTCAGATAACCCGCCAAAATTGAAAGCTCAATATTGTTAACATTATTCGACTCTTTACGGCCAAAAATTGTATTACCCATCAGCCGTAGAAAATAACGAAGAGGGGGCAAGTGAACGGAAGTGCCCGTTCTCCTTGACCCGTAAGTGTCACCAATGCAGGACCACATGGCCTGGTGAGTGTCAGAGGGGTCCGAGATGCTGCCCTCGGAACAAAGACCCAGAAAACCCGCGAAATCAGCAAGTGTCAGAGAATAATTAACATTAAAAAGTCAAAAGGAAATGCAGGGTTTGGTCTCATCAGCCTCAAAGGCTGCGGAATCAAAAGCGTAAGAGGAAAAGAATTCTAGGGTCATGACATAATATGTGAACTCAGACATGTCCACCAGACCTATCATACCCGTCCCATTTAGCGGGGACACGACCGACTCATAACAGCCTAGTTTCTCCAAAGTGTCTTTATGGAGAAACCGGGTAGCTGTGACCTTTACAGACGAAACAAAGAAAGAAAATTTAGCGCGCTGAATAGGTTTTTCAAAGATAACCTGCGGATAGTCAGGTAAACTATCCGTTGTGGTTTCTATCATCAGAGGCGGTCCGCGCGGCCGCTTAGCAGGCCGTTGGCTCGACTGTCCCTCTTGCATTGGCGCTTTTCCCTTTGTCATTGTTATTCCTGCAAAAAGAGTCAAATTAGCAACAACAACCAACTCAAGCTACGAATTCTAGAAGCCCGCGTCAAAATCAGACCATCTACCCAAATTAGGGTTTCGAAATTTTTTAGGGCAAACGGAATTAATCGCTCCTAGTTGCTAATTAGGGCCGAAAATCAAGGGGTAAAGGCTAGAATAAGCAATTAAAGCATGTATATTAGCAGAAATCAAACCCTAAAATCGTTTTCCCCAAATCGATTTTTTCGACTCAAAGGGTCAGTGCTCGAAAAATTAGCATGGATCTTCAGCAGAACTCGAACAAATAGCATAGAAATAAGATTAGAAGCATACCTTGATGATTTCTTTGAAGATTAAAGCAAGAATGGCAGAGAATGAGGCGGAATTGAGGTGAAAATCGCAGCAGTGGAAAGGAACTTAGGGTTTCTTTTGTTTTTTTTCAGAATTTAGGGAAGTGAATGAATGAGAAAAGAAGGATGTAAACTTCCCTTATTAACTTCCTCTGAACCCGCGGACTGGTCGATCGACCGGTTCACTTGGTCGATCGACTGATCCTTCAGTAACGTACCTTCTGGACTTTCCTTGGTGGTCGATCGACTATGTGACCCAGTCGATCGACCACTACTCTATGCACAGTAGCTTCAGTTCTCCTTACGTTAGTCGATCGACTGAACCACCTAGTCGATCGACTATTTGAACTGGCAATTGGAATTAAATTCGTCAAAATTCATTACGCCATCATAACTTCCTGTCTTTCTCTCGCAAAAAGCCAGTAAACCACTTACGCACTTTTCCATAAAATAAATTCCTGCATAATGTATCAAAGGCGTACAATTTTCCCAAACCAAGAAGTTGCAAATGCATGAAAATAAAAGAAACAAAACGAGCAAACATAAAAGCAAAATAAATGAAACAACAAAACGGAAATCCTAAATTACAAAATAACTACAACCTGGGTTGCCTCCCAGTTAGCGCTGGTTTAAGAGGTCCCGCACGACCTTGTTACCTCACTTTTCATCATCTGATAGCGGATCGAAGTACAAAACCTCGACCTTCCCAACATATGCATCTGATCCATGATAGTGCTTCACATATTGGCCATTTACCTTGAACCTTTCTCAAGCAGAGGTCTCCAATTCAACAGATCCGAACTTTGTAATGTTTGTGACCGTATAGGGACCGGTCCACCTGGATTTCAGCTTACCAGGAAATAAACGGATACGAGCGTTAAAAAGAAGTACCTTATCGCCAATATGGAACTCGCGCTTTATGATTCTCTTGTCGTGCCAGCGCTTTGATTTCTCCTTGTAGATCCTTGCATTGTCATAGGGTGACCTAAATTCCTCTAACTCATTCAGCTGTGTCATGCGTTTCTCGCGAGAGAGGTTAGGATCTAGATTCAAATCACAAATAGCCCACCAAGACTTACGCTCTAACTCAACGGGCAAATGACACGTCTTACCATAAATCAATCGGTATGGTGACATCCTGATTGGCGTTTTAAACGCCGTTCTATAAGCCCATAAGACATCAGCTAGCTTAAGACTCCAGTCTTTCCGTGATTTAGAAACAACTTTAGCTAAGACTTCTTTCAATTCTCTGTTAGAAACCTCAACCTGACCACTAGTTTGGGGATGATACCCCAAACCTCTACGATGTTGGACACCGAATTTAGTCAATAAAGCACTAAGTTGTTTCTCTTTAAAATGCATTCCCCCATCGCTAATGACAACCCGAGGGACACCAAAACGAGGGAAAATAATCTTTTTAAACAATTTAATCACGGCTTTTGCATCGCAATGGGGAGTAGCAATAGCTTCCACCCATTTGGATACATAATCTACAGCTACGAGGATATATTTATTACCTTGACTGCTCGTAAAAGGTCCTTGATAATCAATGGCCCAGACATCGAAAATCTCGACCTCAAGAATGCCCACCTGTGGCATCTCATGTCTCTTGGAAATATTCCCCGATCTTTGACAAGCATCGCATTCAGCAACAAAATTGCGACAATCTGCATGCAAAGTTGGCCAATAAAAACCAGATTGGAGTACCTTAGCTACGGTCCTGGACGGACCGTGATGACCACCATAAGCAGAAGAGTGGCAAGCCTCTAGGATATCCTTCACCTCCCACTGAGGTACGCATCTCCGGATGAGACCGTCTGCGCATTCCTTGAAAACATAAGGATCATCCCAAAAATATTGCCTAGCATCATAAGCAAACCGCTTCTTCTGCTGCCATGAGAGCTCGGGTGGTATCCTACCTGTCACAGCAAAGTTAGCAAAATCAGCAAACCACGGAGGTGGATAAGAACCTGAAGTAGTAATAGCTAACAAACTCTCATCAGGAAAAGAATCATTAATAGGCAAAGAATCCTCCCTTTCTGTCAGCTGTAGACGAGATAAGTGGTCAGCTACCACATTCTCGGCTCCTTTCTTATCCCTGATCTCCAAATCAAACTCCTGCAAAAGGAGTATCCACCTCAAAAGCCTTGGCTTTGCATCTTTCTTAATAAAGAGAGTCTTCAACGCTGCATGGTCAGTGTAAACAATAACCTTAGAACCTAATAAATAAGACCGAAATTTGTCTAAGGCAAAAACAACAGCTAGAAACTCTTTCTCAGTGGTAAAATAGTTGACTTGAGTCTCATCCAGAGTTCGGCTCGCATAGTATATGGCATTCAAAGCTTTATTCTTTTTTGTCCCAGAAGCGCACCGATAGCATAATCGCTGGCATCACACATGATCTCAAATGGGAGGTCCCAATCAAAATTTGAATGATTGGCGCAGAAATTAGGGCCTCCTTTAACTTTGTTGAAAGCGACATGGCACTCATCAGTAAATTCAAAGACAGCATCCTTAAGAAGCAATTGTGTAAGTGGTTTAGCAATTTTTGAAACATCCTTAATGAAACGCCGGTAGAAACCAGCGTGACCTAGGAAACTCCTCACTCCTTTAACATTCACGGGAGGAGGTAATTGCTCAATCACCTGCACCTTTGCCCTGTCAACATGTATACCCTTATCAGAAATCAGATGCCCTAACACAACTCCTTCATTGACCATAAACTGACACTTTTCCCAGTTTAAAACAAGATTAACATCTATACAACGCTGCATGACTTTATCAAGGTTAGCTAAACAACGATCAAAGTCACTGCCATAAACTGAGAAATCATCCATGAATACTTCCATAATATTCTCTATATAATCAGAAAAAATCCCCATCATGCACCTCTGAAAGGTGGCAGGGGCATTACACAATCCGAAAGGCATTCTACGATACGCAAAAACACCCGTGGACAGGTAAAAGTAGTCTTACTCGATCGTCCGGATGAATAGGGATCGAAAGAACCCTGAATATCCGTCTAGAAAACAGAAAAATTTGTTAGAAGCAAGTCTTTCAGTCATTTGGTCAACAAAAGGGAGGGGGAAATGGTCTTTCTTGGTGGCGGCATTTAACTGTCTATAATCAATGCACATCCGCCACCCTGTCACTACTCGAGTTGGTATTAATTCATTTTTATCATTTTTAACCACGGTAGTCCCTCCTTTCTTCGGGACCACCTGAACTGGGCTAACCTACTTGGAGTTGCCAACTGTATAAATAATACCTGCATCAAGTAGTTTCATCACCTCAGCCATGACAACCTCCTGCATCTTCGGGTTCAACTTGCGTTGACCTTGTCTGTAAGGCTTGTGACCCTCTTCCAGCTCTATCCTATGCATACAGACATCGGGGCTGATGCCCTTAATGTCATCCAAAGAGTAACCCAAAGCCTTCCTGTTTTTCTTAAGTATACACATCAAAGCAGATAGCTGGTCATCGTTAAGCTTAGAGCTAACAATAGCTGGGTACTGCTCCGTATCATCTAGAAAAACATACTTAAGATTAGGGGGAAGTGGCTTACGCTCTGGCACCTTTACCTCTACAGCATAGACAGAATCAGCTTCAATGGTGTAGCAAGTGTTCACCAAGTTATCATTGGCCAGGCTCAAAAGCATCTCATCTACCTCTTCGTTGAGCTCGTAGCTCTCTATTGAGGCAACCGAAGCATCTGGCTCCTCAGCATTTTCCACTGTATTACCTGCACACTCATCTGAATGAGTTAGATCAGCTAAGGGATCCTTGGCTAAGGATTCCCTCCAATTACAAGTAACAATCCTGTCAACAACATCAATAGAATAACACGTATCCTCATCAGCAGGTTCAGTTGCCTTGTGAGCAAGACTGAACTCAATAGTGTCATCCCCTACCTCTAAGGTGATGGTTCCGCGTTTGACATCTATCACAGCCCCAGCTGTATGTAAGAACGGTCTACCTAAAATAATAGGTATCTGACTATCCTCTGCAATGTCCAAAACAACGAAATCGACAGGAATAAAAAACTTACCCACTCGAACGGGTACATCCTCTAGAACACCTATAGGTCTCTGAGTCGATCTATTTGCCATTTGAACGGTAATATCGGTCACCTTAAGTCTACCAATGTTTAACCTTTCGCAAACAGAATACGGCATGACACTAACGCTGGCTCCTAAGTCACAAAGGGCCTTTCCAATTACGTGGTTACCTATAGTACAAGGAATTGAAAAACTACCCGGGTCTTTCAATTTAGGTGGCACATTAACTTGTGAAAGAACATTACATTCCTCCACAAACGCAACATTACCATCATCACGAAAATTTCTCTTACGATTCAAAATATCTTTCATAAATTTAGCGTAAGTGGGTACCTGGGTAATTAAATCAGTGAAAGGAACCGTTACCTCGAGATTCTGGACCATCTCCAGAAACTTACCAAACTTACGCTCCAGCTTGGTAACCTTCAAGCGCTCCGGATATGGGACTGCAACACTGGCCGTAGGATCAGTAACCTTCGGCTTTCGTAGGTTTAAAACCCCCGTCAAATCATCAATGAGTGATGGATCATGCAAACTAGTTGACGGATTTGCATCCTGCTCTCGGAGATCCGATCGATCGACCGGTATGGGTGGTCGATCGACCAAGTGAGTGGGAGTGAAGCAGTTCGACAGAATTAACGTCATCAGGTATTTCAGTCGATCGACTGAGGATGTTTGTCGATCGACTGGATGTGCTAGGAATGAATAGTTTCTGACCAGAAACTATTTTGTCTGACAATTCAGTCGATCGACAGGGAATGTTGGTCGATCGACCGGAATTACTGGCATTCAGACTCGTTGTTGCATCAGAATTCAAACGAGCTTCTTCACCATTTCCTGAGTCTTCCTTTGGCTTGTCGGGACTTTGATAAAAAAGGCCACTTCTGAGATTTATGGCATTGATCGTCTCAACCGGCCCTTCACATTTAATTGAAGAATTAGCGGCTTGCTTAGCCTCCATATTCTCCAATTGTTTAACAAAATTCCGTGAGGGCTCAATCCCGGCTGCTTCCATATTCGCCACTTGAATCAAGAGGAGTTGGACCATCTCATTTAACTTCTCGATCTCATGTGAGTTTTGAACAGGAACCTCGACTTTCTCCTTGGAAGCTTCAGAAGTCTCGAGCTTCTCGAGACGGGTAGAAATGGAAGTCATAAGTGTCATAACGGCAGTCATTTCTTCACTTTGCTTTCGTGACTTTCCACGTGAACTTCCAAACTCAGCTTTATGGACTGCCATCTCCTCAATGGTGTTCCAACTTTTACTTTGACCGGTATTGTTTTGGAACCTACCATTAGCAGCTGCATCCAAAATGACTTTGTAATCATCATATAAAGCATTGTAAAATAGGTTGCAAAGATACCATTGCTGGAAACCATGATGAGGGACAGCTCGGACCAAACGTTTGAAACGTCCCCATGCTTCACAAAAATCTTCGTCGGCTCCTTGCTGAAAACTCGTGATTTTACCCTTCAAGGCATCAGTCTTCGAGAGCGGGAAGTACTTCTTGTAGAAGGCCGGTGCTAAAGATGTCCGATCGGTGACTCATTTGCTACCCTATCAAGGTAGCGATACCAATCTCGCGCCGAATCCTTCAAGGAGTATAAGAACATGAACCCTTTTACTTCATCTTGAGTTACTCCCTCCGGTACAGGTATTGAACAATAATAGTCCGTGAAAATTTCCATATGTTTCAAGGGGTCTTCATCTGACAGACCCGCGAACTGATTCCGTTCCACTAAATCAATATAAGAGGAACGAAACTCGAATTTACCGATAGAAGGAGTAGGTAACTGTTGCCCCTTTGGAAGGTGGTGCTCCTTTGGCTGAAAGTTATCATATATCGTAGCCATAACTTCCAAAATGAGAGTACTCAAGTCTTCCTCTCAAAAACCTGTCCTCTAACTGTGCAAAAGCAAAACTAGAAGCAAAGGTAAGCAACGGCCTCAAGGAACAAAAGTTCCTTGAGACAAGGAAAAATAAACTAAAATAAAGCAAACAGAATTACACCGTCTCCCCGGCAACGGCGCCAAAATTTGATACCGTCGTTTAGTACCAAAATTTAATTTATAATTCCAAACTAAAACTATAGCTAGTGATAGTAAGGGTCGAACCACAGAGAGACAAGGTTGATTTTGTTTGCAAATTTTCAGTCTGTAAAAGTAACAATTAAATGGGGGTTTTGAAGTTGGTTGGCTAACAGGCTAATCGCAAAAAAATGAATATTCTTAACAAGATAAAAAGGGGATCGGGAACTTCGGTTCACCATGGCATATAACAGGTCAGTCAAGCAGCGGAGATCTTTTAATACGGTCTCAGGGAAGATAAGCCAATCTTTCGATCAACACTCGAATAACCTCGCGGTCTAATAATTCCCAAGAATTTATCAAAGTTTTCACTCAAGAGAAATTCTAAATCTAGCGACAAATTAAATTACCAATCTTTCGACCTAGCAAAGAAATCCATCAAAAGATAACAAGACCAATACGGAAGAACTCATGCTACACAACTACCCTACTTCTATACCATGGCTCACCTCGTTCCCAATCAAAGGAGTTACCTACGCATAATCAAGACTATACTAATTACTAGATTAACAATAAAGAACGAATTCAACATGATGGAATCTAACTAGAACAAAGGAGAGAAATCAATTACTGAAATTAATTGAGGAAAACAAGAATTAAATTAACAAAGAAGAATATAAAGAAAGAACAATTGCATTAAAGGCTTACTAATTGAATATCTAGAACCAAACATTCGAATCCAGGTCTCCGTCTCAAGCTAGATCTAAAAACTAAGTTTTTCCAGAATAAAAATTACATCCTCTAAAAATTGCTGCGTTCAACTGATAAAAGATACTGAAAGTTAATTACAAGTTGGGCTTTTAAAAGTCTAACACGGAAAATTAAACATCAGCTCGCAATACGGTCGATCGACTGGTCTGCACGGTCGATCGACTGAACCTGAGGAACAGTAGCTCCTGTCTGAACTCCAGTGGTCGATCGACTGAAAGGGTTAGTCGATCGACTGAGTGTGCTGTGCAGTGGCTCTTGATGCTTCCAAAAAATGAGTCTTCATTCCTTGCACGCATCCCAAGGTGAGTGAATGAGCTCTCCTTCCTCTTAGCTTCCTCGAACTCGCTTCCGGAGGACGAACTTGGCTTGATTTAGCCTACTTCCACGCATTCCTACAATAAATCATAGAAAACTCAAAGTAAACCATTTCGGGAGAAATAGCAGCCTTAAGCCACCAATTAAGCATGGAAATACGTGCCAAAACCTCAATTAAAGTGTATAGAATATGCACCTATCACATAGGAAGATTTGGGTCCCGGAGCCGAGTTGTCTAGACTGTACAACACCTACAAGTCGACTTACTTTCTTCCTATTCACTTCTATGCATGGTCTAACAAGGCTCGAGTTAGTTTATATCTTATAAGTCTTGTTGAATAGATAAGAGATGTGCAAAATGCAAGGTTTTATAGTCTAGCATTTTATCAAGCATAACATGTGCATAGGTTAACATTACAATAAGCAAGCAATCTTATGATAACATATTAGATTAAGTATGAATCTACCCACATGTTATAGTTCCCCTAATGCCCCCATTAACCATAGCTAGGAGACTATTCACTCATGACTATGGTAAACATGCTAATGAAAGTGTCAATCATATTAGCAAAGTTAAACATGGTAAATGAGTAAAGTAATAAATAATCAAGGGTAAAAAGGATTATACCAAATTGAGGATGATCCAAATAATAAGCAAAGAATAATAGAAGAACACTTGATGAATGATGAAGAGTTGTCAAGTCTTCCATAAACCCAAATAATCTTCAAATTACCAATTAAAACTAAGAACACTTGAAGGATTAAGGAGGAATTAAGATTTGGTTAATATTAGATTAAGAGATTAAAACTTGATTAATAATAAATAAACTTGATTAATGCTAAATTATAACTTGGTAAACTTGGTCATTAACCCTCTAACACAATGGGGTATTTATACTAAGTACAAGTATTAGGGTAACTAAGGACTTAAATGACGATTAAGTACCTAAGAAGAGGATTAGTGCTTTGCAAGTCCTAGAGAAATCCGCCCGGATTATGGATTGAAGCAAACTCGCTCTGCCTAGTGATCCACTCGACCTGAGGTTGAGACACCCAGATCAAGTCTTGAAACGCCCGACCTAGGCTCGGGACGCTCAGATTGATGGCTAAAACGCCAAGATCAAGCTTGAGACGCCTGGATCTTCGCTCAGCATGCCTTCTTCTTCTTTGACTGCCTGAGGTTCCGTGGGGATCGTAGGTAGTGAAATATCATAGATCCTAATTAGACTCTCTAATTAAAAACAAATTATCTCATAATTTGTTATTTTAGTGATCTATGTAACATGCGACAAATATAAGAACCAACATGGCCTTTTAGTCTATAAATCAAGGGACTAAATAAATTGTATCTCATACAATTAATTAGTTGTCAATTGGGGTTCGTTCCTTTAGGTGTGACCGAAAGGGGTCAGTTGATCACCGTCGTCTCACGACAATAACGTCAAACTCTAGTCAGCCAACCGTTATTGATTTACGTTAATTAACTGACGAGGATCAAATAATAAATATCCTTATGATATTCCTTTAATGAGATTTATTATAAAAACGCACTATTGTGGAGGACACTAACTCCGACAAGTAGGTCGTGGGGCTCTTCATCATTGCCCATTTCTACTTCATTTATTAGCTTAGGCCTCTAGTAATGGTCTCCCCTTTGATGCTTGGTCATTAGATGCACTCCATTTAGCTCTACTTGGCTCCATAAGTGCAAGGTTAGCAATCCTCTCCTACCAAGGACACAAAACCTCAAAGAATATGCAAAGTAGGGAACTAAAGATAAGAAACGACCCTAAATAGCACTAGAAAGCATAGGAACGAGGCTAGTTTGGGGACTAAATGTGCACAAATATGAGTCATATCATCTATCCTCATCTACTGCTTATAGGTGAGCTCTTTGTTGGCTAGAGCGGCCTCAAGGAGATCTACTTCCAATGCCCAATGTATACCGCTGGCCTCACTTCCTTCCAAGGCATCCAATGCTTCCAAAGGGTCTCTGATGAGAGTAGAACTTGCATGGTCCTCTACACAACAATCTATAAGGTTCATCTTGCAATGTAAACTAAGAGAAAAAGGTGATAAGTACCTTGAGGAAATATTTTTCCTCAAGGCAAAGAAAGACACAACTAAAAGCAACAAATGATAACAATTCAATTGAACACCGTTCCCGGCAACGGCTCCATTTTTGATTTGGTCTAAACTTTCTCGTCTAAGCTAACCAATCAACACAATATTTATAATCTCAACTAACTACTCTTAGTAGAGTGGTGAGTAAAGGTCGGATCCCAAGGGACGGGTATTGGATTAAGTTATCGATTGCAAGTAGCTATGTCTTAGGGTGTCATAATTTAATTTGAGTTGAGATGGTTATCTAAACTACTATGCATGTAAAAGAAAGTGAATGGAAAAACAACGCAAGTAAAGTAAATGGGGGTGTAAACAATTGATAAAAGGTATCATGGGTTAATAGGGGAATCATGGTGAAGATCATACAAACAAGTTTACATAGACGCAATCAATTTATTGTTGTAGTGGAATCAAATTAGTTTATATCTTACAATTCCTAGGAAGATTTAGGTCCCGGAGTCAAGTCGGTCAAGACTTTACAACACCAATAAGTCGACTTAGTTTCTTCCTATTCAACTATATGCATGGTCTAACAAGCCTTGAGTTAGTTTATACTTTACAAGTCTTGCTGAATGGATAAGAGATTCATGCTAGATTGTCAATCAAGCATTTCATCAAGCATAACATGTGCATAAGTTGAAACTACAACAACCAATCATTCATAAGAAAACATATTAGATTAAGTATGGATCTACCCCCGTGATTAATTCCCTTGATCCCTCATTAAGCCTAGCTAAGAGACTACTCACTCATGATCATGGTAAACATGCTAACAAGGGTGTCAATCATATTAACAAATCCAAACATGATTAATGAATAAGATTATAAACAATAATTAAGCAAGGAGTAAAGAAATTGTACCAAACTTATGATGAATAAATGGAAGGAAAGAATAATAGACGGAAACCTGATTGATGAATGAAGAGTTATCAATCCTTCAATAAACCCAAATAATCTTCCAATTACCCAACTAGATCTAAGAATTCTTCAATAATTAAGGAGGGATTAATATGGAATTAAGCTAATTGATCTCTAATATACTCTAATGACTTGATAATCATCTCCTAATACAATGGAGTATTTATACTAAGTACATGTATTAGGGTAACTAAGGGCTTAAATGACGATTAAGTCTCTAAGAAGAATATTAACGCCTTGCAAGTCCTTAAGGAGCCTCACGACCTCCCTATGTTAGACGCTCATACTGCATAGGGAATCGCCCGGCCTGCTTGTGGGACGCTCGGGCTGAGCATCGGGATGCCCTGGTTGTTCTTCAGGATGCTCCAGCTGCTCTTCAGGATGTTCGGATCATGGGTCAGCTTGGCTTCCTCTTTTCTTGACTGCCTCAAGATCCATAGGGATCATTGAGGGGTCGTAGGGGTTTTCATCATTGCCCATTCTACTTGATTTATTGACTTAGGCCTTTAGCAAACGACACACACAACGCAAACCAAGGTTTTAGATAGTTTAGCTCGGTGAAGCTGTAACACCCCCACATACCAAGGTGCCTTACCCAGGACCACCCTAGCATGTGAAGCTGTTACTATCTCGGTTGCCCGAGGTGAGTATATCAAAAGTAACTGATACCGTCATGGAGTATCAAAAATAAAAATTATAATCCGAACTACTACTATAGATAGTGGCAGTCAGGGTCGAACCACATGGAGGCAAGCAATTTAAAGTTGTCTAAATTAAGTCTAAAGTAACAGTTTTGGGGGGTTTGATTTGAATGATTCTATAACTAAAGGGCAATAAAATCAAAACTAAACTAAAGCAAATAAATGAGTAATTAAAGAAATAGATGAAATCAAATTTTAAAGGAATGCTATGATGGTCGGTTCACTGTCGTTTCGACGGCAGTATCCTAGGTAAGTCTAAAATAATCACGTAAGACGGGAAAATAAGAAGTCCTCTCAGTCCATTCTTAACAGGTAGCATCGTTCGATCTAGCTACGGGTCCCTAAGTATCACTAGTACTGACTTTCGCCCTGAAAAGTGATTCTTAAAAGCCTAAATTTTACCTATCTTTCGATCTCAGTATAATTTAGTCGTTTCAATTGGTAGTCTAATTCCCTCCCCTATCTTTCGATCTAATGTGTCAGTCAATTACTAAGTATTCAACTAGTCGCGTGCACTCGATTCGTCAAATTAAGCAATTTAATCAATTAAAACGGAGCTGATCTTACGTGAGCCGGTCGATCGACCAACTGGATCAGTCGATCGACCAAGGGTATCAGGTCTACGAAATCTATGCCGCCTACACTACAGGTCCCCTACATCTTAGCACGAAGGGTTTAGCTACTGATGATAGAATTTGTAACAACAACGAAATTAACAATTAACGAAATTGGGTGCATGATCAAATAAACTAAGCAAATAAGATGCATAAACGAAATAAGGCTTCGGGAAACTACTTTATGCGATCCTAATCTATGAATGAATGAAAGCAAACTAAAATCAAGGAATCGGAATTACCGAATGAAAGCAGGAAGAAGAATCCGAAAGTACGAACTTTATTGACGAAAATAAAGCTAATTGTATTGAATGTTTAATAACTAAATTAAATCTAATGCTAAAAAATTGATATTGAAAACCTTTAAATTCGATGCCCTAAAGCAGTAGGAAGGAGTTACGTTATATAGAAGTGTCACGTAAAACCCTTCTCCAAACCTAATTACAAATGGGCTTAGGTAAAAATCTTTTAATTCTCGTCTTTAATTTGCGTCAGAGTCGCTATGTGGTCGATCGACCACTAGGACCAGTCGATCGACCAAGCTTCGCTGAACAGTAGCTTCTGATCTGATTTAGGAATCATGCTCTGGTCGATCCACTAAGGGAATCAGTCGATCGACTGCTTCAATAGGTACTTTACTCCAAAAGCCTCGTAAATTTGTCTTTCAGGCCTCGATACGCGCACCAAGTTCGCTTCCCGAGTCTTTACTTCACGTCAGGTCCTATGCCTAATACTCGGGGACGGATTCGGCTCATTTTCCACTGATTTCTTCCTATTTCTGCAATATTACACAAAAACACGAAAGTAGACGGAAATAGGGAAAATAGTAGCATATACTACATAATTGTGCTCTGAAATGCGTGTAAAATAAGGTGTAAAACATCATATTTAGGACACGCATCAAACTTCCCCAAGCCAAACCCCTGCTTGTCCCCAAGCAAGAACTAGACTCGATCTTAAAACCTAATGGAACGCGTTCATTCTCAGAGCTAAATGCAAACTGCAAAGCCTAAACCAGTTTAATGCTAAAAATCAACAATCATTTAGTAATATGAATCATGCAAACGAGTTATGTAGTCGTTAAAAATTGGTGAACTTTAGACTATAGAGACTTATCATATTGGACTCTCACGGGTCGCTCAAATAACTCAATAAATACAGGTGAATATTTGTAAATATAGAAAGAAGTAATATTGTAATGATTCTCACCTAACTACGACCTATAAAAACATGCATGCAGTCTAATATGAAAATAATCTCTACAACCGTACATATGCACTCCAACCATTAAAGACCATTGACACATGCCGAGGATTCAATTTGGATATGTGAGGCTATGGGTAAGAAGGGACTAAGACGAATTTGGTAAAAACAGAGTTATAAGCCAAGCTAGTAACTAAGGGAACTAAATTAATAAATCATTCCAACTTCTTGCTCAAGATTAAACGATAAAGCGGTGCTAATAGTAAGCACAAATCTCACATTCTCCATACAAACTTAATTCCCCAAATGATATTAAATTGCGACATGGGAATATAAAATCACCAACTAATGAAGATTCAATCACGTGATTTTTTCTTTTTTTTTCATCTTTTTTTCATCTTTTTTTCAACTTTTCCTTTCTCATCTTTCCAATATCATCTCAATAAGAGCATATGCAACCAAAAATGAAGTAACAATCCCAAAAACTAAAACTACTAGCTTGACAAGGGCAGGCTAAATATAGGATGTAGTTTATAGGACAAAAGGGCTATTTCTGGCAGTGTGAGGCTTATGGGAAACATGAATAAAGGGGCGGCCTCTTCCACATGTGTCAACTGACCACAAACCCGAATGCATACAGGTATTAAGTAGATTAAGTTTATATTTATGCATATTTATATAACATGTCTCATAAGGAGTACTACTCACATTCCTAAATAAACCGGTCATGAATGTCACCAGTTATAAGGCTCTAAAACTCAGAATATAATGTAGTTTGCCAAAAATCTAAGTCAAGTCTCAAGATTCAGCGAATAAATTAACAAAAACTCGTAGATATTCAATAAGACTCTACTAATAACATGTTAATTAAGCACGGCTTAGGCATAAACAGATGAAAATGCAATGTCATCATTGAACTACTACCGTTCCGACTCGACCTACATGCTAAAATAAACGTGCAATTTTTTGAATTTTTTGAATTTTTTTTTTTTTTTTGATTTTTGGTTTTCTGTATATAAGAGGAAAATAAACAACAATGCAAGACAAAAATGTAAACGTGAGTGCAAAACAGAATGGATGCAACGCAAAACCCTTCCCCAAACCAAATCACACAATGTCCTCATTGTGCAAAATCATATGAGAAAATAATCAAGGGAAATGGGAATTTGCGATAATATTAACTAAAAAGACATGAAGGAGACATGGGGAACTCACAAGACTTTAAGCGTAGCAAAAGGAAACCTCCCCAAACCAGCGTGAGTTAGGAGGTTTCAGTTGCCAGCAGTGCTACCATAAGGTACCTGAAAACACAAAAGTCCCGCGCATAATTCCGAGAAAACAACTAAGAAACGAGAAATATGTGCAAAAGAATAAGAATAGAAGAAAAGGGGATCAGGACGGGAGGTGGTCGATCGACCAAAGGCATCAGTTTATCGACCAGAGCACCTGGGAACAGTGCCTCTGAAATCCTCCGCATTAGTCGTTCGACCAGGGGGTCCAGTCGATCGACTGGCATACCTGACGATTCTGCCTCTTCTCTTCGAATTAACTCAATGAATTGAGTTAAGTTGGTCTAATAACCTGCAATTGCACATAAATACAGCGCCCAAAATTGTGAAAACCCAAAAATAACAGTCTATAGTCTTAAAAATCCTATGCAAACCAAATAAAGCGAAGTTTTGCGCACACCAAAACAATAAATAGTCTAACAAAAAAATAATAAATAAATTGTTTTAAAAAGATTTGATCAACTAATAGTTGATCAAGAATGGCCACGGAATAGCCCACTTGCTCGGCTTCTGGCTACAAGAAGTAGCCTCTACAGTGCTCATCCTCTCAGTTGCACTCCTAACAACTCTTATATCCGCAGAACTCAACGGATCAACATCTCTAACATCTTCCCAATCACTGACCTCGTCTGGCTCATCAAAGTCCAAATTGGACTCCGTCACTTTGACTGGCTCCTCATCCGGCTCCTCATCAGTTGCATAGCTCAGACACCCTAGACCGCCTCTCTGCACGATGGGCTCTCTCATGACTGGAGCAACATGCGGCTCTAACTTCCCCAAACCAGCTCCTGCAATAGTCAAAACAGAAGGATCTTCCTCCAATTTGCTCCCAATCTGGGGCGGAGGTGTTATAGCAGAATTAGGCATAGGGGCAGGTATATCAGGCAACACAACATAAGATTTAACTACATTGCAAGTTACTGGGTACATAGCATCCTTCTTCTTATAGGTCTAGGTAAAAATAATGGACTGTTTTCCTACCTTAAAGGTCAATGTCCCTGAGCCAACATCTATAACTGCACCAGCAGTGTGCCGAAATGGTCTACCCAAAATGATAGGAATGTGAGCATCCTCGGGTATATCTAGCACAATGAAGTCAATTGGGAAAAAAAACTTTCCTATTTGCACAGGAATGTCCTCTAAGACTCCTATAGGCTGGACCGTAGAACGATCAGCCATCTGCACTGTCATGTTTATAATTGCAAACCTAGTCAATTTCAATTTATTAGCAAGACTCAAAGGCATAACACTAATACTGGCCCCTAGGTCACACAATGCCTTCTCAATAGAAAAGGTGCCAATATTACATGGGACAGAAAAACTACCTGGGTCTTCTAGCTTATGAGGTGCAGTATGAGTCAAATAGGAAGATGACTCCTCAGTTAATGCGACAAATTGCACAGTATCAAGTGACTTCTTTTTAGACAACAGTGGCTTCATAAATTTCATATAGGCAGGCACTTGATTAACTAATTCTAGGAAAGGAACTTGCACATTTAAACTACGAATAACATTTTCAAACTTGTTAAACGATACCTGTTCCTTTGTCGGCACCAATCACTCTGGATAAGGGGCTGTAAGAACCAACTTAGCCCTCTCCTCTAAGTCTCTCATACCGGCATCAGTGGACTTAGGCTGAAAATCCACTACTTTGTCCTTGTTGTAGCTCGAACCTTCTTCAGACCGTCTCAGGAATGAACCATTAACCGTCGTAGGGTCATACTTTGGAACCAGAACTGACCCATTAGCATTTGGATCTTGCCTTAATAATTTCGGAGTCGTCGTAGCCCGAAATAAGTAGTCCCTCAAGTTGTCTGGCATTGGAGGACGAAAAGGTTCACAACCAGACGTGTCTTCAGTCGATCGACCAAGTGTGTCGGTCGATCGACCAACTGCACTGTTGCTCAAAGCTTCTGTTTTGTTACAAACTCTCCACTGTTCATCAGATGCGGTCGATCGACCAGGTGTGTCAGTCGATCGACTGATGCACCTGCTGATCGTCTTTTTCTTGCTACTGTTCATTTCAGCCTTTTTCTTACTCGGTTCTGCCTCATCTTTTTCATTAACATCTTCGACCATAGTGGGCCCATCAAGGGTAGACCCACTCCTCAAAGTCATCGCATTTAGAGTCTCTTTTTTATCCGGCTGCGAGGTAATTGCCCCGGAGCTCTAGTTGCACTTTTGCTTGCCAGTTGGGCAATTTGGCTCTCCAACATTTTTGTAGAAGTCTCTCTAGCTAGAGACTCCTTTTGCAGCAAACCCGACAAATTCTGAACCATGTTTTTCAATTCATAAATATCAGAACTTTGAAATTGCTGCTGCTGAGGCACATAGAGAGGCTTTTGATCTCTTCTGCTTGCTTATGAGGGGGCACATAGTTTTTTTGCTGCTTCTTTCTTTGTGGTGGACCCGGATTAAGAACATTCTGGTTAGTCCACCTTAAATTGGGGTGGACATTAGAGGGATCGGGATAAGCACCAGTCTGCCTAAAATGTTGAAAGGCAGCACATGTTTCATTTGAACTAATACAAAACTCCGAAACATGTCCCTCTCCTCCACATCTTTTGCATGTAAAGGAACCGTCTGAAACTGCATTAACTTTATATATCCCACCTTTTTGAGATCCCCCAAAATCTAACTTGTCGAATCGCACAGTAAGGGCCTCTATTGCAGCTGTAGTAGGGGATTCAGCTGCTCTTCTCTGATTTCCTCTAGAATTCACATGCTCAGCTTTATGGCTGCCATATCTTCAATAATCTTCCACCCCTTAGTCTCTCCACTATTCTCCTGGAATCTGCCATTAGCTGCAGCATCCAAGATAGCCCTCTAATCATCATAAAGCCCATTATAGAAATGATTACACAGGAACCATTGCTCGAACCCATGGTCCGGAATGGATCGCACCAGTCTCTTGAAACGGACCCATGCCTCATGAAAATCCTCATCAGAACCATGTTTAAAGCTTGTGATCTGAGCTCTAATCGCATTGGTCTTCGATGCAGAGAAGTATTTTTTTATAAAATGCTAGGGCCAGCGAATTCCAATCAGTAATCCCATTAGCAGCTCGATCCAGATCTCGGTACCACTCCCTAGCAGCATCACGGGGCGAGAATATGAACATCGTCTCTTTTATCGGTCTGGGTCACACCTTCTTTGGTGGGGGTATGGAACAACGATGAGTCAATGAATATCTCCATATGTTTACTGCATCTTCGTTTGCGGCTCCCCCAAATTGGTTTCTCTCAACCAAGTTAATGTAGGACGGTTTTGCTTCGAATTTTCTATCCGTCCCCGGTGGCAACGCGAATCCCTTATAGAGATTCTCACTTTTGGCTCGGAGTGATGGCTATACTTGCTTCTTGACCATATCCGGAGATGTAACGGTCTCAGCTGAAGAAGTAGAAATAGGAGATGAAGGTGGATCCTCCTCAAATAACTCGTTCTCGTAATAACTGGACAGAGTACTTAGCTCTTCCTCCGTCGTCAATACTCTAGATGATCGTCTCAACTCACGCAAAGTCTTCTCGATCTCAGGATCTAACGGTCGTAATTCACCACCCTGTGACCTGCGCATAAGAGGAAACTACAAGTAGAATATGAGAACAGTTTAAGAACAGATGTCCCTTAAACCAAGAAAAAGACTAAAATTAAACAACTAAAAATTAAACAATTGCCTCCCCGGCAACGGCGCCAAAATTTGATACCGTCGTGGAGTATCAAAAATAAAATTTATAATCCGAACTACTACTATAGATAGTGGCAGTCAGGGTCGAACCACAAGGAGGCAAACAATTTAAAGTTGTCTAATTTAAGTCTAAAGTAACAGTTTTGGGGGGTTTGATTTGAATGATTCTATAACTAAAGGGCAATAAAATCAAAACTAAACTAAAGCAAATAAATGAGTAATTAAAGAAAATAGATGAAATCAAATATTAAAAGGATGCTAAGATGGTCGGTTCACTGTAGTTTCGACAGCAGGATCCTAGGTAAGTCTGAAATAATCACGTAAGACGGGAAAATAAGAAGTCCTCTCGGTCCATTCCTAACAGGTAGCATCTTTTGATCTAGCTACGGGTCCTTAAGTATCACTAGTACTGACTTTCGCCCTGAAAAGTGATTCTTAAAAGCCTAAATTTTACCTATCTTTCGATCTCAGTATAATTTAGTCATTTCAATTGGTAGTCTAATTCCCTCCCCTATCTTTCGATCTAATGGGTCGGTCAATTACTAAGTATTCAACTAGTCGCGTGCACTCGATTCGTCAAATTAAGCAATTTAATCAATTAAAACGGAGCTGATCTTACGTGAGTCGGTCGATCGACCAACTGGATCAGGCGATTGACCAAGGGTATCAGGTCTACGAAATCTACGCCACCTACACTACAGGTGTGGACACGGCCCACCTGCGAGCCCACTTCGATCAGTGGACACACATCGATCTTTTTGAAAGCCACGCTCGGCGGCGTAAAGATGCTTTCGACCGGATCGTTTTAGATCGGTCGGTTTCTTCTCGGTAAGGGTCTTGAAACGATTAGAGATATTCGGAGTCGCCACCAAGCAGTTGTGGGATGCCTGGAATCCGTTCCAAATCCACTTTATACCTCGGTCAAATCGAAGCACAAAGCAGCGTTTGACATAGGTACTAAAGATAAGGAAATCATCCCTCTTTAGCATCCTATCTCTAGAATGACTCTCGTACGCCCTGGATAAGGTCGTCCACTATCCAAAGTTTCTGAGTAAGAGGTGAAGGTACGTATTGGGAAGCCCTTTAATCAGACACCCAATCCCACCCGCGTTAGCGGCCTCTACTGATCGATCTTGATTGGTTGAATGCAAAAGTTGATAAAACGGTTTAAATGCATGAATGCGCATCCAATAATTTAAACCTAATATGTGAGAGCTTTCTAAGTCGGTTGATTTAATCCAAGTATCAAGTATAAGATATTGAGTTGGATTAATGGTTGATTTGCATGCAAGACGGAAATTAAACATCCATTTACCGTATTAGGTTTAGGGTGCATAACATGATCCATTTGTCTTAGTAAGGCATTTTGCAAATATGGTTTTGGATAATCAAATAGTCATCTGATCCGTTCTATATCTGGGCTAACCGGAGTCGGGATCGTCCTAGACTAATGCTGGAAGGGAACAGGCCCTGTACCAGACGGCTATATGAGGCGCGAGCCAGCCGGCGGTGTAAGGGGCCTTCCTCTGGTTTTGAAAATGAGAAATGAAGAGCCTGTTTAGGCGCGGGTTAGCCCACGGTTTATGTGTAACACCCCCATACTCCAAGTGCCTTACCAGGACCACTCAGGTATGAGGATGTCACCATCTCGGTTACCCGAGGCATGATAATCATAAGACAATGAAGAAACATACTTTATTAAATAAGTTTAAGTGATTACATTACAAAACCAATGTAACCAAAATTACAACTGTCCTCAAACTATAAACCAACTGAAAGGAACTATTCTAATAAACACAGCGGAAGACTAAAGACTCTGATATGTGATGACTCCATCCCCTGCTAGATCCCACGCGTATCCAAGATATACCGCAAGCAATCGCTCACCACCCCGAATGGATCACCACAGTTTTTAAAACATTTAAACGGGGTCAGTACTAATCACACAACTTATATATATGTATATCAATAATAAGACAAACAGACAGCTGAACTGTCACACACACACACACACCACCAACCAATCCCCATCATCTCAATCCGACCGTCCACTTTGGACCAGCCCACGCGATGGGGGACCGCTGCCGTTCCCACCTAAGCCCCGCTCATCATACGAGCGATAACCCTGTCCCATTAATGTGCACATCCCCTTTCGTGGCGGGTTCCACGAAGGGCGAAACTAGGGCGTGAGATCACTCCCGCAAGTGACCCCACTCAGCCGAGAACGCATCTCGAGAGCCATAGAAACCAATCACAATCACAATCCCAATCACAATCACAATCATCATATCAAACAACTAACTACAGCACATCACCAATATCCCATTATGGGACTAATACTGAGTAGGAAATCCTACCTGGAAAGCACAACAAGCAGACGGTATCTACAGCTGTATCAAAACGCCTCTTCTACGAACCCTCCTCCTATCATATAACACACATAGGCCATACATCACATACTACACATAAAAACCCCCCAATCCCTAAATTAGGGTTTAACCAATCTTAACCAAACATTATAAAAATTATGTTAAAAGCTTACCCTTGACGCAAGGAACTCAACGACACGAACAACGACAAGAACTGACCGTCTGAACTCCGGGAATTGCTAAGAATGCGGTTAGGAAGATGAACTGACTGCTTTCTCTCTTAAACAGGGTTTTAGGTTTTGCAAAAGTGATTTAAAACAATGACGATTATGTTTAAATACCTTAATCGCATAATTAACAAAACCCGAGAAAACTCCCCGTAAAACCGGACACTCGATCGAGTACCCAAGGTACTCGATCGAGTACCCCCTTACTCGATCGAGTACCCCAGCTACTCGATCGAGTACCCAACAGGTCAGAAACTATTTTATTTCACAACTTACCCTTACTCGACAGAGTAAGGGCTACTCGATAGAGTACCCCAAGACTTATAAATACGGAGTATTACATTATGTGCCGTGTTCTGACCTTTTAGAAAATGTTATAGAACGTGTTGAAAATGGGTATTTGAACCCGGTTTGATTTGAAGAGGTCGTTTAGACCGCATTTGTTGATTTGAAGAACTAGACTCGAATAATCATCATTATTTTGATAATATTCGGTGTCGGGTTCGATTTGACAGACTTGACATGAATAGTTTTGAAAATGATTATGGACTAATTGTTTTAAGTCCATTTGAATGTTATTTGTCGATACTCATCATCGTACCCGGGTTAAAATCCGGCATGGTAAGTAGAACCAAGGATGACTTTGTGTTGGTGACTAATATATTTATTTGAAAATGTAAAGAAATGAAATAAAAGGCTTTAAAATACCTTTTAAATGTTATTAACCAAATATTATCACCGAAACACGGATTTAACCGTCATGGTATGAGGAACCAAGGGTGAAAAATGCTTTATGGTAAAAACATGTGAAATAAAATAACAATGGTTCGAAAATACTTGAAATGATGAAAACCGATTACAAATATGAAAAATGGATTAAGGGAAATGACGAGAACAAACACGGTTGATCTCTGGTCTGAATACCCCATTTAGGCGCGGGCTAGTTGGCGACCTAAGGGGCTTCTGCCTCAGACCAAAAATCAGTTTTGGCTCGTTTATTCCATGTTTTGGTTCATGTTATGTATGTTTTAGCATGTTATAGTCATGAAACGAATGAAAACATAATAAAAGAGGATTTTTACACCCTCATACTTACATGTTTGGTTATGGCGAGTGACCGACGTAAGTGTAATAACTCGTTTGATCGGAAAAAACTCGGTTTAAAACCGTTTTGGTAAGTAAAAAGAGTGTTTTAAAAGTTTAGTGATGGTGTTGTGGTCGAAATGGTCGGTCATGTGATTTAATGCACGATGACGGTACCAACCAATGTGTAAGGCTCGTGTTTACGATCGGTAGGTCGTAAATACGCGTCGGGTTGTGACTTAAGAAGTCGAGTCGAGAATTTTAAGGGAGAAAAGAGGGGGCGGACACTCGCGTAAATCTCAAATGGGTGGCATTTGAGGGGTATTTATAGGAGAATGAGTGTTTGTGTGAGTTTTGAGCGACGTGGCCACTAGGGCTGCTCATAGACGCGCGAGCCATGTCGCGGTTCTTCGAGTTGTGTTGTCACTTTCACAACAAACGCAATCATGATTTGTTCTATCCTAGGTTTTGTAGTCACATGTTTGGTACTTGACCAACATGAATCCGGGAAAACTTAAGGTAGAAGGTTTGGAAAGTTTTGTTTTTGGTGGTTGACTCGGTTTGACTCGTTGTTGGAGTCGGGATTTGAATTTTTGAGTCAGTTTTTGGTCCGGTGTCGGTTTTGACTCTAGTTAGTGTCATTGCAACCCCGTCGTCGTGCATTAAGCACTCCAGGAATTTTTGAAATGTTTTGAAATGTTTTATTTTCGAAATCGTTTTAAGTTTTTCGACGTAAAGTTGTACACAAACTGTCGATCAAACGCCGCGATTCCAAAACATGTTGTAGTCCGATAATCATCGGGTGTTTGTTGGAGTCTCAGCAGATACTGGGTATCTGCAACAGGCCCTAAACATCTTAGCACGAAGGGTTTAGCTACTCGTGATAGAATTTGTAACAACAACGAAATTAACAATTAACGAAATTGGGTGCATGATCAAATAAACTAAGCAAATAAGATGCATAAACGAAATAAGGCTTCGGGAAACTACTCTATGCAATCCTAATCTATGAATGAATGAAAGCAAACTGAAATCAAGGAATCGGAATTACCGAATGAAAGCATGAAGAAGAATCCGAAAGCACGAACTTTATTGACGAAAATAAAGCTAATTGTATTGAATGTTTAATAACTAAATGAAATCTAATGCTAAAAACTTGATATTGAAAACCTAAAAATTTGATGCCCTAAAGCAGTAGGAAGGAGTTACGTTATATAGAAGTGTCACGTAAAACCCTTCTCCAAACCTAATTACAAATGGGCTTAGGTAAAAATCTTTTAATTTGCGTCAGAGTCGTTGTGTGGTAGATCGACCACTAGGACCAATCGATCGACCAAGCTTCGCTGAACAGTAGCTTATGATCTGATTTAGGAATCATGCTTCGGTCGATCGACTAAGGGAATCAGTCGATCGCCTGCTTCAACAGGTACTTTACTCCAAAAGCCTCGTAAATTTGTCTTTCAGGCCTCGATACGCGCACCAAGTTCGCTTCCCGAGTCTTTACTTCACGTCAGGTCCTATGCCTAGTACTCGGGGACGGATTCGGTTCATTTTCCGCTGCATTCTTCCTATTTCTGCAATATTACACAAAAAACACGAAAGTAGACGGAAATAGGGAAAATAGTAGCATATACTACATAATTGATGCGTGTAAAATAAGGTGTAAAACATCATATTTAGGACACGCATCAGTAATCATTTAGAAACATTTTTATAAAGTTTAACGATTACACCGTCTCAAAGAAATACCAAAACGAAAGTGTATAATTCTCAATACAAATGAAATCCAAAACATCTAAACTCGTAACAACGGAAGCTAGACCATTCTAGGATTGGACAGTAGGAAGGCGAACCGCGAGTATCCTTATCTTGGGAGTCCTATTATTTTACAGGTAAGAACCCGTTTTCTGTCCTATTCAGCCGTTTCCTTTCTTTCTTTTTTTCTTTTTTTTTTCGTTTTTTTTTTTGCCAGTTTTGGATACTAACTCCCATCCCCTTATTTTGCAGATCTAGCTAATGGAAAGGCTGCGGTTGATCGAGCCCCCAGTTGACGTGACAGGATATCGCTCTCGATCAATTGTGATGAGAACGAGGCAATACATGGTGGACTTCACTCGAATATACAATTATTGGGAAAATAAATTGAAGAGTGAAGGTGGGCCTTTGAATAGGTGGATCGTGCCGTATTGGCATCTTAGATCGGTGACTGGAGTATCGTCTTTGGATCTAACACGGTCAATTCGCGTTCCCGGCATGGAATTCATGGTCTATACATTTTCGGAGAGATTGATGAGGCAAGTGGGCATAAGACAGAAAATCCCAAAGCTAGACACCGTCCCTCAAACTGCCTTGGTGCATACTTCGTAGTCTTATCGAGAGTGGGCAATTCGCTAGGCCCAAAGGAATATGTGGTTCATACCCGTTCCGGTTGGCTCGTTATGGGTATCTGACTCATATATGCAGTGGAGGAAAGCTAGCACTACCGAGAAGCGTGAAAAGCTAAGGAAGCACGAGCCCGTAGACTATAAGATCCGCGAAGTGGCGAAGGAGAACCAAAAGTACTTAACTGAGGAGGAAGAAGAGGCCGGATATCGGGTCGTCCGTCCGTCGAAGAAACCAAAGAATGCTCCTGTCGAGAAGTGGTGGTGGATCGAAATGGGAAAGCTACACCGTGAAAACGACCGTTAGTGATTAGGTTGGAAATACCGCAAGAGCGTCCTGCTCGTGGTCGAGACAAGAAATGTGACAAAGGCGGCAAAGGCAAGGGGAAAATGGAAGAGTAGCCTTATTCATTTTTAATACTATTATTTAATATTTGAGTTGTAAGAAATGGCGGGGTTTTTAGAATCCTAGCCTAGCATTTTAATTTTCAGCATTTTTAATTAAATGTATTTGACGTACTACTATTATTTAAGGAGTAATGAATTAATGATTTATTAGTTAAGAAACTTTTATAAATTTTATTTATTTATTCTTGTCGTATTTCAAATGCAACATACAAATGTCCTTCTATTTGTTGGAGCCGTGTCCTCCAGTTAGTGCGGATAACGTTATTGCACATACACTTGTACGGACAAGTGGGAGCTTGTTGGGGCTGGTGTCCTCTACAGTTAGTGCAATAACATTTAAATCTCTAAAAGGATCAAAGGGTATACTTTTGTATTATTATCAGTTGGTCCACGTTTATCAATAACGGTTGGCTTGCTAGATAAGTTTGACGTTATTGTCATACTGATGGCGGTGATCAACTGGTCCCTAAAAGTCACACCTATAGGATACGTTTGAGAGATGTGACGGTATGAAAATACAGTCATGTTGATGCCTAATTTGACTAAGCAGTTAGTCGGAGTTATTGACTAATAATTAGTCAAACGCGATGTTGAGATAATTATTTAATACGGATTAAATAATAATGGCTAAGACGAATTAAGCGGTTATTTCGTAAATTAAATATAAACGATTATACTTAATTGATGTATATTGAATTAATTATACAATATTGTCTTTGTCGGACATGTATTAATATTTCGACTAATCCATGTTACTAGTCGATGTTTTAATAACCGATAACCGATGACGATTTATAATAAAACCCGTCATATACATTTTAGCGAAATCGAGTCGGACCACGAGTTAAAAATAAGGAGAAAGTGGAAAGCCCACTTCCCCCTTCATGAAACTTACGGCCGAATGAAGGAACAAAAGGAGAGCTTCTCCTCTTTTTGCCTGAACTCATTTTTCATTTGAAAGAAAATTAGGTTTTTGAGAGCATTCTTCTCTGAAAAACCTAGATCTCTCATCTAGCAAAAATTCACACAAAACTCTCTCAATATTGCAAGTCAATTAGAGAGTATTTCTAGCACAAGGGGCATAGTCTCAGACGGTCTTGGGTGCAACGATTAGGAGGAAATCTACTTTGATTTCTGTTCTTAGGCCGCATTTCAAAGGACCCGAGGTTGATTCTTGTTCTTTATCGTTTCTCTATTGTTTTTCGTTTATGAGCATAAATCGCATGTTAAATTTACGTTATAGTCCTAAAATTTAAGGGTTTTATACGGATATTACCCCACAAGTGGTATCAGAGCGAGGCCACGTAAATTTTTCTTTGTGATTTTCTTTAAACGAATTGAATCGATATTTTTTTTTTGCATAAAAATCCGTGCGGCTGCATTTTTTTTTTGCCTCGGCATGTTTTTTTTTAGCACGGCTGGTTTTGTGTTTTTTTATGCATTGGAAGCCGTGCCACACGGCTTATTGCTGATCAGTCTCAATCGTCTGATTTTGTTTTTCGATTTGTTCTTTGCATATTGTTATTTTAAACGATAATCATAGCAATATGTTAAAGATTTGTCTTTTGTAATTTTTGTTTTAATACGGATTATGTTCAAATTGCAATTGATTTTGTAAAATCGACTTTGTTTGGCCTGATATGGCTCACGGCTTGAGGTATTAATAAAAAAAAAAAAAAATTTTGGGGATGCTCTCGGTCAGGCCGTGAGATAAAAGAAAAAAAAAATTTTGTGTTTTTGTTTTTTTTGCTGCTCTCGGCATTTGCAGCTGAAATAAAAAAAAAAAAATTTTCGTTTTTTGGCCATAACATATGCATAATACGGATTGTATGCATTCGCTTGATAGTGAAACGGTTCACTCACGTACCATTTAGTTATTTTAAAGCGATTTAAAGTAACGGATTATCATGGATTAAAATTAAGTTGATTAAAGCGGTTTTGTCACATAATTTTAATTATTAAAGGTGGTTTGGATAAATTTAACATAATTACGGAATTATGTCACGAATAAATTTTTTTTAGTTGATGCATTTTTATTTATCGTTATTTTGAATGCCTTGAATGTTTTAATTACGTATTTAATTTTTACAAACGATTGTAACTTAGTGTGGCCTTAGTAGAACGTGTTACCGTAATGATGGAACACGGTCTTGGTTGTATTTTGAGATCTCGCATCTCCATTTTGATTTTTCCTTGTAATTACAGTTTTAATTTAGAATGTAAATAGGTTTATTTTTGTAAATTTTAATTGTAATTTTGAGAAGACCAAAGATGGAGATCGGATGCTCACTCCCGATGCATGGACAAAGATGGAACATCAAGACAAGCTTCTCGGGTCCAACAGTGGATTCCAAAGTTGTATTATGTTCTTTTTACTAGGATAGGCCACACTAGGACTTTTATTTACGTTTTGCATTCTTTTATTTATTTTATCGTAACGATAGATTGCATCATATTCCGCCTAAAACCAAACCACCTAATAATTGCATGAAAACTGACTCATATAGAGGTCACGCGTTAGTTTTCTATGATATACAGATATCACACGTTTTTTATATATAAGCCATCACCTAAATTAATTCATTCACGCAATGCTAGTTTTTCGTTCACTTAAAATGAATTAAAACTAAGTTGATGGGATCTTCCTCGTATAACCAAAAATTGAGAATAGTCTTCATAGGTCAAACTCCAATGAATCCCTTCTTCGTCGGTAGGCATAATATGACCCCTTCTACGTCGGGTAAGTTGGAACTGATTGACCTATTTTATCTCAACACTATGGTCACTCGTACGATCCTGTGATTATGGTGGACTATAGATAGGATTTACGGAAATCTATCGACCAAGAGTTCTAACGATAGAACTAGCTAAACAGTTGGCTTATCGATTTACGGAAATTGAGTCTTGGGATCACTTGTATAATTCTTGAGGGAGATCAATTATGCAAGTGCAATGAGTCTACACGATTAAAATGAATTTTAAATAGACTTAAATCACCTCGATGAGTTGCTTATTTCGTTTTGTTTTTCCTTTCTTTTTCAGTGTAGATCACGATCACTTAAACTGCTAATAACAAAATGGTGGCCGTCCGACGACTCAATGCCAAGTGCCACATTGGACCGTGAGTCCTGGCTTCGGATCTTCATGAATCAGATGAATCAGTCAACTCGACTGAAGAATGATGGATCAAACTTCGCGGACTGGGAGGCGGCATTACGGAAAGCTGCCGCCGCCGACGGAAGCTCAAATATCCGACGAGCCCATCCCGTCAAACCCAGGCCCCACGGCTGGAGCTAACGAGATCGCCAAGTATAACGATTTCGTCATGGAAGCGGGTGCGATTAAAAACGTACTCATTTTTGCAATGGAATCCAATTTGCAGAAACGCTTCATAGCCCAAGGTGCAAACAAGATTTTCACCACGCTCACTAAGGAATTCTCGAAAGCACCGAGAATCGTGACCTATGAGCATACCACTCGCTTCTTTGATGCGAGACTCCAGAAGGGCCAACCGGTTAGCGCACACATTCTCAGCATGATTGAGAATGTCGAGAGACTGGAGGCGCTTGATTGTAAAATCAGCGAGAACATCGTGATTGACCGCATGCTTCATTCACTCCATGATGGTTTTGCGCTCTTTAGAGAGAATTACTATATGAATGATTTGAAGAAAAGTCCTCATGAACTACACTCCCTACTCGTACAGACCGAGAAGGATATGAAGTTTAGTGGGAGCTTGAAACAGGATGTTCTCGTTGTGTCAAACAAGGGCAAGGGTAAGGGCAAAGCTCAGGCAGACCTAGCAGTAGGTAAACCGAAGTTTAAGAAGTCGGGATCAGGTAAGAGTGGGCCTGGTGAGTCGAGCAACTCATCAGTCACGACAAAGAGCAAGACCGAAAACATGGAATGCCATCACTGCCACATGACTGGGCATTGGAGGCGTACATGTCCTGTTTACCATGAGGACATAAAAGCAGGTCGCGTTAAACCTGTTGGTATGTCTTCTTCCTCTTCTACTTTTATTCATATGATTGAGATTAACCACGCAAGTTACGGAACTTGGGTACTAGATACTGGTTGTGGTTTTCATCTGTGTAATCATGTGCAGGGGCTCCAAAACATCGAACCCCTCGTAAAGGGTGAGGTGGACCTGCGTGTCGGGAATGGAGCACGAGTGGCTGCCGTCTAGAGGGGAACATACGTGATCCAACATCCTAGCGGATTTGAGTTATTTTTATATAACTGCTATTATGTACCCAGTCTTTCTAAAAACATTATTTCAGTTTATGCACTTGACAAACTTGGTTTTTCATTTGTAATAGAGAATAATACTTGCATTTTCTCATTACACGATATGATTTATGGCAAGGCAGTCTCCATGAACGGAATTTATGTTTTAGATCAGACCACCGAAATATTACACGTAATGAATAAGAAGTTAAAGGTTGGTGACAAAGATCAAACGTATCTATGGCACTGCCGTATGGGACACATTAATGAGAAACGCGTAAAACAGCTCATAAAGAATGGAGCTATCTCGGCCTTTGATTTTCAATCATTTGGCACGTGTGAATCATGTCTCATTGGTAAGATGACTCGAATTTCCTTCAAAGGTGTTGGAATGCGCGCTGCTGACCTATTAGGACTCATACATACAGATGTGTGTGGACCTATGTCAATCACCGCACGAGAAGGCTATAGGTATTTCATCACTTTCACGGATGATTTAAGTAGATATGGCTATGTCTACTTAATGAAGCACAAAAGTGAATCCTTTGAGAAATTCAAGGAATACCAGAATCGGGTACAGAACCTACTGGGTAGAAAGATTAAAATCGCGCTCAGACCGTGGTGGCGAGTATCTTTCTCACGAGTTTGATCAACACCTCAAAGACTGTGGGATTGCCTTGCAGTTAACTCCACCTGGAACACCTCAGTTGAATGGTGTGTCCGTACGGAGAAATCGAACACTACTTGATATGGTTCGATCCATGATAAGTCACACCGTGTTGCCTGACTCATTGTGGGGTTATGCTCTTCGTCAATTTGCTCTAATACTTAACCGAAGTCCGTCTAAAGCTGTTGACAAGACTCCATATGAACTATGGAAGGGAACGGTCCCTAACTTGTCCTTTATACGGGTTTGGGGCTGCGAGGCTTATGTCAAGTGGAGACACGAGGATAAGCTCGGCCCGCGATCGGTCAAGACATACTTTATAGGTTATCCTAAAGGAACACTTGGTCATTACTTTTATTCGCCAACCGAAGAACGTGTATTTGTTGCGGCTAGTGCGACATTCTTAGAGAAGGAGTTTCTCGAGAATGCAAAGAGTGATAGAACCTTCGAGTGTCGGAGATTCCGAACCAAATACCGAGCAACCATTGGAGGAACCAGTTCCTTCAATCCCATTTGCAGATTAATATTCCGAGGAACCTAGGAGGTCGGGAAGAGTCTCTATTCCTCCGGACAGATACATTGGTATGGTCGAGGAACATGACATAGATGACATTCTACTCTTAACGAGTAGTGAACCCGCAACCTATAAAGGTGCCATGACTAGTTCTGACTCAAAGCTATGGCTTGAGGCCATGCAATCCGAGATGGACTCCATATATGAGAACAACGTATGGGATCTTGTTGACTTACCTGCTAAGGTTCGTCCCCTTCAATGCAAATGGCTTTACAAGATAAAGCATTCTGTGGAAGGTCAACAAGATATCTATAAAGCACGACTAGTTGCTAAAGGTTTCACCCAAGTGCCAGGTTTGCACTACGATGAAATATTTGCACCCGAAGTCATGCTGCGTTCCATTCGGATTATCTTAGCGATTGCCGCTTTTCATGACTATGAAATTTGGCAGATGGATGTGAAAACCGCCTTCTTAAACGGTTTTTTGAAGGAAGAGTTGTACATGGTACAACCCGAAGGTTTCATCGATCCTGAACATCCTAAGAAAGTATGCAAGCTTAAGCGTTCCATTTATGGACTTAAGCAAGCTTCGAGGAGTTGGAACCATCGTTTCGACCAAGTGATAAAAGAAAATGGATTTACTCGATCGGTCGAGGAACCATGTCTATATATCAAGTCGAGTGGGAGCAAGATTGTCTTCCTAATATTGTATGTCGATGACATACTCCTGATTGGGAATGACATACCTCTCTTAACTTCGGTAAAAGTATGGTTGAAGAACCATTTCCAGATGAAAGATCTGGGTGAGGCACAAAGAATTTTGGGCATCCGTATCTATCGAGATAGATCACGTCGGATGTTATCTCTCAGTCAGGAGTCTTATATAGACAAGATACTAGAGAGATTCAGCATGACTAACTCCAAAAAGGGGTTCCTTCCTATGGCTCCACGGGTGCATTTGAGCAAGTCTCAGGCACCAGAGACACCGGAAGAGAAAGTGCGCATGACACGGATTCCTTATGCCTCGGCTATAGGATCAATCATGTATGCCATGATATGCACACGTCCGGACGTGGCATATGCATTGAGTATGACAAGTCGATTCCAACAGCATCCAGGTGAATCACATTGGATGGCTGTCAAGAACATTCTTAAGTACCTACGGAGGACTAAAGATTGGGCATTGACTTATGGAGGCGAACAAAAGCTATGCGCAACCGGTTACGCAGATGCTAGCTTCCAAACGGATCGAGATGACTCGAAATCTCAGCCTGGATTCGTTTTTACTCTTAATGGCACTGCAGTCAGCTGGAAGAGTTCTTAACAAAGTGTTACAGCAGATTCTACGACTGAGTCCGAGTACTATGCCGCGTCTGAAGCTGCAAAGGAAGCGTTATGGATGCGTCAATTCTTACAAGGACTATCTGTAGTGCCTAGTTCGAATGACCCGATCACCATCTATTGCGACAATAGAGGTGCCATCTTCCAAGCTAAGGAGCCTAAGTCTAGCAACAAGTCAAGACATGTACAACGGAAAGCTCATCTAATCCGAGATTACGTGGAGCAAAAGGAGGTAGTGATAGAAAAGATTGCTACAGATGATAACATAGCAGATCCTCTCACTAAACCATTATGACAAGATAAGCATGAAGGGCATGTTAATTCCATGGGAATTAAACGTGTTCCTGAGTTGTAGTACTCTTTTATGGATTAGATTCATTCTCTTTTGTACTCTATACGACATCATCGTTTTGATATTTATATATTTTGTTTTTCATGTGGATTTATACGACAATTTTGAACACCACAAAGTGAACTGAACAAACATTATATTTTTGGTCCTTAATTGCCCACGTGAGCTGATAACTCTGGCAGTTATTTTGTGACGTTGGTTGATGGTGGGTTCAACGAGCCATAAGTCAAAAGGTTGTGACCAATCACGAGAGGCGAGTTATACGGATATCTCGTAGGACACAATTGTGACATCGACATGGAGTCCTAAATGTTTTATAACATTCGGTGCCAGGTCGTGGATAGGACCTCCATGGTGATCCTAAGAGTCGATTCTTTTGACTATCGACTGTCTCTTGAGACTAAGGCAGATTTTGGGTGACTTTGGTTTCTTTCTCACGGTCATCCGTAACAGGGGGCCAAGTAGATTTTTTTCTGGGTCATTTCATGTTGTGCTTAGATCGGCAGGAGTCGAGTTGAAGGAAATATTCAGCCTTTATCAGGTACTCGATATTTCTCGGGGCCACTCGAGGAGTCAGAATCGAAATGCATGGCCATACTCGAATACGAATTCGTTTTATCAGTTGAGTTACTCTCTAGTCGGGGAAACCACTCTTGATACAGATCGATTGTAAAATACGACCTTTGCGGATCCGGATCTGCAAATTGTTTTACATTGAGTGGGAGAAATTTTAAATGAATATGAGAATCGGTTATCGCACATACACTTGTACGGACAAGTGGGAATTTGTTGGAGCCGTGTCCTCCAGTTAGTGCGGATAACGTTATTGCACATACACTTGTACGGACAAGTGGGAGCTTGTTGGGGCTGGTGTCCTCTACAGTTAGTGCAATAACATTTAAATCTCTAAAAGGATCAAAGGGTATACTTTTGTATTATTATCAGTTGGTCCACGTTTATCAATAACGGTTGGCTTGCTAGATAAGTTTGACGTTATTGTCATACTGATGGCGGTGATCAACTGGTCCCTAAAAGTCACACCTATAGGATACGTTTGAGAGATGTGACGGTATGAAAATACAGTCATGTTGATGCCTAATTTGACTAAGCAGTTAGTCGGAGTTATTGACTAATAATTAGTCAAACGCGATGTTGAGATAATTATTTAATACGGATTAAATAATAATGGCTAAGACGAATTAAGCGGTAATTTCGTAAATTAAATATAAACGATTATATTTAATTGATGTATATTGAATTAATTATACAATATTATCTTTGTCGGACATGTATTAATATTTCGACTAATCCATGTTACTAGTCGATGTTTTAATAACCGGTAACCGATGACGATTTATAATAAAACCCGTCATATACATTTTAGCGAAATCGAGTCGGACCACGAGTTAAAAATAAGGAGAAAGTGGAAAGCCCACTTCCCCCTTCATGAAACTCACGGCCGAATAAAGGAACAAAAGGAGAGCTTCTCCTCTTTTTGCCTGAACTCATTTTTCATTTGAAAGAAAATTAGGTTTTTGAGAGCATTCTTCTCTGAAAAACCTAGATCTCACATCTAGCAAAAATTCACACAAAACTCTCTCAATATTGCACGTCAATTAGAGAGTATCTAGCACAAGGGGCATAGTCTCAGACGGTCTTGGGTGCAACGATTAGGAGGAAATCTACTTTGATTTCTGTTCTTAGGCCGCATTTCAAAGGACCCGAGGTTGATTCTTGTTCTTTATCGTTTCTCTATTGTTTTTCGTTTATGACCATAAATCGCATGTTAAATTTACGTTATAGTCCTAAAATTTAAGGGTTTTATACGGATATTACCCCACACTATTTACATCTTAAAATGACGGGTTGTATCCTGTAAAGGATTGCCTACGTATTCATTAGAAAAAATGAAATCAAACCCTGTACGTAGTACGAAAAAATATAAAAGAATAAATGTTCGAAGCAAGAGCTTGTAGTGAACTTAGAAAAAAAATAAGTGTGTGCTTTACTTACTTCTAAGGAAATACAATTCAGTTTATTTGATGATATGAGGATGTCAAAATGTCAAAACGCAAGAGCAAAATGTCATAAGATTTTTAGCGGGCCAGGGGCCGTTTTTATTTCGTGTCGCAAGAGCGGCACGTGTGTCACGCGAGGCGCGTTTTATCCTATTCTAAGGGCAGTACCATTTCAATTGGTCTAGGTTAGTCGGATTAGAAAACTCATTCCCGTCTAGGTCTGTGATCTTAGCCACACCCCCTGAAAGGATGGACTTGACTAAAAATGGTCATGCCTAATTAGGTTTAAATTTTCCCCGTGGATCGACACGTAAGAGAGCTATGACTGACTTGAGTACTAAATCCCCTTCCTTGATATTTCTGGGTTTGACCCATTTATTGAAGGCTCGTTTGATACGTGCCTGATATGTCTGCATATTATGTAATGCACGTAGCCTCCGTTCGTCCAAGAGGACGAGTTCATCATACTTATCCCTATTCCATTCAGCTTCTGGAATTTGTCTTTCAAGTAAAATGCGTAGGGATGGGATCCCTAGCTCTACTGGTTGTACAGCTTCCATGTCGTAAATCAAATAGAAAGGAGTAGCCTTAGTGGGCGTCCTAACTGACGTTCAATATCGGGTATTTTTCTAGGCCAATCACGATAATTGTCGATCATTTTCTTGAGGATCGTGACGACATTTTTGATAGCTGCCTCTACCGCGCCATTAGTTTGAGGTATATATGGCGAGGAATGGTGATGCTTGATCTTATATTTGGCTAGTAACTGTTTAGCTTCAGCCTGAAAATATGACCTGTTGTCACTGATGATTTCATGTGGGCAACCATATCGACAAATGATATTGGTTTGTATGAACTTTGCCACATGTTTGGCTGTAAGGCTAATGTAAGATGTTGCCTCGACCCATTTAGCAAAATAGTCGATAGCTACTAAAATGTAACAATGACCTCATATCCTAGCTGGAATGATTTTCCCGATGATGCGTATTCCCCAAGCATAAAATGGCCAAGGAGATGTCATGGTATATAGCATTGAGGGAGGACCATGTTGTACATTCCCAAAGATTTGGCAGTTGTGACAATGCCTAACATATTTGATGCAATCTGACTCCATTGTCGTCCAGTAATACCCTAGACGCGTAATTTTCTTTGCCATCATAGGTCCACTCATGTGAGGATCGCATTATCCATCGTGAACTTCTTCCATTACTTTCTGTGCCTGTGAATGATCAAGGCAACGCAAGATGACACCAAGTGGTGTTCTTTTGTATAACTCTCCCTGCATGAGGAGGTATTGAGAGGCAAGTAGGCGTATGGTGCGTCGTCCCCTCTTATCCATATCTGGTGGATATGTACAATTAAGCTTGAAATTTAGAATGGCCTGGAACCAAGGTTCCCCTGGGTTTTCCTCTTCATCTATAAGGAAGTGTACATAGGCTGGCTCTGGCCATCGTTCGATGCACAAAGGCATTTCAACCATGTTGTCTGGCATATTAATCAAGGATGCGAGTTTTGTAAGAGCGTCCGCAAATTGATTTTCTTCGCAAGGTAGGTGTAAATAAGTAACCTGATCGAAGAATTGAGCAATCTGATCTATCTTAGCCTGATAGGGTGCTAGAATTTCACTTCGGATTTTCCAGGATCCAATGATTTGGTTAATGATTAAAGATGAGTCCCCATTAACTCAAAGGTTCTTGATGCCTAAACTCACTGCTGCTTGTAGACCAATGAGGCAAGCATCATACTCTGCTACATTGTTTGTCACCTCGAAGTCGAGTTTGACAGAAAGTGGTGTATTCTCGCCTTTAGGAGAAATGAGCAACACTCCTATTCCAAAACCTCTCAAATTGGATGCCCCATCAAAGTAAAGATCCCAAGAATCCGTACAGGTTTGTAAAATATTCTCATCTGGAAATGACCACATGTCTATTGCTTGCGTATCGTTGATAGGATTATCTGCGAAAAATTCAGCCATGGCGCGTCCCTTTATGACTTTCAAAGGTATGTATTTGAGATCGAACTCTAAGAGCATTAAGGTCCATCTTTCCAAGCGTCCATTGAGGACGGATTTCTCGAAGAGCTATTTGACGGGATCCATTTTAGAATACACTTGTTAGAAATCTATATCTCATTACTTAACATATTCATATATGTTCTAATTAATTTAGTCATAAAATTAATAACAAATCTTATGCATGCAAACAATAATAAAATTAGAGAAGAAATCGTTTTCTCACCATATAAATTTCGGTCATCATATGGGCACCAACAAGATCTCCTTCTTGTTAGTTCTTGAGCTTTCCAATAATGGACGAACATTCAAAATCCCAAAGTAGAGATTCTCCTCTTAATTGCACCCAAGACTATCCCTTATCTCCACTAAATAATATTAACTAGATATTAGTTTAGTAGTTTACCTTAAAATTGATTACTAACACTCATATATTACATTAATAATTTTAGTAATCTTTTTGGAACAATTTGAATCAAAAACTCATATTTTTGATGAAGAAGAGGATGAATATATGAGAGAGGGAGAGTATGCATGAGAAATGAATGGTGGTGTAAGAATGATAATAAAAGGAACCAACACTACTCAATTAAGAGTAGTGAGGCTGGCCAACCCATGCCAAAAGAGCATCTTTGCTTATCTTTTTCTCTTATCAAAAATATAGGTGTGTAAGAAAGTGGTGTAGGTTGTAAGGCTAGTCAAGAGTAGCCATGATTACATCTTATTTTATCTCTTAAAATAAAACAACCACAATCCATCACACATCCACCATTTCGGTCCACTTATATAAAATGGACTACCATTTTATTTTGTCAATTTGTCATTTGTCACACAATATGTCTCATGTAGTATGCTACATGTTATTAATTAATTTTAATGCATATTTATCACATAAATATCATTTTATGAATTAATTAAATTACATCCAATAATTTGACTAGTGATACTTGATCACATAAATAAAATGGGTCATGTAATTATAATTCACAATATTCTGTAATTATAATTAACCATTCATTCCTATTTCTATTGTTTCTCAAACAATAAATAATTTTAGTAACAAAGAATTTTATTACTAAAATAAATCTTATTTAATCCCATTACAATAAGATATTTATTCTCTCTCACAAATCGAATTGTTCAATTTTAAGGAATTGATCAACTTGCATCGTCATACAATTAATCAACTTTATAGATAAGGGCATTATCCTTTAGGTGTGACCTTAAGGGATCAACTGACCACCACCGTCCCACGACAGTAACGTCAAACTCTAGCAAGCGAATCGTTACCGATTAATGTTGATCAGTTGACTATATAAATGAATCATCCCTTACGTATTCTTTATATGAGATTTAATAATGATATTTAAATCATGTGATCGCACTATTGTTGAGGACACATTTCCCAACAATCTCCCACTTGTCCTCGACAAGTGTGCGTCACCAATTCTCTTGTCCTATTACTATCTCCCACTCAATGCAAGGTGTCTTTCGGGTCGTACTTGCAAGTGATCATATCGAGAGTGGTTTCCTCGATCTGGAGAATAACTGATTGACCGGATTTATCTATCATAGATACCTTCCGAGCGTGGCCACGCATTTCCAGTTCATTACTCCTCGAGTGGCCCTGAGATATTGTTTTAACCCTGACAAGGTGGTGGACAATTCCTATCGCACTTATTCCCTTCGACTAGCCACAACCATCATAACCCAAAATATGCCCATTTGACCCCATTTACGAAGGTCGTAGTAACACAAATCAAAGTTAATCTGAAACTGTGCCATCTTAGGCGAACAGTCTTTAGTCAAAATAATCGACACATTAAAATACTATAGTAGCTCTCGCCACGACCAGGCTATATAAATTTGCCAGAACTCTATAAGCGGTCACTGCCCGACAAGGTGTTCCTAACACTCTGCCTATGTGATCGACTAGTCATCTCACATGACTCTATGGCACTTGAACTTGCCATCAATCGCATCACACTCTAGTCACTTCGAGACTTCACCTCATACAAGTGACTATGGGCGAATACAATGTTAATCCGTGTTCACTTTAACGGGGTTCAATGTTGTCTCTACAACCCGTTTGAATGTAACAAAGTATAAAAGGAGTTTTTAAAGAAAAACTTGAATGACAAATGCGATTATCACATATGAATAGTCAATGCCTGATTACTATTTCATGTTCTATAATCTAATTTGATCTTGTATGTAGTTGTTCATTTCAATTCAATTGAAATGTCATGACTCATCATGTTTAGCCTATGAGAAGGCTTTGGTTAGTAGGTTTTATCAACTTCTTGTACCTTACTCAACCTTACTACATACTCGTTTTCCTTTGTAATGTATACATTTGCATTACGAAACTTTCTGAGTACGTGTCGAGATCCAATCAAGACATAGGCCCTCTAGCCTTAGAATAGCTCCCACTGTTTTCACAGTGTGCGGGACCCATCTCTCTTGCACATCCCATGATAGCAAGTGTACTCAATTTCCGTTGTAAACATTTCTCATTGTTCTTTATTGCCTAGAACGATTCCAGAAAATCTATTTCTTAAATAACATAACCACAATGGTATCTTAACCATCCTGATGTGTTTTGATTATGGTTTTGTCGGAAACCATGCGCAATCTCAATTGTCAATTGTCATTTGTGTAACACCCTTACACAAAATTGCAACATAAACACTTTACTTTACTTCCTTAATGCTTTTGCAAGCACTTAAGGGTAATCTTTATGGCTTACTAGATAAAGATCACTTAAATTCGATTTTGAAACAATTCATCATACTCAAAGTATATGAAGTGTTATACATCATTTCCTATTTAATTGATTCGGCAACGGAAGCAAATGAAATCAATCAAATATGTTCAATTTAATTGAACTAGTCATGAATGTTATCAACATAAGACTTCTTATTGACGCTAATATCATGTAGATTTATCTTCATAAATCTGGATATTATAGATGTATTATAATACTCCATAAGTCTTAAATCATTCACAATGATCAATATGTCATCCACATATAAGACTAATTAAAATTACCGTAACTCCCACTAAACTCCATGTATAAACACAACTTCTCGACTTATCGAGAAAAGTTTTATAACATGATCAAAACATTGATTCCAACTCACTGATGTCCTACTTAAGACCCTCTCTTAAGTTTCACATTATCTTAGGATTGCAAGAATATACAAAACTCAACACATGTATTGAATACATACCTTCTAATTAAAGAAGTGGGTTTTAGATTCACTCGCTATGTATTTCTCAATAATGAAACACAATCCCTAAAAAGATCCAAATAGACTTAAGTATTTCAACCAGTGCAAAACTCTTTGCCACCAATCAAGCTTTGAAATCTCTCTTTATTAGTGCAAAACCCTTTGTCACTAATCAAGCCTTTTATTTCGGATTTTCATGGTTCTAAGCCTTGTAGTGAGTTGTGACTTAAACACTCTTATGTAAGTCATATATTCATTACTTTCCAGAAGTAACTTGAATCAAACAGTTTCTTTGTAAGTTATAAGCTCTTTACTTTCTTAAAAGTAGCATGAATTCACAATTTTCAACAAGTGACAAATTAACCTCCTAGGTTTTAAAGAAACAACATCTTACACAAAACGTCTCATGTAGCCAAGAAAGACAAGTTTCTTGCGACATAACATTCTTTGTGGCTCTTGAATAATTTCTCCCACTCTGTCTTCTAGAAATAAACTTGTATTTTAGAAAGACAGCTTCACGAGCCGCAAACCCGCCGTACTCGTGATAATTGAAAGGGAAAAATGAGCATTTGTTTCTTGTGAAAACTTACAAACATGGTACCCTACCATTTCATATCTCATATGAATTGTTTTAGATTTAGTGGAAAAATAATCTAGACAAAATGATAAAATCCCCAAAAGGATCAAGTAACTCAAAGTAACTTGATTGAAGTCCAAACCATATCGAATAGCGTTTGAATACTTATCCAAACACACATTATCCCATAATGTGTGTTAAGAGAGATTAACTTGTGATACTATATCACATTTCCTTTGGCTTATATCAAAGTTTTCACTTTGATAACCCCTATCACGACTAAATCGCGATTCCTTGAACTCTTTGAACTTCTTCAAAGATTTTTCTATTTACCTTATTAAGTGAACACATTAGCATCAACTTAAATCGTTGGTAAAAGAAAATGATCAACCTTATTTTGGATCAATGATTTACAACCTCGATCTCCTTTTTAACCAAAAGGCACGAGACATCTTGCTTTGAATACAAGATACGCATATACCATTAACAATCTAATGGTTTCAAGAGTACTCGATAACTCTTTGCGTTGATCATTCTAGAATTTTAAGGTTTAATCCTGGGATACTAATTTGAGTCTTTCATCATCTACATGATATATCATTCTAGTTTGGTTTAGAATATATTCACCTCGATAATGGGCTAGCCATACATCAAATCACGGTGTATAGGGTCACAAAAGTGAAACCTCTTTTGTATCTTAACAAGTTTATATTCTTATTTAGAGTTTATGCACTTAATAGTCATAATTAAGTACAACTCTAAACCCAAAAACTAGATTGAGTACACAATGGCTCTATCTCTCAACATTATTGTTGCTAGTCGTCATATTCTAATCATTCTATGTATCGCATACAATGATGAAAACCACCACTGGTTTCTAATATAGACGAAGTAGTACTAGCAAAATTTATGTCAATCAAATAAATAAAGAACTAAGTCTTATTAGATGTCCCACAACTAACTTGCTTATTCTTTAACAACTTGGGGTAGTTTCCTTTCTAGTGTCCAACATTTAAGACAATGGAAACTTTATCGGTCGGGATTGATAGGTTTAGTATCGTTATTCTCAATAACTTTACTTTTAACATTACCTTGTATCAATTCCACTATAATCTTTATTTCTTGAACCTCGTCCTCATCTTAACGGTTTAAGAGAATGCTCCCACTCATTTCAATGAGTCTTTGCTTTGAGAAGCAAAATTGAATTTATGAAGATTACTCTTCATTTGTTCGTTTTAGTCTTAAAACTTTCATTGAAGTGGTTGCGTTATTTTGGTCAATTACGAATTCTGATAAATCTAACTGCGAAAACAATTTATCGCTTTAAGGTACTTAATTCAATTAAGTATATGAATAACAATCCATTGTAAGTAGATGTGTTAGTCAAGAATCAAAAACTTGTTTGATAATGAATAATTTTTATCTATACTCTTTACAAGAGATCCTTAGCAATGGTTCATTTGAGGTTTTAGAAGCAAATTCAAATTTGTCTTTAGTTACAATGTTTTAATGGAGATTTGAATCAAAAACGAAATGATATCGTATATGAATTGTGGTGAAGAAATAGAACAATATGATAACGGAATAATGAAAACAAAACATTCATCGTTATAATAATACTTGTAAATAACAAGTAAAACATTTACATAGTGACCTCTACCCAACTATGATAAATGATTCCAAGATCCAAATTCATATTAACTTGGGGCATGGTGTGCCGAAATACCCTTTATTAATATAACTCGGTGGATTAACTCTTTAATCGATTCTACTTTTAGAACTCTTGGTCGATAAAATTACATTAATATTTATCTCTAGCCCGAAACACATCCGGAAATACGTCGTGAATACTTTCGTTGAGTTCAACCCAAATTTCGAATAAATGTGTCCATGATCCAAACTCATATCAACTTAGGGCACGGTGTGCCGAAATACCCTTTATTAACATAAATTCGGTGGATAAACATTTATCACCCACTTCCCCTACGTAACAAGGTTTGTACCCCGGTGTGGCCGAGTGCACTCCCTCACGAAATAGGTTTTCATGGTTTCTACTTTTTGGTAAGGCTATGTCTCAATTGATTATTTTAGCGAGAGGTCATGTCAATTTATTATCTATCACGTTTTAAGTGAACTAAAGCGGTGAACTACGATAATTCTAATTGACACGGTCGATAAACGCGATTAAAATGACAATGCATATTTTAGTTATGGCGATTTAGCGATGCATGCAACATATAAATAAAATGCATAGCATAAAATAAATCCTAGTATGACCTTCCTAAAATAGAAAATCTAATTAACTATTACATATTCGGAAACCAACTCCATTGGTCCCTTGAACTTTGGTTTAGGCGCGCATCTCGAGGTAACACCGTCTTTATGTATCGTCTTCCTAGAGTGACACCGTCTTCAAGGAACTCCGAAATAAATAAATTACATAACAAATTACATAATTTCCTATTATACATTTGTAATTAAAAATAAAAATAAATCTATTAAATTACAAAACGGTGATACGAGATCACAATAAATTACAACCGAAACGATATTCCCATACATTTCGGGTAATACCAATTAAAACTAAGGCCATACTAAGTCAAATAACATAATTCAAAAAATTACATAAAATAAAATAATGACAATCATAAATAAAATTCAGCATTGTAATATGTATGAACATGCCCAATTTTATGCTAAATCGCCTTTAAGGAGCCAATATCGTATATTAAACGGTTTTTACGGATTTGCGTGATTCAACCTTTTAAAATCACAATAAATTACATAAAATCATATTTATGCACAAGTTAATTACCCTAACTATCTTAGGACTCAAAATTAGTCTCCACTAACAATTTGACTATAATTAACTTATATTTCTTAAAATTGTTCATTAGAGGACTCAAAATTACAATAAAAAGCTATAAACTTCAAACAAATCACAAAAATTTCAAATAAATTTGAAATTTGAAATTTAAACTCATGAACATTCTGGAAAAATACCATGACACTCATAATGTCCAAAAACTTAGGTTAAAAATTTCAAAATTTATCGGGAAAAACATTGTTGCGATTTATCGGATTTATCAATTAAAATCATAAAAACGTGAGAAAAATTATATTTATCAACTTTTCAATTTTAGATCTTAAAAAGATAATAAAATGCAACATGTGACGTTTTTCCTTAGTCATGAAGTATGTTTTAGCAATTATTCACTAATTAAGTCACTATTTATGCTATTTTTTATCAAAAATCCATAAATCATGCATGAAGACTTCATTATAGCCTATTATTTTACACACATCTTGTAAAATCGCATGTGACAACATACTAAATTTCTATGACCAGATTCGAAATTTATCTCATATTAACCTATTTTTCATCTAAATCCGATTTTAAACATGAAAAATCCATATTTCGAGTATAAAAAGTCCAAATATTATGAAAATATACAGGTCATCTCAAAATAATATATGTGAAAATATATCCAAAAACCACCTGAAAATTCGAAGTTTAGTTAATTTTCGTCCAAAAATGACATTTTTATCATAAAAATCACATTTTAATGCCAATATTAAATAAAATGAACAATAAAAATCCATAAATTAACCAAAATATCCTAAATACATTTTAGGATCAGAAAATTTAACATGCATAAATTATTTTCGTGATATATCATAATAACACAAATTTACAAGTTTTATATGTTAATCGTATAACTCGGAAAAACTATAACCGATTTGCATGCAAACAACCTTGTGCTCTGATACCACTTGTTAGAAATCTATATCTTATTACTTAACATATTCATATATGTTCTAATTAATTTAGTCATAAAATTAATAACAAATCTTATGCATGCAAACAATAATAAAATTAGAGAAGAAATCGTTTTCTCACCATATAAATTTCAGTCATCATATGGGCACCAACACGATCTCCTTCTTGTTAGTTCTTGAGCTTTCCAATAATGGATGAACATTCAAAATCCCAAAGTAGAGATTCTCCTCTTGATTGCACCCAAGACTATCCCTTATCTCCACTAAATAATATTAACTAGATATTAGTTTAGTAGTTTACCTTAAAATTGATTACTAACACTCATATATTACATTAATAATTTTAGTAATCTTTTTGGAACAATTTGAATCAAAAACTCATATTTTTGATGAAGAAGAGGATGAATATATGAGAGAGGGATAGTATGCATGAGAAATGAATGGTGGTGTAAGAATGATAATAAAAGGAACCAACACTACTCAATTAAGAGTAGTGAGGCCGGCCAACCCATGCCAAAAGAGCATCTTTGCTTATCTTTTTCTCTTATCAAAAATATAGGTGTGTAAGAAAGTGGTGTAGGTTGTAAGGCTAGTCAAGAGTAGCCATGATTACATCTTATTTTATCTCTTAAAATAAAACAACCACAATCCATCACACATCCACCATTTCGGTCCACTTATATAAAATGGACTACCATTTTATTTTGTCAATTTGTCATTTGTCACACAATATGTCTCATGTAGTATGCTACATGTTATTAATTAATTTTAATGCATATTTATCACATAAATATCATTTTATGAATTAATTAAATTATATCCAATAATTTGACTAGTGATACTTGATCACATAAATAAAATGGGTCATGTAATTATAATTCACAATATTCTGTAATTATAATTAACCATTCATTCCTATTTCTATTGTTTCTCAAACAATAAATAATTTTAGTAACAAAGCATTTTATTACTAAAATAAATCTTATTTAGTCCCATTACAATAAGATATTTATTCTCTTTCACAAATCGAATTGTTCAATTTTAAGGAATTGATCAACTTGCATCGTCATACAATTAATCAACTTTATAGATAAGGGCATTATCCTTTAGGTGTGACCTTAAGGGATCAACTGACCACCACCGTCCCACGACAGTAACGTCAAACTCTAGCAAGCCAATCGTTACCGATTAATGTTGATCAGTTGACTATATAAATGAATCATCCCTTACGTATTCTTTATATGAGATTTAATAATGATATTTAAATCATGTGATCGCACTATTGTTGAGGACACATTTCCCAACAACACTTTGACCGAGTAGCTAAGCATGTAATGGCGTAGCTTCTTTGTTGCCCACACAAGAGCGAGGAATGTCTTCTTGAGAGGTGTATATTAACTTTTGTACTCCAAGAACTTCTTACTAAGGTAGTAGATAGCTCTTTCTTCTTTTTCAATAGTCTGTGCAAGCAAAGCCTCCATGGCTGTTTCGGTAACTGTGAGATATAAACCAAGAGGTTGATCTTGTTGGGGAGGCATTAGCACTGGCAGCTTGGCCAATATCTCCTTTATCCTGTCAAATGTATTTTGGCAGTCATCATCCCACACGGTATGGTCCATTTTCTTGAGCTTTTAGAAGATAGGTTCGTAGATCATAGTGAGTTTCGATATGAATCAACTTATGTACTGCACTTTGCCCAGGAATCCTCTAACCTCTTTTTCTGTTTGGGATTGTGGCATCTCGATTAAGGCCTTGATCTTGGATGGATCAATTTCTATCCCCCTCTGGCTGACAACGTATCTCAGAAGCTTGCCTGACATTACTCCGAATACACATTTCTGAGGATTGAGCCTCATGTTGTATTTGCGCAATCTGAGGAAGAATTTGTGAAGGTTAGCGATGTGCCCTTTTCTATCCTTAGATTTGACTATCATATCGTCCACGTACACTGATGCGTGTATTTTATATAAGATTTTTACCTCATTTTTACACGCATTTCTATAATGTTTACGTGGCATCTAGCTACAAATACCCCCGAATATTCTCCTTTGGTTCGTTTTATGTAAATTGCAGGAATAAGCCAAAGAGGAGATAAATCGGGCCTAAACTCGTCCCATTAGCATGCATTTATGGAGAACAAGGAGCCGGAGCTTGGAATCTATGACTTTGAAGAAGCGTGGGCTAGTTTCGGAAGGTGTTTAGTGCCTAAACGTACTAAGATAGCTCGATCGACTACTTTTTTAGTCGATCGAATGCTTTATATACTTAAGGTTACTCGATCGAGCAGTCCCAGTATTCAATCAAGTAGGCAATACAAGGAGTTACTCGATCGAGTGGTTTATTTCCACTCGATCGAGAGGTTTGACGCTTATTTACTCGATCGAGTGGTTTATTTCCACTCGATCGAGTGGTTCTGCCTGTAATAGAGTTTTTCCGCCTATTTTCGTATGGGCTTTTGTAATTTAGTAATGGATTAGGTTTAGAGGAGGATTTTCGTATACTACTAATACAGTAGACTGCGTAACTCTTCCTCATTCACTTGGCACTAGAAAAACATCTACTGTTTCTTTATTTTTATCTTTCTTCGACCCTTTTGCTACTTGGATTCGATTTTGTATTCGGTATTATTACTCCCTTTTTATTCTCGTTCTTAATTCATTATTAGTGCTTTTAATCCTTCTCTTCCTTTATTTCGCGATTGTTATTTTACTTCCATTTCAATTTATTAGTATCATGTTTAATTCTTATTATTTATATGTTATTATTGTTGATTCAGTAATGTGTAGCTAATTCCCTTTTTCTAAGGCTAGGGGATCCATGATTATGAAGGGATAGTGATTGAATTGTTAGGTTAATGCTTGTGTAGTCTTTGTTGTTAATCGATGCAGTTAATTGTATCTGTCTAATTGAGTCGACGCAATTAGACATTTTTATCATAGTAAACCTTGACCTGGACCGGAAGGTTGGAAAGGGTGAGACTCGTAGCGAACATTAGGGTACCGTGGTGAGGGTGGAAGCTAAGCTATTTGTGCTTTAGGGCGAATTGAGACCGGAAGGAGATATTCACTGCTCCTCAGACCATACTTGCATTGACCTGAGACTTAGATTACTTGACTGAATGATCATGGTGAACCGTCTGTCTTAGCTGTTTTTCCTTATCTGTTTAATCCTTTTTCTCTGCCTTTTCTCTCTCTCATCCTTATTAGTTTAGAACAACAACCCAATTAAACCCCCAATTTGGTTACCGTGACGAACTTAGATAAAGCTGACATTTTCCCATCTCCCTGTGGAGATCGACCCGACTTCCCTAGCTATATTAGTTAGAGCCAATTGGTTATTTTTGATAGGTATACGACTGCCCTGTCAAATTTTGGGAGTTTCATGACAAAAGAATTCTACCTCGGGAGTTTCATGTCGGGCAAAAGGTGCTGCTGTTTAATGCCCGACTGCGATTGTTTCCTGGCAAGGTGAAGTCCAGGTGGAGTGGTCCTTATACGGTGACAGCTGTTATTAGATATGGATCCGTTGAGCTAGAAGGTCCCGAGGGAAATTGGTTCAAGGTGAATGGGCAGTATGTGAAGCATTATCACGAGGCAAATGAAGCAGATAATCGTGTTGAAGTCCTGTACTTCGACGAGCTAGATGCGCCAGTTAATTGATGCCAGAAAGGTCGTGCGGGACCTCTTAAACCTACGCTCTCCGGGATGCAACCCGGACTGTTTTATTGTATTTTGTTGAACTTTTTATTTGCCTTTAGCTTTTTGTTGAACTTTAGACGTTGTTTTATGCACCCTATGTATTTTCCTTGCTTTTGAATGCGTGTTCTGCAAGTATAGTCACTCGATCGAGTAGTTTTTCTACTTGATCGAGCATTTTTGAGATCATATTCACTAGATCGAGTGATTTCAGTACTCGATCGACAAGCTGCATAACCCGGATCACTCGATTGAGTAACAATTTGCTCGATCGAGCACCTTTTGATGCCATTTCACTCGATCGATCTATTCCAATCCACTCGATCGAGTGGTTTCGTCTTCCAGCCGTTACTTTTCGTCTGTTGAGCTACTTCTTGACTTCTTTGGACCTCCCATGTTCATGGTCGGTTTGGGGAGGTCCCTCTTCATGACGTTTTGTAAGTCTTCCGACTCCACTTATCCTTCACTCCTTAGTTTGCATTTCTTTCCCTATTTTTGGTACAATGAGGGCATTGTACGGTTTGGTTTGGGGAGGTATGCATCCATATCTGTGTCTGCATATTTTCTTGCATTTTCGTTTGCACGTTTATTTATTCTCGCATGCATTGTTGTTTTATAATTCGAAAATCACATAAATTTCAAAAATTTCATGTTTAATATGAGTCGGAACGTTTGAACTTTGACGCTACATTGAATCCTAACTTTAGCCTTGCATTTCCTTGACATATAGTTGGCATGATTATGTGCATGATCTACAAGTTTTTATTTCTCTCTTATCTGAACAAAAAGACTTGACTCACATATCGGCAAGCTACATTACATTCTGAGGTTAGAGCTTTATAAACTGGTGACATTCATGACCGGTTTCATTTAGGATGTGAGTAGTACTCTTTGTAAGGCATGTAACATAAATTTGCATAAGCATGAGTCTAGTCTTCTTAATACCTGTATGCATTCGGTCTATGGATGGTGACACATGTTAGGAGAGGCAGTTCCCCTTTATTTCATTCTACCCATGAGCCCCACATAGCCAAATTGCCTTTTGTCCTTTTAGCTACATACTATAATTTTTCCTACCCTAGCCGAGCTAGTAATGAGTAGCTGTTTGGAATGCTTTACTGCAGTTTGGTTATTTTTTTTTTGAATTCAGAAGATGGTGGAAGAATTGAAGGGAATGAAAGGAAAAATGATGGAAAAAAAGAAAAAAAAAAAAAGAGAAGAAAAGAATGAAAAAAAAATGGAATATGAAAAAGAAAAAAAAGAAAAATCATGTGCAGAGAATTGAGAAAATGTATAATGATTTTCACTCCCATGTCTTACTTATATTTATTGGGGAGTTGACAAGTTTTTGGTGTATTGTGAGTTGAGTGCATGGAATTTGCGCCGTTTTGTTTTATTATATTGAGTATGAAGTTGGGATGCAGTTCAATATTTGGATTCGTTGTTGCTAGCCTGGCTATTAACCCCACATATCCAAATTCATCTTAGCCCCTTCTTACCCATTACCTCACTTACCCAAATGTAAGTCCTCGGCATGTGTCTTGGTCATTAGTATGGTTGGAATGCGTATGTACGTTTGTAGAGGCTTTATTCATGTTAACTGCATACATGTTCTTATAGGTCGAGTTAGGTGAGTGTCTTTACTTCTTTCTATCTTTCACATATATACTCACCTCGTGCCTACACTTGAGCGATGAGCGACCCGTGAGAGTCCGATATCTTTTGAGTCTTGCAAGGTCGACGGTTCAGTAAGTTTGAAACATTGATTTAACTCGTTTGCACTTATCATTTGCCACTTTGTTAGTTGTTGCATTAAACTGGTTTTGGTGGGTGATTTGTAGCTGATGTGTTGGTCCCGTTCCACTGTTTATTCTTAGTTGCATTAATAGTTTGCTTGGGGACAAGCAAAGGTTTGGTTTGGGGAGGTTTGATGCGTGTAATTTATTTAAGGTTTTTACCTCATTTTTACACGCACTTCTTTATTGTTTACGTGGCATCTAGCTACAAATACCCCCGAATATTCTACTTTGGTTCGTTTTATGTAAATTGCAGGAATAAGCCAAAGAGGAGATAAATCGAGCCTAAACTCGTCCCATTTGCATGCATTTATGGAAAACAAGGAGCCGGAGCTTGGAATCTATCACTTTGAAGACGCGTGAGCTAGTTTCGGAAGGTGTTTAGTGCCTAAACGTACCAAGATAGCTCGATCGACTACTTTTCTAGTCGATCGAATGCTTTATATACTTAAGGTTACTCGATCGAGCAGTCCCAGTATTCAATCAAGTAGGAAATACAAGGAGTTACTCGATCGAGTGGTTTATTTCCACTCGATCGAGGGGTTTGACGCTTAGTTACTCGATCGAGTGGTTTATTTCCACTCGATCGAGTGGTTCTGCCTGTAATAGAGTTTTTCCGCCTATTTTCGTATGGGCTTTTGTAATTTAGTTATGGATTAGGTTTAGAGGAGGATTTTCGTATACTACTAATACAGTAGACTGCGTAACTCTTCCTCATTCACTTGGCACTAGAAAAACTTCTACTGTTTCTTTATTTTTACCTTTCTTCGACCCTTTTGCTACTTGGATTCGAACTTGTATTCGGTATTATTACTCCCTTTTTATTCTTGTTCTTAATTCATTATTAGTGCTTTTAATCCTTCTCTTCCTTTATTTCGCGATTGTTATTTTACTTCCATTTCAATTTATTATTATCCTGTTTAATTCTTATTATTTATATGTTATTATTGTTGATTCAGTAATGTGTAGCTAATTCCCTTTTGTTAAGGCTAGGGGATCCATGATTATGAAGGGATAGTGATTGAATTATTAGGTTAATGCTTGTGTAGTCTTTGTTGTTAATCGCTGCAGTTAATTGTATCTGTCTAATTGAGTCGACGCAATTAGACATTTTTATCATAGTAAACCTTGACCTGGACCGGAAGGTTGGAAAGGGTGAGACTCGTAGCGAACATTAGGGTACCGTAGTGAGGGCGAAAGCTAAGCTATTTGTGCTTTAGGGCGAATTGAGACCAGAAGGAGATATTCACTGCTCCTTAGACCATACTTGCATTGACCTGAGACTTAGATTACTTGACTGAATGATCATGGCGAACAGTCTGTCTTAGCTGTTTTTCCTTATCTGTTTAATCCTTTTTCTCTGCCTTTTCTCTCTCTCATCCTTATTAGTTTAGAACAATAACCCAATTAAACCCCCAATTTGGTTACCGTGACGAACTTAGACAAAGCTGACATTTTCCCATCTCCCTGTGGAGATCGAAGCGACTTCCCTAGCTATATTAGTTAGAGCCAGTTGGTTATTTTTGATAGGTATACGACTGCCCTGTCATACACCTCCACCTTTTTATGCATCATGGTATGTAGCAAAGTAGTCGTAGTGCGTTGGTACGTAGCGCCAGTATTGATTAGCCCGAATAGCATAACAGTATAGCAGTATGTGCCCCCACTGAGTGATAAAGGCTGTCTTATACATATCTTCTTCGGCCATTTTGATTTGGTTATACCCTGTATACCCGTCCATGAAGGATAACAACGCGTGATCTACTGTATTATCTACCAATATATCGATATGTGGTAGAGGGAAGTCGTCTTTAGGACTAGCCTTGTTCAAGTCTCTTAAATCAACACAAACCCGGATTCGCCCATCCTTTTTTGGTACGGGGACTATATTAGCCACCCAGTCTGAATACTTGGAAACTTTGATGAATCCGGCTTTGAATTGCTTATCGATTTCTTCTTTAATCTTAAGAGCCCACTCTGTCCTCATCCGACGAAGCTTCTGTTTTACAGGTTTAAAACCTGGCTTAATTGGAATGCGATGTTCTGCAATATCCCTATCGATCCCTGTCATGTCCTTGTGTAGATACCCAGTATCTGTCGAGTCTCCAACAACCACCCGATGATTATCAGACTACAACATGCTTTGGAATCGCGGCGTCTGATCGACAGTTTGTGTACAACTTACATCGGAAAACTTAAAACGATTTTGAAAATAAAACATTTCAAAACTTTTCAAAAGTACCTGGAGTGTTTAATGCATGACGACGGGGTCGCAATGACACTAACTAGAGTCAAAACCGACACCGGACCAAAAACTGACTCAAAATTCAAATCCCGACTCCAACAACGAGTCATACCGAGTCAAACACAAAAAACAAAGCCATTCAAATGCTTCTATGTTAAGATTTCCCGGAATCTTACATAGTCAAGTACCAAACATGTTCATCCAAATCCTAGGATAGAACAAATGATGATTTCTTCGTGTGATAGTGACAAGACACCTCGAAGATGTGCGACGTGGCTCGCGCCTCTTTGAGCAGCCCAAGTGGCCACGTCGCTCAAAACTCACACAACCACTCATTTTCCTATAAATACCCCTCAAATTCCACCATTTGAAGGTCACGCGTGTGTCCGCCCCCTCACTTCTCCCTTAAAATTCTCAACTCGACTTCCTAAGTCACAATCCGACACGTGTTTATGACCTACCGATCGTAAACACAAGCCTTACACGTTGTTTGGTACCGTCATCATGCATTAAATCACTTGACCGACCATCTCGACCACTACACCGTCACTAAACTCAACAAACACTCTTTTTACTTAGAAAAACGGTTTTAAACCGAGTTTTTCCGACCAAATGAGTTGATACACTTACGTCGGTTTCTCGCCATAAGCCAAACATGTAAGTATAAGGGTGTAAAAATCCTCCTTTATCATGTTTTCATATGTTTCATGACTATAACATGTTAAATCTTGCATAACATGGTCCAAAACATGGGAAGAATGAGCCAAAACTGGACTTTTGGTTGAGGCAGAGGCAACCTACGTAGCAGATAGGCTCGCGCCTAAAGGACCCTGCCCAGCCTTAAGTCCAAACCGTGTTTGGTCTCTTTATCTCCCTTATTTTCATTTTCATATTTGTAATCGGTTTTTACCATTTCAAGTATTTTCAAGTCATTTTTACAAGTCTTTAACCATAAAACATTTTTCACCCTTGGTTCTTAATACCATGACGGTTTAATCCGTGTTTCGGTGATAATATTTGGTTAATTACATTTAAAAGGTATTTTAAAGCCTTTTATTTCATTTATTTACATTTTGAAGGGTATTTTAAAGCCTTTCATTATTTCTTTACATTTCCAAAATAAATGTATTAGTCACCAACACAAAGTCATCCTTGGTTCCATATACCATTTCGGATTTTAACCCGAGTATGATGATGAATATTGACTAATTATATTCAAATGACCTTAAAACAATTAGTTCATAATCATTTTTAAAACTATTCATGTCAAGCTTGCAAAGTCGAACATGACATCGAATATTGTCAAAACAATGACGATTATTCAAGTCTCGTTCTTCAAATCAATGCAAAAGCGGTCTAAACGGCCTTTTCAAAACAAAACGGGTTCAAATACCCATTTTTCAACACGTTTTATAAACGTTTTTCAATGCTCAGAACACGTCTTCCATCGTTGGCTGACCCGCGCCTAAACAGGCCACTCCTTTTTCTATTTTTCAAACCAGGGGAGACCCTCTTGCATCGCCAATAGGCTCGCGCCTCTTCTGGCTTCCTGATGCAGGGTCTGTTCCCTTTCCAGGATTAGTCTAGGATGATCCCGACTTCGGTTAACCGGAATATAGGACGAATCAGATGACTAATTTGCTCATTCAAACACCGTATTTGCAAAATGCCCTACTAAGGCAAATGGATCACGTTATGCACCCTAAACCTAATTTCGTAAATGGATGTTTAATTTCCGTCTTGCATGCAAATCAACATTAAATCCAACTTAACATCTTATACTTGATACTTGGATTAAATCAACCGACTTAGAAAGCTCTCGCATGCTAGGTTTAAACCAATGGATGCGCATTCATGCATTTAAACCGTTCTATCAACTTTTGCATTCAACCAACCAAGATCGATCGAGAGGCGCTCGCGGGCGGATTGGTGTGTCTGATTAAAGGGCTTCCCAATACGTACCTTCAACTCTTACTCAGAAACTTTGGATAGTGGACGACCTTATCCAGGGCGTACGAGAGTCATTCTAGAGATAGGATGCTAAAGAGGGACGATTCCTTATCTTTAGTACCTATGTCAAACCCTGCTTTGTGCTTCGTTTGACCGAGGTATAAAGTGGATTCGAACGGGTTCCAAGCATCCCACAAATGCTTGGTGGCGACTCTGAATATCTCTAATCGTTTCGAGACCCTTAACAAGACGAAACCGACTGATCTAAAACGATCCGGTCGAAAGCATTTTTACGCCGCCGAGTGTGGCTTTCAAAAGACCGCTATACGCCTGACATATCGGCTTGGCGTGTAGCTGGGCCATGTCCACAGATTGGCGACTCCGCTAGGGAAAACTAGGACACTTGTGCCTTTGTGATCCCTAGATGGTGAGACTCGAACGAGGTCTTGGTTAAAATGCATTAATTGATATTACGGTCACGATCGGGTTCCTTGTCCGGGCACACAACCTAACCCTTTTCGACCAATTGACTCGTCTCGTCGGCGTGAGTTTTCTCATCCCCGCAATTCGAGTCCCGATTTAGTCAAGCATACCGTTGACGATACACATTTCTGTTTTGTCAAAGAGCTTTCATCACCTTCGAGCACGAGGCTAGGGCACCCTCCTTACACATTTTGCTTGGATTGGTATCCCTCTCGCAAATCGGGGTTTAATTGCTTGGTGTGTAACCCACCTTTTTAAGCCAAAACCCGCGTCAGAATTATGCATAATATAATGAAACTGTGAGTGCTTATGTGCTATGTGATCATAAGTCCTTCCGTGTCATTTTCAAACTTTAAAAAAAAAACACCTTTTTGCGCCGTTATAATGGCCGTTTCAAAACTCGGTCTTTCGCCGACCGTTGCTTTTCGACACGCCTTTCTAGGCCGTCGTAATGACGATTTTCAAACCCGGTTTTTTATAACCATTTCAACACGCCTTTCTAGGCCGTCGTAATGACGATTTTCAAACTCGATTTTTACAACTATTTCAACACGCCTTTCTAGGCCGTCGTAATGACGTTTTTCAAACCCGGTTTTTTATAACCATTTCAACGCGCCTTTCTAGGCCGTCGTAATGATGATTTTCAAACTAGGTTTTCTACAACCATTTCAAAACACCTTTTTTTACGCCGTTGTGATCGCCGCTTCTAGACACGGATTTTAACCTGTTTCGCGCCGACAATTGCTCTTTCAAAACCCGAGAAAAGCACACACCCTTTTCTCGAGACAATTTTGAGATCCCGAGGACCATGCACCGTCCCCGAGACATTTTTAAACATTTCAAACTCGATTTTCAAAACATACAAATTTGAATTTCAAAAACCGTCTTGGGAAACAGTACATTTGTTTTCCGAGCCGACTCAAACTCAAACCGTCTTTTGCAAACAAACTTAAGAAAAACCTTTCAAATGACCGACTTGCGGAGATCCCTATTCTTCGGAAGCCGTCCATAAAGCGACAAACGAATCTTTTTGGAAATCTCTATTTTCGAAAAATTCAGTCCACCATTCCAATTCCGCCTCGTGTCTATCGAGTCAGAGCAAACGTACTTATGGGTCTTTACTTATGAGTCCTCTCACCACGAGACTTGTCCAACGGCGTCACGCCACTACGTTGGATGCGAGTCAAAGTTCGGTCAACACCGTCACGTTATAAATTGACTCAGCCCCGAGGTACCACACACGGTCATCCTCATCTTGTCGAGTCTGATCTTTGTTCTGTCCTTTGTGTTGTCTGCGTTCAGTCTTCGAACCGTGTTGGATTGAGTTATAATGAGAGCTGTTTTTCTGCCTCAGAACCATGGCCATGTCTTCAACTTCGTCCAACAACAACAATGATAACAACAGAAATGTCACAACTGCTCAGCTAGCCAGCCTCCTCATTGCTCTTAAGGTCACTCTGGATCGTGTCGAGACCCGTATCGACACCCTGGAAAACAAGGAAACTGGAGAACACAACACGCCGCCCTTGACTGGAACTGAGAAAAGGCTCAAACTCCTGGAAGAACAACTCCTAGCCCGGGGTAACAACATCCACCTTGAAAACAATCGAAGATTTGAACCCGTTGGGGATCAACTACCTGAAAACTTTACCCTGACTGATGTGCCCAAATTCAAGGAAGTGGAGGACCCACTTAATCACATCCGAGCCTTCAAAGA